>NC_072773.1:29514347-29826613 GCF_022539595.1 Amphiprion ocellaris
CTGCAGGGGTGAGAGGAACTGAGCTTAGCAAGATAATCACCACGTTTAAGTACAGTGTGCTCGCTTCTGTGAATGTCTATCTGTGCTTATGTGTGCATTAGGGGTTGTGTGTCGTTGCATTGAAACACTTTGGCTTACAGGAAGGTTATTATGAGAATTACACATCCTTTATTCTCCTTCTTTCATCTTTGCTGCACCTTGTTAGAAGTAGCTCATTATGATTTATACCCATGCTAAATAAGCCATGTCAAGCTTCACCAGCACAGACATGTATGAAACGTAAGATGAGAAAAACATGCAGGAATGACTGTGGTGAGGCTGTTTTATTCGTTCTCGTTTTGCTCATGTTGTGTAAAGCGTTCTTTCCTTACTGTCTGGAAAAAGGAAAGAAGGGAGGAACAGCTAAAGACGCGTCTTCAGCTCTTCCTCCCCGCTTCATTCTTTCCATTGCAGTCTCGCTGTCGCTATCGGTCCCTGATGTTTCCACCGCAGACGCAAACACAACTTCTCTCAGCTAATGAAGCTATGACAGTGGATGCATACACATCTACTCTCTGCACTTTCATCTCTCCAAAACCTAACAAACCTTTGTCCTCTCTTTCCCTTAGTGCCCTAAACCCACAGGCAATGAGTATGGACACACACTCCACGTAAATACACACATGCATACACGCTGTCGATAATGATGAATGATCCCCTCAGGGCAGAGTTGACAAGCTGAGACCACTTCCTCTTGCTATTCTTCTTTCTTTGGCCCTTCACACTTGGTCATTAATCTCATTTTCCTCCCTCCGGCCCCTCTCACACTCACATTTTGTTTCTTACATCTTCATTGATTCGCTCGTAGCCGCTGTAAACCCCTTTGCATCTCAGTCCTTAACTCTTGTTCGTCTTTCAAACATTCTCCCTTATCAATCTTCCACCGAGGTTTCTTTGATTCTTGCACCGCTGCTGCTCCTCGTCACCCCTCTGAGGTTTCACCAAACAAAGAGCATCATCAAAGTGAAATCTGAACTTGAACTCTGAACTCTGGACTTTTCTCCCCAGGGAAATTTTCCACCAGGAGAGCAACTGTATATACTGGCAGATGCTCGCACACAGAGACACCCTCCAGCATATATGTAAATACTCGCAAATGTGACACAGACAGCTTCAAGAATTTTTTCACGTGTCTACTTCCTGAGAACACATTTTTCTTTCCAGTGCCAAACATCATTCCTCGTGCATCCTGTGCACTCCAACTGTGGACATTGTTTGTCCCTGACCCAAATCACAGGATGAAAGCTGCGGAAGGCCCTTCAACTTTCTGAGTTGTTCTCCAGGGCAAAATAATAATTGCTCCTGAGGGTGGACCTGCCAGGTCTGTAGAAGGCCCCGGCAGAACCAGGAATGTTCCACAGAAGCTAATAAAGCAGACTATTTCCTGTCCATCACATCAAAGTCTGACGTACGATTACAGGAGTGAGAAGTAAAGAAGGAAAGAGAAAGATCTCTTAAATGATCCAGGAGATCTGGGGACCTGCCTGCGCCGGTTCACTTCTCCAGATGGCCCAAATTTTATACAACAGGGAGCTCGGAGGAGCACATTTCACTGCCATGGAGTCAAACCTCAAAAAACAGGGACAAGCTGATTTAAAGCTGCTTGCATCAGCTGTGATTAAACGACCTAACCTGCGGGTTGGGACCCAAAACAAGTCTGCTTGCAACGGCATCAAACTAAACAACAGCTCTCACACTGTGTGTTGTAATTATCCTGTTCCAAACGGTGAGACAAATTTCTCGAGTCAGTTCCTCTGCTGACAAAAGGATTCTCGTCTGAGATTAAGTCATGATTTATTTCGGATGAAAGCCTCCTTTATACATTTATACCGGTTTTTAAATCCATGCACTGACTCAGTTGCCGTCTCCTCTTTTCTTTTCTACCTGGTGTGTTTAATGTCGATGAGAGGCGCCGACAAGCTTCATTCTCCAAAGCCTTTCCAGTAATCTTTCTCTGCTGAGCTTATCATTACTATAATGACAAGGTGCGTCTCTATACACTGGCTGTGTGTGTGTGTCTGTCTGTGTGTCTGTGTGTGTGTGTGTGTGTGTGTGCACTCCGAGTGTGTGTTTGTGTGCGTGTTTTTCATTACTTGATATGATCTCTATCTGAAAAATTTGGGAGAAGACCACACACGCACGCTTGTGCTCACACACACACACACACACACACACACACACACACACACACACACACACACACACACACACACACAAACTGCAGACAGACAGACAGACATCATCGTGACAGCATGTATACTCACACAAGGACGGCCTGTATGTACAGTATGTGTGCGCACATATGTGAGTGAGTGTGTGTCTGCAGGCTTGTATTGAGGGGAGGGCAAGGCCTGCTTTATACCAGACAGGGAAACGTTGTTGGTGGTAGCAGGGGTACATGTGCGCGCCCCTCCTGTGTTACAACTCCGGCAATTTGAGTATGTCTGCACGATGAGGGAAATGGCTTTATGAATATTTGCACAGATTAATTTGGAAAGCAGAGATGTGGAAGTACGTGTGCGGTACAAAGTTGATAGGGGCGAGGAATTCTAGATGAGGTGGTCCACATGCACACATGCACGCTGACCCTACAGATTAGACAATTAAGCCACCAAACACTCTCATTAGCCAGGGGGATAGCAGTGTGGGTGGTGGGGAGATGAACGCAGGAGTTAGGGGTGGAGGAGGAAGAGGGGGGGAATTGATGGAAAATGGGGTTGTTTCACAGCTCATTGGAGATGCTCTCCCTGGCCTGCAGTGTCTGCTGTTTCCCTCATGGCTTCCAGATGCTACCATGAACTGCGCTGACACAATAAGGCTGTGACTCCTACCGACAGGCACCGAGCGCAGAACTGTTGCAGCCAGCAAGGGGTTATGGTCTGTAATTTGTCAGTGGTACTCTATACCTGTGCTTGCGGTCAGAGCCCAGATGTGTGGGTGGCCAGGGGGATGTTTCACTCGCTGCTGGATGAGGTGGAAAAGCATGATTAGTGTGTGTAGAGGGAGACTCACAAGGACAGGAGGTTGGGGAGGTCCCACGGAGCATCGTCAGGAAGTCTCTCCAGTTGGTTGTTTTGCAGCATCCTGACACACAGATCATACAGTTATATAGGTATCAGGTCGACAGTTGATTTAGTGTACGCGGCCTGTGTGAGTGCACATCAGGCAGAGCAAATAATTCCGTAGCAAGGGAAATCTGACACAAGGAGGAAAGGGCCAGTGCAAGCTTGAGGAGAAGCAGAGAATGAAGGGTAGAGGAAAAGAGTAAGAGAATCTCCTTGGGTGGGCTGCTGATGTCATTCTCAGAAGAATGGAGCAAAAAACGAGGAGGAAGTGGGGAGCAAACAATAGCGCTCTCTCTTTCCTCCCCCTCTCTCGCTTTCTCTGTCTTTCTCTCACTTTAAGTTTTTATCATGAGCGGTTGACAGAAATGAACTCACAAAGCGTGAAGTCTCCAATGTGTCGGTGTGTGACATCATGGTGCCACAATAGTCTGTGATTGTGAGTCTGTGAAACATTGTGTCATAGCAGCAGTTAACAATCAGAGCCCATAATAATAGCTATGTCATATAGGTAATGCCTCTAGTGCCATGTATGATGCAAATGTTTGAATTTTTTATTTATTGTTTTGCTAAAAGTGAAAGAAGATTATACTGCGGTGCATTCTGAATGGCTCAAGATGTAAAAAGAATACTTTTCTATCTTTATTTACACCACTCAATGCTTTTTGAGGGTAGCATATTTCACAATAGACTTCCATGACTGCTTTACTGCAAACTAAGTACAGCTTAGTTTTGAAAGGAGTAGGGAAATGTTTCCACTGGGATGATGATCCCATGATAAATACACTGAATTGAGTCTTTTCCTGTTTCAAAGAAATTCCCCATGGGGGGCTGAACTGTACTACACTCTGGGTTTGTATCCTTCTTTGTGTGTGTGTGTGTGTGTGTGTGTGTGTGTGTGTGTGTGTGTGTGTGTGTGTGTGTGTGTGTGTGTGTGTGTGTGTGTGTGTGTGTGTGTGTGTGTGTGTGTGTGTGTGTGTGTGTGTGTGTGAGAGAGACTCAGCAGGGACCTCGCGGTTACCCTACGCGAGATCAGCAGTGTATTTGTGTTTGACATGGCCTGACTTTCACTAATATATTAAGAAAGGAAACGAACAGCTCAGCTGCTCTGAGGTCAAAAGAGCCCGTCCAAGGTTTGCTATGGTGTTATAGTGTGAAGCTTGACTGCTTTCATGACATGTATTAATTCAGGATATGTGTGTCCTTCCACAATAATGACATAATATCCTGAGATTCCTGGCCGCTTCACTCATTCTGTCTCGGTGAGTTTCACAATGCAAGGTGAAAGAAAATCAGCTTGTGTGCCTGGTTATTCCCCAGATTCCCTCAAATTACAAACCACAGTTTGCTAGCTAAGTTTATATTCTATGGCACTGCTTCTCGAACTCTTCTCAGCCAGAGTCCAAAAGGAACTGAACTGGTTGCCAGTGCTCATGAAAATCTCGTTAAAACCCTTGTCTTGCACTCACTAGAAAGATGGCCGCAACTCATTAGATGCCGCACTCACAAGTCAAAAGGTACTATGGTTTTTATGGCTGCTTTGCGCTTTTTTTGTGATTTAATACTTCACGGCAGCTCTAGCAGTTGGTGGCCATGGATCATAAGGCTATGAACACAGTATGAGAAATGGAGTGTTAAGAGAACAGCTTTGAATGGGGCTCTTAAGTGAATTTTTTTGTCACTTGTAATCTCGGTGGGTGGTGTGACTGGGAGGTCTCTGCATTACACCTGTGATGGCGTGTGTGTGTGTGTGTGTGTGTGTGTGTGTGTGTGTGTGTGTGTGTGTGTGTGTGTGTGCATGCTTGCAACAGAAACGGGGCTTGTTTAGAAATGAAGGAGCTGCAAGCAGGGCAGGTCTACCCCAGTCCATAAACTTTAACTGCATTTAATGATGCATACCCTGTGTGTTTTATTCAAGGCAGGATGACAACTCCTTCCCCCCTAAAAAAGCATGGAGTGGAGCCCATGATGAGAGGGTGCAGGAGGGGAGGAGGAGGAGGTTACTTACAGAACTTTGAGGTTGTTGAGACCTTGGAGATCGTGTCCCGAGATATACCTCAGCTGATTCCCTGAGATACGCCTAGAAGAGAAACATGGACTTCAAAAAGGATAGAGCAAAATATAAAAGTAAAAAAATGAAATATAATCACATCACATAAAAATGTACAAGTCTCATAAGAGAAGTCTCGCTGTTTACTTTATTCCACGTTTTTGGATTAAGCTGTGATATGAGTTACTGCTTTGGGGTTACTGTTGGGGCAGTATGCAAATAACAATATTCTATTCCCTTCAGTGTGGTTGCTATTGGCCCACAGCACACCCTGAAACTTTAACCAATGCTGGGAGCTCTGATGAGTGAGTAAAAACTGAATTGAATGAGACTGAGACTGGGTCAACAAGTGCAGTGCAGAAGTATACGTGTGCATGCGAGTGCGTTTGTGTGTCTCTAGTAAGGTGTATACCATATATATATATATATATATATATATATATATATATGCACACAAACACGTGTGTGGTGTGAATGCACGTCTTAATTTCCACGTCCTTGAGGTAAATTGGGCTCATTCTGAGGGGCCTTGAGGACAGCGAGGGAGAGAAACCACACACATTCACACAAGCAATCCAATCAGTTTGTTTATCAAACACGGCACCTAATGGTCATTTGTGAGTGTGTATAAGATGTCCAAATAAATAATATTCAGTCCAACAGACTAACTCTCAAGGTCACAAGCTGGAAGCACAGTTTAAACACAGATTTGCTCTTCACAGCTCAAGACCACCCACTTTTATTAAACACACACACACACAAGTTAAAAGTTAGTCATTGGCGTCCCCCTCCATGCTCTATAGGTGACTTTTGCCTGATGTTTCAGCTTTATGCTGAGCAGCCTGGCTCTGGCAAACTTGTCAGGACATTGTAACAGTGATATAAAATGCTGCCTGCCTTTCCTAGCCACTATCATCCAGATAGTAACCTACGAGGGCTCCCAGCAAACTCCCTCTGACATCTGATACTCATGTCAACATGTCTCAGTCATATTACTGTGCAGTGGCAAACCGCACAACCACACCCACGCCTGCCAAATCTCACACTTAGCTCAGTTTAGAACTCAAGTAAAGCTCGTATTTATCAACACACAGGCGCACACAGACGGACACCCACATCAGCATAGTAGAATACAAAACGGACTGATCGTTATCCAAGCTATTGTGGTGCCATTTAGCTATGCCTCTCAAACCACAGTCAAAACTCATTCAGATAGACACCGACTGCGCCACATGATGTCTTAATAGAAATTTCACAAAAATGAAAGACATATGACAGAGAGTTGGATTCTGGCACCTACAAATTCAATATTCATTTTCATTTTAAGATAAAAGAGTCCAGTTTTGCCTTAGATCTTATTTTAATCCATTGAAAACTCTATTTCTAATATTTAATTACCATTTCAGTTGTCACTATGGGCAATTTTAATAACCTTTTTTCCAGAGGTAACTGTTTCAGTAAGCTTTGCTGAGGTCCTGACATGAGCAAAATACATTTAAGTCAGTTTCTGCAAAGACCCCTTAAGTGCCTTCTTTTGATTCCTGTTCAAATACAATGATTAGTTACAGATGCACTGGATGGAGAAAAAAAATATAGGTAGCACTAAAGAAAAATAAATGTCTTTTCTACGGGGGTTAAGGAACGCCAGTAATTTAAAGTTTTAGAAAACAAACGTAGTTAAGGCAATGGTATGATGTGCATGTCCTAGTGCCAGCCCAGCCTCTTTCTATTAATCACACCAGTGGAGCCAAAACGGCATTAGAGCGTCGACTTTATTTGTCAAATGGATAATTATGTCAAAAGTGAAGATGGAGTTTGAAAAAGGAAAGAAATTTTCTTGATAGACATCAACAGAACACCGAAACAGTTGCCATTGAGCAAGTGTTTCCATGATATCAGTGTGTGTATTTATGTGTGTACGTGCGTGTGTAAATGATTGTATGTATGAGTGAATGTTCCACACTTAGCCTCCTAGTCGTTCCACATCAATCTCGTCGTAATGAAAGGCGCCTTGCTCTTGTCAAACCGTGGCTCCAACAATTTTTTCTTTTAATTTGATTTGGGGATTGTTTGAATTGTTCTTGGCCCCCGTATCGCATAGATAAAAATTCCACCTCAAGAATTCAGCCCTATTGAAATGATTCATAGGTAAAATAAGGCCATTGTAGTTCAAACGTATGGGAGACAAATGGGGGAGTTAGCAGAAGGTGAGACCACCCTGCTATCGTTGCTGATCAGTGGGGGCTTTACTGAAGCATACCTACTGCTGATTATCCTATGTATCACCATGTCCTATTGCTTCAAAATGATAAACAAAATGACAGATTAAAGACCCGGAGAACAAAGACAGCATCATATTTTGCGATGCTATCTCAGGTAGTGATAGTCATAGTGGCAGCAGGACCAGGGCGGTTGATAGCAGTCAATGATGAAAGGAGACAGAGAGAAAAAACGGGTCTTATCAGAGGGAGGATGATTTGTGCATGAGTGTTTTCTGTAAGTTCATATGCATGTATGACCTCTTACACCCCTGGTCCATCAATAGAAATTTGATTGGTTAAGTGGCTGGACCTGCGGGTCGACCACTTAACCTGCAGTTAACCTCTGAAATAGCAGGAGTAAAATATAGACATGTGGTGCATCTGTTCATGTGTTTGTCTGGACAGAAAGAGACAAAACAACAGTGCTGGAAACATTAGAAAGAAATATCTTGATTGACCCAGACAGTTCCAGCTGTGTGGTGCACCTGGAACATCAAGACAGCCAATATTGTAACCTCTTAAACCCCACCTACGTCATATTCCTGGACTATCAGTAGACAATCTTATCACCAAGAGGAAGATAAGCAGGGCAGCACCGGCTTCCACTCACCACTTCTCTCCTCTTACATTTGGATTTCATATGTGTTGTAGTCAGAGTTGGAGCATTCTGACAAGGGTGGAGAGGATATTTAAAAGTTGCCGAAGACAGCATCGGAATTTCAGTCTTGAGCAGATAACTCCGCATTCTGACCACATTCACTTACGATGGCGATGTTGTGCATCCAAAGAGGCAAAGCCAGCTATGATCGGGAATCAGATTGTTTCGTGTGTCAGGTCGCTTTGAATTGCCTCATTTGAGCTCTATAATTAGGAGGTGATTGATGGCTGCAGATAATGATAAGATGAGTAGGAGAGACTCAGCTGAAATGGTTGATTATGAGGGGAGTCGAAGGCAAAAGCCATGCGAAATGTGATCTCTGGAGCTACGAACAGCATCGACTTTGATAATGATGATAGGCTGGAAGCACTGCTGCCTTCTAAAGTGGTTTTCAGGAAGAGCTTCATAGGGGGCAGTTTCCCCTCAACCCATCCTCTGCTAGTTCCGAGTAGCAATTTGACCAGGAATAGATAAGGGAATCTCTGATATTAGAGTGGAACAAATGAAAAGAGGGGATGTCTTTGATATACCAGACAGATGAGTAACCTGTCTGGAGTCTTTACCTGAGCGTGGCTATTGCTGCCCTCTCATTAATTCATAGACACGCAGTCTGCTTCCCAGTCGCCTCCCTTAATGTTGTTTGACTGACAGTTGCGTGCAGGTTTGTGTGTTTGAATTAAGAGATAATTCACTGATCAAAGTGTTAAATGAAGGTTTAATAAGCGGAATCTTAGATCAATAGAGTAAGGAATAAAGAATTAAAGGTCGAGAAAGGGCTGGAGGGAGGGATGATTACACCTGCATCTTATTATCAATATTAATGCCGCAGTGAATCAAAGGGAGGTTGAGCCTGGCGAGATTTGCTACTTGCTTTGTGAGTTAATTTCATCACCTCACTTGAGCTTCAAAGGGATTAACTCTTTGCACTTTGATGCTATATAGCTGAAAACTGAGCAAGGAGATAAGAAGCAGCAGGATGCAATTTAACGTTTAAGAGATACTCTGAAGTATATTGCACTGTTTTCCCTTCTCCTTCCTGTAGTGTAAAACAGGATGAAAGTTGGACTCGTTGCCGAGAGCAGATTTGGTTTGGTTTTGTACGATCGTGGCGAGTGCAAAAATGGGGCAAAAGTAGAAAAACTATCAAAGGCAGTGACTGCAGCTTGCAATAGCCTGCAGTAAAATGGAGACGGGGGGCTGTAGAAATGAAGTGAAAGGAGAGGGAGACAGAGTGAGGGAGGGCAGGCAGCGAGGTAGAGCCCAACATCAAACAATTTATCACTCTACCAGTCACAACACGCCTGGCCCTTGCCTCTCCCTGTGCTACCAACCAGCGCAGTAGACCCACATCAAAAGCTGTCTCTCTCAAACCAACCGTGTTTGTGTTTAGAGCCTCGGTTTGCTTTTCTAAGCGCTATAAGTTGTTGTAATTATAATCTGTTTACCATAACCTGCTAGGCTCCATCTATCTAAACCTCCTAGACAGAAGTGGATTTTTCCCAGTCTTTGGAACGTCATCATCATCCCAGAAATGGTCAGCAGGCTATAAAAATTGGCTTTAGGGCAGGAATGTCCTCCTTGGAAGAGTTACAAAGCTACAGAATGTCTCCATAAAGTGTCACAACTTGAGAGCAATACAGACGAAACAAGATCAACGGGGTTGTAAAACACTGGGAGGACTGTCTCTGGACAAACACTGCAGGTGGAGCTGCATCCAAGACCTCCACCCCCCTTTATCCCCCAATGCAAGCAAATGTCAGCCCGTGTTCAGCATCACTCTGTAGTATGTGGTTCTCATTATTACGCCAACAGCAATATCTGACCTCCATCGTTTTTACGACTGCCAAAGTTCAGATCAGCAATTTAATACAACCGGAATAAATCAAAGTCTTGAATTCAATATTCTGACTTTAAGGTGTCACAAAATTTCATTGCTCGGCTTCGTTCTGCTCTTCAGACGCGGTCCGACTCAGAGCGAACTGAGCGGTTATCCAGCTAACCTTTTGCTTTCATCATCATTAGCTCATGCCTCACAGGCTGCAGCTGCAAGAATTAGCAAAGAAAACAGCGGACTGTTCAAACAGCCAATGCAGACAGACACGCTGCAGGATTCAGAGGTAAAATAATCATGCGAAGG
Source organism: Amphiprion ocellaris (assembly GCF_022539595.1). Taxonomy (NCBI): domain Eukaryota; kingdom Metazoa; phylum Chordata; class Actinopteri; family Pomacentridae; genus Amphiprion; species Amphiprion ocellaris. The sequence continues at coordinate 29,524,555 of NC_072773.1, forward strand.
CCGACACACACACACATAAGCCCCCTGGTGAATTACAACACACTACACACTTGTGCACACATTCGCACCCTGAGGGCAAATTTGTGGGCAGCTTTTGTCAAACCGAGACGTAGCTGAATTCTGCTGAGTGGTCAGATCAGATATTGGCGAGGTTGATGGAGAACGTGTTCAAAAACTTCTGCAAGTTTGCTACGGTGTGTATTCTTTCATCAGCTCCATGAGAACGAAACCAGTACTTTCCAATTTGCAAAGTGCATCTGCAGCACGCAGTCCAGATCTTTTTTCTGGAGGTGAAGTTTCTCTATGGCTCTATGTTGTTTATTTAGCTTTATTATGTTAAATAAAATAGTATTTGTCACCGGCCAAGAAAAGTATTTTAACATTTTTGTGTTATGGCACCAATATCAAAACATTTGTAATGATATCAAACATCACTCGTGCTTAATTCTATAAAAAAGAAAAACATAAATCTGCATATTTTTTTTTTTGGTTTTCTCCAGGGCTGTCCTGAGGTTCTACTATAGTGTGTGTTTGTCTTGGCAGAGGGTTTGTGTCTACGTGAGCGCTGGTCCTGCTGAGCTGTCAGCTGAAACAAAATCAAGGAGGGCCAGAAAGCAGCGGCTTGGATGCTGAGCACAGAACCTGCTCTGTAAATACTTAAAGGACCATATATTCACTCTCTGAGAGACTATCAGGTTCCCTCTTTTGTACATCCATCCTAGCATCTACTAGCATATTGCTGCAGGCAGTTTCTCGGTAGGAGAGATCAGAGGCAGGCCAGAATCATCAACCTCATCACTGACGTCCGTGTATATCAGCAGTTCAGGGAATTACTGTTTCTTGTCTTGTGTGAGTTGCGACAATAGAGGTTTATTAACTGAGTGTGAGCTGAAGGATGTGGTACTCACAGTTCTGATAACAGGTGCAGTCGATGGAAGGCTCTGGGTTGGATCTCACTGATGTTGTTCATACTCAGATCCCTAGAGGGAGAAAATGAAGTGCATGAATGTTAAAGTATCGATCAATGTACGCCTTAATAATGTTCTTTGAAGGTACTCAGGACATGTAAAATTACAAATGTTTAGAATGCATTTTTCACATGGTAATCAATAACCAGGAGCAGGGAGTAGGACAGAGAGAGAGAGGTTAGAGGGTTAGGTAGAGAGGACGAAAGGGAGGAGAGGGAGATGTAGAGGAGAATTTTCCCCAATGAATCATTGTTGGGCAGCTGTAATTTCCTCCTCGTCCCAGTGACTCTTTCTCTTTTCCAGATGTCTCACTCTACGCTCTCTCAGATCTGACCCCTCAGTTTCCGTTCATATCTATCGCTCTCCTTCCCTTTTCTTAGTCTCTTGTCTTCTTTTTATTTTCTTCCCCCAGTTCCTCAGGAGACCACCTGCTTCCCCTTTTGTTCACTGCTATAACATAGACACACTCCATTTCTCTGCTTCTCTGACACACACACTGCCGTGAGAGTGTGTGTTCGGGGGTGAATGTTGACGCAGCTGGGTTGCGGTGAATAAGGGAAAAGGTGCGGGATGCTCGGATACATTCATGCACACTTGTTTGGCGCACGTAGGACTTTTTTTTAACACTTAAGTACAACTCGTGTCGGCCTCTGCTAGAAAACATATATAACCTTGTGGCCCCAGTCATGTAAGGTCATCTCTTTGCTAAACACAGTGAAAGCAAGGAGGTGTTACGTCACCCCTTCTTTGCTTTCACAGCCCTTTGGGTCTTGCATGAGTCTTGAGGAGTGAGGTTTGTATGTGCGTGTATGTCTGTGTGTGTGTGTATGACACTAACCATTGCTCATAAAGCCAGACCACCAAGCTAGTGAGTGTAAACGGTGCTTTCAGAAGCCCTTCGCTGTTGGGAGTTTTGACACACCGGCTGTTTGTTTGTCAAGTCAGCCAAGCTGACAGGGGGGCTGAATGGATCTGTCCTCAGGCGTGATCTATATCCAGCTTCAGGGGAGATGTGGAAAAATCACAGCATGGCAATACTTTGCTTCAAAAGTCTGGGTGTTTGAGTTGCCTGTCATAATTAGCGGACGAGACAAATTTAATATACCAAGAGTTTGGTACCCTGTCAAGAACAACAGTTAACATCAGGCGATGGGACGTGGACTGTCACATGGAGTGAGGAGGTGCGTTCTCACCATGTGATGCGCTTGTAATGTTAACTGTTTCCTTTCACTATGAAATTTTACAGTTCAGAAATCATGTAGCTTTTTAAAGCATCTGCTGGCACTGAATATTTGCTTATGACATTTTAATAAAGGGAAGTTGATTTTCTTGTAAGGGAATTTCCTGTTCCAAATGCCGCCTTCTTCGGAGGTCTGACTGCAAAAAGAGGGCTTCAAAGACACATGCAGGGTGGATGCTTTCGATCAGTATTGAGGGGAAAAATCTATTTCTCTCAAGACAACTACAACAGAACTAAATAAGCCGCTGATCTCCCAATTTCATCATCACATTCCTATTACTGACCTAATCTTGGTAGTTTCTTGTGTGTCCTTCCTTGGTCCTTATATAGTTTGGATGTCATGCTGTATGAGCACATCGCAAGCATAGGAGTAGCGTTTCATATGTATATGCTGTGGAGAGTGGTAAAAAGTAACACCAAGACAATAAAAGAGGAGAATGACATTGCAAGCCAGAGTAAATAATGGAGGTATCAAAACATTCAATAAAGGTTTGGGAAATGTTTATGAGGGAAAGGGATATTTATTCAACATATTTGTGGTAATCCCAGCTGTGTTAGCTTACAGTTGCATGTTGATTGCATCCTTTTGTCTTACTCAGCCTTCAGTTTATAATGAAATGTTGCAGTTGCAAGTTAATTAACAAATGAACAAACTAATGAGTAGACAGTGAATACAAAACATGAATGAAAAGTGCATGTCAGACCCTTAAAATCAAAATAGCATATAAAATAATTCAGTAAATTTAAGCAACTTGATAACATGTTTTGTTACTTTTCCCCTCAATACTGTGGCTGACTTGGGCTGATATTATCCACAGATATCCTGGAGTGAGGCTGTGAAAATTATACAGAAAATCCATCCAAAGGAAATTGTGGACTTTTAAAAAGCTTATTTGAACAAGCAAACATTTGATCTTCTCTGATATGGATTAAGTCACATGGAAAAGTAATTTATCATAAGTTCAGATCCATAAAATTGGAATCAGTGGTTCCAGATTAGGTGCCAACAATCAGAATCTCCTTAAGGAGTGACAGGTGGAACATGTCTTTTTTAAACCTCTGCTATTCTCTTTACTATTGAAGTGTGTGGTGTCATCAAGCCAAGATCCAAAGAGCTCTCCAAGGGCTTCAGAAATGAGGGTGTGGATGCCTATGAGTCTGGCAAAGGATTTCAAAAGATCTCCAAATTAGTGCTTATAAATTATTCCACTGTAAGGAAAATCATCTACAACTGATTTACACAGGATCTGCAGGTAACTCTTTCAGTTGTTTGGGTCAAAATGCCTGCATCTATAATCAGAAGGAGATTGCAGAAACTTGACCTGCATGAGAAGCGTGTCAGGAAAAAGCTGTTGCAATCCAAAAAGAACATTAGAGGAAAACTACAGTTTTGTAGAGAACAGAGTTGTTTGGCCGCAGTAACAGTAGACATGCTCGGTGCAGACCAAAGACAACTTTTCAAAAGAACCTCATACCAGCTGTGAAGCATGGTGGTGACAAATGTTATGGTTTGGGGTTGCTGTGCTGCCTCGGCGACGGGGCTGCATGCAGTTGGTGATTTAACTAGGAATTCTGCATCGTATCAAGAAGAAGATAACGTGGGGCCATCTGTCCAAAAGCTAAAGTTGAACCAGAGGTGGACCTTTCAACAGGATAATGATCCTGAGCACGCAAGAAAATCGCAGAGGAAGGGCTGAAAAAAGAAGAAATGAAAGGTTATGGAATGGCTCAGCCAAAAATCCAGTATTAAATCCTATTGAAATGCTGCGTGAGGGAGGTTAAAACTGGTAGTACAACCCTCAAACTGTATGCTTCATGTTTGCGCCATTTCTTTTTGGCTTAATTCACTCCGGCTCCAGGCAGTAATTTTAAAATGAGTACAGCAAGTGTAATGCATTACTGCTTGATTGAAGTCAGGGGTAAATATAAGTGATAACAAAGTTGCCATGGAGATGACACAGCAAGCAGTAACAGCGAGCCAGTTGATATAATCAAGACTGGGTGACATCACACACGACACAGGAAGCGTGCAGGGCCTCATGAACATTACACACACACACCTTAATCCTATTCCATGTCTGTGTACTGATATTCTCCCGAGAAAAATATTTATTGGAACATTCTGGTGGTGATCATTAACGCGCAGCAACACACAGCCACACACATGCAGACGTACACGCCCTGCTTCTGGGGATGCGCCCACAGATGGAGACAACTCTCCATTATCTGGTCCTGATTAAAGAAGCCATAAACAAACGTTGTGTGAAGTCCATAACAGCGGCCTCACTCAGGCAGAATAAGCACACGGCAATGGAGAGAGAAAATGTTTAAAAATAAAGACACACACTGGTGAGTCATGGGGAAAGGTTGAATGCAGCTCAGCTCGGCTGTGCTCTCCAACAAGCTCATTGGGAAGCCGGAGAGAGAAAAGGGAGAGAGAGAGACATTTCTGCTGTGCAGGCCAAGGCCTCCGCTGACAACTTGACATATCGTTGGAAGGCACTGCTCTATGGCTTGTTTTTAAAATCAAATAACAGCTGTGGCTTTTTTAAACCATGATAATTATGATTGATGACTACCACATGTGCATTGTGTCGGCTGGCGCTGTGACGTGCAGATATTTTCAGCGCAAATAAACGGCCGCAAAAAGAAATGAGAAAGAGAGTGCTTAAAGATTTTGCAGGCTCCGCAGTGTATGGGAGGTTCACAATTAGAATCTGGGGTTTCTGCGTCCCCGTTTTATAGGCATCTCCGATATGTGTGTGTGTCGGAGAGAGGGAGGCCGAGGGCAAGTTTGTGTGTCGGTATCTGTGTCTGTGTGTGCAGTACAATATTTTTTTCCATTTATAGGTGGCTGCGGTGTGTGCGGTAAGATGTCTGTCGCTCATTTTCACACCCCTATTGTTTTCCAGTGAGCCTGCAGATGTGGTGGGTACAGTCCCTGGTCGCGCTTTCACCACATCTTACATGGACGCTGCCGGGGCATAGAAACGGATTGTTGGTGGGTTTGTGTATGCTTGAGGGACAGATTGGAAATTCATGTGGTTTCATTTCTTTATTTTTCATGGGGGTATTCAATAGGGAACCATTCTTATCCTATCTTGGCCATCGTGGCATCAAAGAAAAGCAGGCCGACGTTGCTCGCAGAACAACACATCGCTCAACTGACGGGGGCACACAGGCCGTCGCCTCCCTTTAGATCTCTTTCTGCTGCTGATTGACAAACTAAAGAGTCCCCAGCAGCAGATGAAGCAGGGAAAGCAGACACAGAGACCTGTACTCGTCAACAAACGCACCCACAAAGCTGCCTCTTAACAGTTCCTTTTATCCTCATTGTCTCTGAATCTGCAGAATGACTTACAGAGTCCCCCTTGTGATGTCTTTCTGTTTCCCTGGAGAGCAATTAGATTTTCATGTGCATGCATGTAATTTTGTGTGTTTAAGCACAGTAGTGTGTGTGAAATTGAGGCCAGTATTGCAGCAATTTAAGACAAAAAAAAGGAAAAGATTTTGACATTTTTCCATTCCTATTCCCTCCGTCGTTCCATGATTTGCAGATACACAATGTGCTCGGATAGATCGTTCAGTCTTTCCTCTCCACGGTGTGTATGCGTATGCTTGTGTGCATGTGAATGTAAGAGAGGAAGGTTTGGCATGGGAAGAAAGGTAAAGCACTGGATATTTGACTGCTTTATGCTGTGATTGATAGAGTAACCATGGCAAGGAGCTTGTCTTAAGGGAGGAAAGGAAGCATGAAGAAGCAGAGGTACATTTCCATTCATCAGCCGTGGCCCTTTCAGTCCCTCTCTCTTATGCCACTCTGTCGTTCACACTCAGCCTTTCTCTCCCCATCTCTGTTTCAAATTTCAATTGGAGCGTGGGGTTACGCAGTCCTGTACTTACAATAATGCGATTTATCATATTCCCTGTTCGCCGTCAACAGAACTACTGAAGTATGTTATCGGCTGTGTGATCAAAGGCGGTGTGTGTGTGGGTGTGAATGTGCCCGTAGCTCCATTGTAGCCAATTTCAAACTGGAAGCATTTCTGACAAGAGCTGGTGATTTAGCGCAGCAAAACAACTAGCCACATCATATGAAAAACACCCCTGTTTATGTTGAGAGATATACACACACACCCACGCTTACATCCACAGGCACTCGTACACACTCCAGGCTCCGGGGGTTTTTGTGGGCTTGATGATGGACCACCCTGGTGAGTGAATATACCCTCAGACCATGCAGGACAGATACGATCAGCAGTCAGGTGTCTGTTTCTAGCATCAACGCTGAAACGTGTCAATTAGACAAAGATGAGCCGAAGCAGGCTGAGGGGAGATGGTTTGATACATTTCACTTTGGGGAAGCACACTGTGGCAAAATACAAAAAGGAACTCGTACGGAAAGGCTTCTGGCGTGTCGCTCAAGCGTAACATTGCATGCAGGCACAGCGCATAAAAAATGTAGGCAAAAGCATGTAAACAAGCAGTCTTACATTGTTGCCCTTGAGAAGGATGTTTTTCATGGCTCTCTCTCTCTCCTGTGTACACACACCAAATCAATTCACAAGAGCCGTACCCTGAGGTCTTCCCGCTCGCTTCCTCCTCTGCTCCGTCTCTTTCTTCTTGCCTCCCTGTCAATCCCTTTCTCCCTCGCTCAGGTGGAGACTCTTACCAAACAAACAGCCAATAATGGCGGTAATCTCCGGGCCTTTGAAGGTAGCTTATGTGTGAGGAACATCAGAGTAAAAGATCTTTAGTGGAAATCAACAACTAGAGCCTTGCCCAGAGGGCAGGAGTTCTGCATTAGGGGGTGATTGAGCCACACCTTGGCTGTCTTTTACAGTAACTATGACAGTAATGTCTTCAGTCGGATTCAGCCAGTCTGATCCTCTCCGCTTAGTTCTTTGAAACAGTTAAGGCACGATGAAAGAGGATCTTTTACTCCACACAATGCAACTGGTAGTCAGTGCTCAGGCGCCGCCTTAAAGAGGGTCTAAATGGCTGAATGGCTAAATGTGCATTACTGTGTGTGTATATGTGTGTGTTAGAGAGATAAAGAAGGAGAGAGAACTGTGTGTGCATGTGTGTGTGTGTGTGTGTGTGTGTGTATTGTATCCAAGGGTGAGGTCTAAATGTGTTTGCTTTTTTTCTATCTGAATAGACTGACTGCTTTGGCATTCAGTTTCTCTCCTGGTCACACACAAGCTTGCGCGCACACACACACACACACACACACACACACACACACACACACACTCACACACACACACACACACACTCACACACCTACACACACACAGACACACACACACACACACACACCACAAAGAGTCAGGAAGGAGGGCACAATGCTGTCCTCCCCTCCCCTCCTTTCTCTAAAGATGTGTTTTTTTTCTCCCTCTGTCCCAGACTTCCTGGGAGGGGTACACTGCCCTTTGTGTCCGAAGGCACTCTCTCTTTATCTTTCCCTCTCTTATTCTCTCTTTCTCTCATTCATGGGGCACAAAGAGCGAGGGAGAGGGCGAGGAGAAGTCTTTCACCTGGACAAGGAGGGCCATGGGGAGGACCCGGCAACAAAAAGTGCAGAGAAACGGAGAGGGAGGGATGAGGGGAAAAGAGAGAGATAATGAGAAAGGAAAAAAAAGGAGAGATGCTTCCATGTTTTGTGCGCTCTTTTCTGCTCGCTGCGGTTTAGAGGAGAATGACAGGCGGATGTCTGGATGGAGAGAGCGGCTGTTTAGTCTGAGGCAATGTCATGGGAAACATACTCATGCCCTCTGGGACTTATTCATGCCCTGGTATACTGCACACGCACAAACACACGTGCACGTACACACTGCGTGTCCACCCCTCGTCCTCCCACACACACACCCTGTCATGAGACGGAGGGGAGGGGGGTGAAAGGTCAAGCACTTCAGTAATGGAACAGGAAGTGTTGGAACAGTCAGTGCTACACAACATACAACTGCCTCCAACATGTGGACAGGACTGACAGGCAGCTGTTGTGGGTAGGCCATAGCTTTGGAAGGCAGAAAGGCATTCATAGCCCTGCCCACAGTCTGCTAATCTGTTGTTTTGCTATGTATATTTTATCTGGTTTCCATATAAGTTTGTTACATGACATTTGCTAAAAAGTTTTTTGTCTAAGCTATATCCAAGCTATAGTTTTTCCATGTAAAGGACACACGTACGCCAATGTAATCTGTTGCAATAATGGCAAAGAAGTGAGGAAAAGGGTTACAAATTTCACCACTTTTCCACACATCCTGAAAGGGTATCTCTTACAGAGGTGTTTTTTCCTGCACGCTGATTCGAGGCAGATTCTCAGCAGTGGATACAACAGTAAATGAAACCCGATGAGTATTAGTGTCAGGCTCTATTATGACTTCATTTGGTTGAATGGCAGAAACAGGAGGACACTGGATCTAGTTAGAAGGCTGCTCAAATCCAGTGCTGGCCCGCTCCTCCTTTGCTGTTGCACTTACAGATCTATGATCAGCTCATCTGCTCCATATAGTTAACAGTACCCATGGATAACATCTAGAACTGAACTTAGATCAGCACTTGATGAAATCTTACCCCATACCAATGAAGACATGTGGCTGCTGTTGGTTTAAAGAGATTTAGTTTGGCCTCTTGCCATGCATGTAAAAAATCCAGATTTCCTCTTTTCCTCCTACTCAGACATGTAATAGAGACTTGGTAAGTCTGGCTGCAGTTGTAGAGGCTCTGCAGTGGCAGAATTCCCTTTGCAGCAGATGGAAAATTCACCTGTGAAGTCTAGTCTTAGGAGAAATAATGCGGCAATCTTAGCAATTATAGCATTGGAATGACCTGCCTGCCGTTTCTGCATTCAGATCAGTTAAACTAACTTCATAACATTAAAAGGCCTGAAACAGATTTTATCATTTTTTATCTCCCTACTTCATCCGTCTCTCCACCTTCTGTTTTCTAAATTTCCTCTTTAATTTGTTGGACGTCCCTGAGCAGTATCCCCGTTTGGCTGTACTATGTCTGAGTGTGTGTGTGTGTGTGCGCACATTTGTCTGACATTTAAGTGCGTTTGTGATCGCTTCTTTGTTCCCTTTAGCTAACTCCCATCCCAATGGTCCATTCTACTGACCTGATCCCAGCATGCACCGGAGTAATATCACTGCTCCGTGGGATGCTTAGATGCATTAGCCATCATTAACGTGCATGTGTGCAAGTATGGATGTGTGCACGTCCATCCAGTGGGCTTCCTCATGTGCGCTGGAGAGTCTTGTGGGTGTGTGCATGTGTGCGTGCGCGCTGCTGGAAAAGGGCATTAAGTATCATTAGCTCTCGCTAGTCATCACCTACACACTGCCAGCCCCACATGAGCCACTTTGCTCAGCAGGCCTGGCCAGCGATCACACAGATAGGCAGACAGAGACAGACAGACCCATGTTGAGCTATAGGGGAACTTAGAGAGCTATGTCTTACACACACTGCTGTCAACACTCATGTAAACATTCTCCTTTATGTGTCATTACAGGGCTCATTTTATTTTCTTTAAAAAAAAAATGGGGCTGGAAATTCATTGTTTTTATTTCAGTTATTAAAATTGTTGAAAACCAGATTTTAAAAATACATATTGCTCCACAGTGCAATAAACATTTATTACTTTATATAATTACTTGGAAGGACTCTCACACATAATCAGTTTTTTTCTTCACTTTTAGTACCAAAAATGTGTTCTGAGCTACTTTATTCACAAAAGTACATGATTTGGTGTTTCAAAACAGCTGTTAAAAAGTGCATTACAGAAGTAGTTTGTGGTGGCCTCATTTAAAATTTTAGTAGTGACAGTGAACGGTGTCTTCTTACAGCGAGGAACCTAAAAACTTCGGATGTGAGACGACATAAAATCCTACTTTAAACTGGTTTCTGCTCATTTTCAGGAATCAATGCACATATACTGACCTACATAACAGTTTGCAAAGTCACAATTCCTGGATGCGCGCGTATCCACGTATGCATATACATGCACTGGGACAGTTAGGGACATTTGTTCATCCTGTCCCAGGAAAGGACAATGCCTTCTCTGTAGTGGAAAAGAGAGGGCTAGTGCACTAGCACAGATTCATGCACACACACACACACACACACACACACAAACAAACATTCCCATGGATTCCCAGGGTTGGAAAGGGACTGAATAGGACTCTGGGCCATGAAGGCATTCTGAATTCTCCCAGTCAGAAGTAGCCCTTCACCAAACAACCACACATTACAGGGAGCACATTCCTTGCCCCCATGTCGTACTTGCGTCATACTGCCATCACACGAAATATACGGTCACATATTCAATGAACGGACATTGGTCTGACACCAGCAAATACCGAACTCTGTAGTTTTTAGTCCACTAAGGCTCTCAACATGCAGGCTCATGTGCATATTCAATCCAGACACATTCTCCACTTTACTTCCCTGATCTCTGCCTCCTCCACCCGAGTCCGCTTCAAGATCTGGTGTCTTGATTGCTTTCTACTTTTTTCTAAAGGACAGGATATGGAGCGGCAGAGCACACTATGGCCTCTGTGTCTTCTCTGCCTGCTGCTCCTGAGGGAATTGCCATTGTTTCCATTGTCGCTCTGTACCTGCCTACCTGTCGTCTGTCCCTGAGCGACATTTAAAAGCCTCCCAGGTTGCTCTCAGGAAACCACAAACCAGCGCACTATCCCAATGCTAACTGCCTCTCCCTTCTCTCCAACACCCCTCTGGCATAAATATCACTTTTGTAGCGAACGGAAGTGGCTTTTTCTGCTGCTGTTCACTGCAGGGCCTCCAGGGAATCCAGGAGAAAGCTGAAGAATTGACACTGTCAGGCAAACAGTCCAAGTTTGTGTGAAGCAAAGACGGAACAAAAGACTGAATGAAGGAAGTAATGGAGAAGAAGAAAAAAATGGTGCTTATTTACGCCACTTTTTTAAGCAGAACAGATCAACTATGAGCCACTGATTTCTTCCTCTGTATAATCAGAGGTGCATATATCTCTGATCACAGATGACAGTTATTGGGCTGGTATCCAAAGCACCTCCTCCCCCGACCGACACACACACACACACACACACACACACACTCGTTGAAAACTTTTACAGCATTTGTCTTGGGAACACACCCTTCATTTTTCTTATTCCGCTGCCCTGAGCTATGTGCATTTAAATTTTCTAAGAAGCAACTTGCACTTCAGTGATCACACCTTTACACTTCCACACTAGCATGTTTTCATTTTAAAACACATAACTTTTGCTGTTAATGCCTCGCATCTACACGTCTGACACTTTAGGACACATAGAGCAGAAACTTTTAGTACGATGCTGACCCAGTTTCCTGACACTCCTGTTAGCGTTCCGATTGAACTGTCATCGTGTGCCATTCTCTGATTCGTCACGCTCCTATCAAATAACCATTTTCCAGAAGGAAACAAAGACATCAGCTTTGACTAACAGCGGTTAAATCAACTTGGGTAGCAAATTACAGGTGCAAGTTGCTTCCCTTGTTGTCTGTGCTGGCAGCTGTTGCGCAGTTAAGGAAATCTCTGGTTTTATTTTTCACCATTGTTGCTCTACCTCTGTCGTATTTTCAGCAAACATCCTGCTTTACGTTTACACCAGCAACCAGCATAGGTGAACTGTAAGTGATATGTGTTTTCAGAAGTCACTTTATCTCTATAATGTAGCTAAACAAAAGCTTATCATTTTCATTTCAGAATTTAAAATGAAAGCTTCCTTTGTGTGGCCTTGATCATCGTCAGCACTTCTGCACACACTCAGGCACCTAATGTGTGGATTCTTGTTGAATCAGAGGGAGGAAACAGGTGAGGAAAGGAGAATAGGTGTAGGGGAAGTAAACAGAGAGAGCAAGGGAGGGGAGTGTAGTTGAGACGGGGGGCTACCATAGACGTCTGGAGCCAGGACACTGATGCTGAAGCTGATAGCTGCCTTACAGAGGACCCTCCACTGTCAGTACACACACTCACACACAAGCACACACTCTGTTCTCTTTTTTCTTCTTCAGTTCTCTTATTTTTGTTCATTCTCCCCCCTGAAATCCTCCTCAATTAGAATTTCTCTCTCTCTCAGACATGATGTTTACAGTGTGACCCCCGGTCACTCATGATAGGAATCATTCCATCAACATAATGGCTAAATGACACGCACACGACTCTTACTGTCACGGCCACCACACAGAGGCAGGATGTTGTCGCCTGCACGTGTACGTACAGTTTATGTGCATGTGTGCGCTTGTGTGCGCCGCCGCTTAAAGCTAAACTCAGTCTTTGAACTCTTCCGATTTCTGTGCAGCCGATTTCTAATCCTCACCTTCAGTCAAGGTTTTCTCCCCCTTTTTCCTTCATATTCCATCTCCCCTTTATTCTTACACTCTTGCTTCACCTCCACTGGGTAGAAAAAAAAATCCCCTTTGCAGTCTGGGTGGTCTTCACACACACACACACACACTCTCACACACACACACACACACATATACAGGCTCATGCGCTCGTGCTCACACACTCCTTGGTTTTCCTCTGTCTGGTAATGCGCTCGCTGTGGTTTCCTGGCCTCGGCCAAAACACTGTTAGAAGTCCGCCGCACTCACCGCTACCAAAAAGCATCACCTAAATGCTCCTCAACTCCAGTCCCAGACACACACATACACTCTTTCCCTCTCACACACACCTCATCACCCAAGTGTGAGGAAACAAAAGCCCCAACTTGGCGTGCAGCATCTCACAACAGCTTCTTAATTATTTTCAAAATGATTAAATATTCGCTTTAAATGAGTGTATCAATGAGGCAGCTGAGTTGCTCATTTGCTCCCAGCTAACATTTGTGACTCACAAGCTTCTGACTGTCAGTGTGAAACCATCTCTTTGTGTCAAAGTTACCGTGCTCACAGCTGCACATAAAAACAGCACAGACACCCGATGTGCTGTATTGCACAGAGTGTTCCCAACGCACAGCCACGTACACTCGCACAGACACACACCCTTGGGCACTGTCTTTCCTTCCTAATCTGATATCAAAGAGAAGGTCTTTCAAAGCGTCTCACATGACAGCTCATTTCATGCGTTGCCCACGGAAACGATTATTGTCATAAATCTCTACCCACTCTGCTCCGAGCACCTTTTAGCTCACCGCAGTTAAATTCCTTCTGCAGAGTCAACCTGTATTCACCTCAGTGTTGTGGTACAATCGCTGTAGCCGATCACAGTTTTATTGTGTTTATGCCTATATGCGGTGGGGGTCGTTCCAAGTGTGCAAATAAACAGCAGAAAATAGAGTGAATCACGCATTGCCTGGATTGCCCTCTCGGTCGCCACAGCATGTATGTTTCGGCTCACTTTGAAGAGCTCTCCGATGACACGGGTGAATGATGTCATATACTTTCACAGCGTTGTGTGGATGTGGTTTGTAATGTGGACTGTTCCCAAGCAAATCCCTGTGACCTCGGCAGCCTACAGTATGTGCTTGGAGGCTAATCCAGTCTACGCAGCACAGCGGGGCGTGCTGGACAGTTCAACAGATCCTGGTGAGGATTGGACCCGGCTCGCAGATTTTGTAACCGTTTCTAGTCCAGGACGAAACGAGAAAATGTAGAATTTTTATGTGTGCATGCAGGCAGGGTGAGGGGAGGGAGACTGTCTTGTTTGTGTTTGATGATTTCTATCAGAAGGGCAAAAGAGAAATCTGTGATTCTTGTGTGTAGTATCTTAATTTGTTGCGGCATCTCCCCTGCTGTCCCACATTCCCTTTCAAGTAATGTGTGTGTGTGTGTGTGTGTGTGTGTGTGTGTGTGTGTGTGACTGTGTGTGGGCGTGTGCGGTTGGTCGCTGAGTTTATTTATCTTATTCTAAATCAGCCCTCAAACTCACTAATTGGTCCAGTTCCACCGTTAGGTAACGAGGGGAAATGAACAATTAAGCTTGTGTTTGTAGGGAATGATGTGTGTTTGTGCGTCTGTCTGTCTGTGTGTTTGTGTGTGGCTGTAGCGGAGCAGTTAAGAGCAGTGTGGATTTCCACAGAGGGAGTCTCAGGTCATCGCTGTTTTTATTTTAGAGGAGGACTGAGAGGCTCAACACTCTCCCTCAAAGATTCGGCCTTTCTTTTGGGTGTGTGCTGATTTAGCTGTGCGACACGCTGGGCCAAAAGCCTGATGTTCTCATAGGTAGAATGATTCCTGGATGGAGTCGGAGACCATATTTCACCATCATAAACTCTACATGTGTTTTAGCTTTCAAATGAACGCGGTGAAATCTGGCCGTCACAGGCTCCCATGACAGTCCAAGAGTCGGGCATCATTCAAGTGGAGTTCTTTTATGTGCCTCTTTTAAAGTCGTTTGCTACATAAACTGTTGATCTTTCCTTATTCCCTCTGAGTTCTGCCCCTTTAGTCTTGTAATACTTGTGGAGCCCCCAGTGAGAACTGCTCCATCACACCCTGTTTCCTGGACTTGACTTCTACCACTTCAATATCAGTTATCACAAAATGTCTGTAATCTGTCCTCTGAGGGCTTATGTAGTGAAGCAATTTGAAGATCTGGCTTTAAGCCTCAGCGGGGTAGTGCAAGAAGCAGCTCAGTCCAAAGTCTCTCTTATTACCCTTAAAACGGCTCGTAATTAACTTTTTAACTGTAATTGCAGCAAGGGCCGTGTGCTCCGGCCAGCCTGTCAAACATAATCTCACAAATCACATTTAATAATTATGTTTACTTTTCCTTGGTCTTTGCAGATAAAGTCTCACAAAGGAGTTTTTTTTTTGTCATCTAAAAACAATGAATTAGAAAAACTTTTCCGGGTCACATGCCAACAATTTCTATCTCCTTAACCACTGTGTTTTTACTATTTGATACAGAATAGAGGCCTAAAAAATATCATCAAACCTTACACACATGTGGACATCTGTGTTCACACAAATACATGCTTGTGTCAAACGCTTGCAGAAAGCGCACACACACGCACACACGCACACATCCACACAAAAACACGCTTACGTACACAAAGGCATTGCCTGCACATGTGTGCACACATACACTTTCGTGGCGGGTCTCCAGTTGGTGCTTGGAAACCTGACACTGAAAGTGGTCCAGTTATTTTGCCGTAGTGGCCGGTGTGCGCGCACACACACACACACACACACACACACACACACACACACACACACACACACACACACACACTCACTCTCTCTTGCATACACATGTTCCCACTTGGCCCTGTCCATTTTTATCTACATGTGGGCTCTGCCAGTGTTTCCTGGTCACACATCCAACCAACTGTTGCCTACTGCTCTATT
Source organism: Amphiprion ocellaris (assembly GCF_022539595.1). Lineage (NCBI taxonomy): Eukaryota > Metazoa > Chordata > Actinopteri > Pomacentridae > Amphiprion > Amphiprion ocellaris. The sequence goes on from NC_072773.1 coordinate 29,540,083, forward strand.
TTTACAAATGGATGAAATACCAGCTACAATCCTGCAGCATCGATTCGTTTTTCAGACAACATTTTGAAAGAAAAATTGCCAAACATTATGATTGAGAGGACGAGTGAGGATCAAGAGGATGTTGAGATACAACGAGGGACTAATTATTTGAGCCAAACAAACCCAGAGGACACAGTTAGAGGCCCAGAGGTAGAAAGGTTAGAAGGTTTAAGTGAAATGGGACATGATAACACACCCAGGTGTAGCAGTCAGCATATTACTCACAGGTATGTGGTTAGAGGGCTGAGGTTGGTCGGCACAGACGATAGTCCCATCTCCGAGCAGTCCACCATGATAAAGATCCCATCTTCTTCACACTGGCATGGAGGTGGGCACAGTGGTGCCGCTGGCCCCTGCCTGTCCTGGATGCGTCCGTACCCCCACACTCCTGGGGTCGACCCCAAAACTCCTCGAGCCAGAAGCAGAAACACAAGCAGCATGTCTGACTGACCACCTGTCTGCATCTACACCTGCAGGGCTTTCCTGTCTTGTCACACTCTCTTTAGTCCTCTGTGATGCGTTGAAAGATAAATGAGGAGGTGTTTCTCCTCTAAATGCGCTCGTCTCTCTTTAAAAAAAAAAAAACCTCACTGCCTTCTTCACCCTGCAGGTTGTCCACTCTGTAAATCTGTCCTGTTACAAGGTCTTCATCTCTCTATATCTGCTTGTCTCTCAGTCACTACTTCATTCCCAGGGGTGCAGCTGTGTTACAACTTCTTTCCTGTCTTCTCTCACACTCTGGCCTTTCCTTTGCACTGTCTTTCTCCCCCAAACACATTCACTTTTTCTCCCCCCTCTCTTTCTCTTTCTCTCCTTGTATATATCTCTTGCTCTCTCTGTCTCTCTCTCCTTACCTATTGTAGAAGGAGCGCATGAGTTGTGAATGAGCAACCCTCATTGGCCCACAATTTAGGGATGGGCTGGAGCATCTCCGGAAAGTGGGAGGGACCCGCGATTCTCAAACTCTTCCCTCTCTTTCTCCTTCTCTTCCTTTTCCCCCCTGTTCTGCACAGCCTAGAAGCTCAATCTGAAGAGAGAAGGGTGAGTGTTTAGTTTGGAGAAGGGAAAAGGGGAGAAGGAGAGGGTGGTGGCGCACAGTGGTGTGAGACAAGATTGCTCCTTGTGGGGCCTTATGAATGGAACTGAGGGAAAATGAGTGACAGTGTTTACAGTTGAAAGAGAGACGGGAGAAAAAGCAAGCTCTGGAGGATAAGAATGAAGGCAGCAGAGTGTGTTTAGCTGTGTGAGAAGGAAGGCAGAGGGTCAGAGTGTGTGACTGGGAGTGACTGTTTGGAGGAAATTGGAATTCTGACACTTCAGCACCCCTCAGTCCCCAGAAAGAGCAGAATCCAGTGTCTCGTAAGTCACACCTTCTCAGGTTTCTGCCGCTGGAATGTCGTGATCGCACACGCGCAGTGACACACGCATGCATGCATGCACACATGCACACGGATGCCCATAGATAAATAACAGATTATGAGTGACCGGCGCAAAGGAACTCGCATATCCATTTCACATACACACACTCCAGTCTACAGAGAGAAGAGTGTGGATTTGTGAAGTTTCAGCTGCCTCCAGCTAAAGCCTATCTGTATTTCACACTCTATCTGCTCTCACTCAGTTTTTCCACAGAATCTTGACATTAATTTCATCCAACCTCATTTTCTTCTGTTACAGCACATAGTTCTCCTTGTACATTCTTAATATTGAAATTAAAACTGCGCTTTTCTACTCAGAACTAATGCAAGAATGTGTGCAATATGTGCAACTCGCATGTTACACAACTAAGCTTTACATGCTGTGCACCTGTAAGTACAGGATGTTGCATAACTGCTTAATGATGCATTCTATAATTATAACAAATCAAAGAGGGGAAAAACTGGCTTACCATTCACAGCAGCACTGACTTTATTCCTTCCTCTACCTCAGATTTTAGGCATATCTCCCAGCCGCTAGCACTAACTGGTAAAAAGCTGAATTAAAAATTGCGATGATGGTAAAAACACTGAAATACAACACCAGCGGTTATTCCTCATAACTCCAGCATTAGTGATCTCATGTTTTATTAGAGGAAATACATTGTCCTGGTAAAAACTACCAACTCGGGGTCATAAAATCTTTTCAAATGCTGGTGGATGAACTCAAAAATGCATTTAAGTCAGCGTGGAAAACTATTTTCTTAGTTCTTGGAAAGCTCAAGCTTCAGGAAGTGAGGCTTTCATTTGACAGTATGTTATATGCTTGCAAATGCACACATGCAAAGTCGAATACAAGTAAGGGACATTTAAATTTATGACACACACGCACTCCCTAAAGAGGTCTTGAAAATTCATTCATGGACGCTAGATTTAGAGTAACTTCACAGTGGGCTACTTAAAATATAAAACTACTGAGACAAAAGTCTTTGCACCCAGTTTGAGGCTTGTCTGCCCCTTTCGGCCTGTCTGTCTGTCTCTCTCCTTCTCTGTCTTTCTTTCTCCACCATCCTCTGTAGGCTGAATAGTTTCTCATTAATTAATTAACATTCCTATGCCACTGTGTTTTCTGAGGGGCCTTTGTTATGGCCCCACAAAAACTCTTTCAGAGCTGTTCTTCACAATGTCTCTCTCTCTCTACGGCTCGCTCTCTCCCTCTCTCTCATGCTCACTCTTCTCTTCTTCTTTGTAGTGGAATGTCTGTTGTTTCTCCCTCTGTGTATTGTCAGTTTAGAAAATGTTGCGTGAATTACCAGCCAAGTGATGCTTTATGTGTGGTTGCTTTTTGCGACAATGCACCGATATGCAGGCTGTCGAACAGGCACACCTTGCGTGATCATACGGTCCACCCACATACAGCACGCACACTCATTCCCACAGGCACACATCGCATTTATTCGTACACAGAAACACGCACATGCTCCACATACACCTGCCAACCTCTCCCCTTCTTGCGCACCGAGCTCTGTCATCTTTTTAAATGCTCTTTAATTGTCTGGCCCCAGGGGAGCCCTAAAACACACACACTATAAAAAAACCTGCATGTCTGGTCTCCTGCCTGCCTCCGTCTCTTTCTCTGACTGTCTCTCTCTCTTTCTCTCTTACTGGTCTCACGCTTTTGTCCTCTCATTTTTATGCTTCTCTTCAATCACAATTATGGCTGTTAGAAAGTAAGCTGCGTATTTGTGCAAACTGCACCTGCCCTGACAGATTTGATGGATCTGCACGAGGTTAAATGTGAGTCAGTGTAATCTAGTTTTCAGTGCAACAGTAGATTTCTCTAAATTATTCAAACAGAGGGGAGAAAGGATTGTGTGCAATGAGTTGCTAAAGGAGTTAGTTGGAATAAATGAATAATCTAAGGCAAAGGGTCCATACCTGCTGTGAGCATTATAGTTTGGAAGTTTATAGCCATGCATTTCTATGCAAATATTAAATAACCAGCTTCCAGATTTCTAAAGCAGCAATGAAATAAAATCCTTTGTCAAATATGTTAAAGGTGGTCATTGATGGAGAGCTGACACTGATGTTTTTCTCTGGTGATGCTCAGTTCTAGTATGTGTTATTCTCTGAGGCTCTGTATCGTAGTAGACAGATAATGTGCGGTGCCAGTAAGTTCGCTGTCAACACGGACAGGTAATTTAAACCTGGTCTCCGTAGCGGGAACTTTCAGGAATGGAGAATCTTTTGAGGAACTAAGTCTCTACCTGCTTCGCAACCTAAGGGACACGAGTCTAAATGAAATTCCATTGAGGATATTTCACCCGGCAATAAAAACTCGCACCTGCAAAAAAGGTTATTTTTGTTCACTGGCTTTGACTCAACAGAAAAAAATTTGGGGATAGATGGGCTGATGACTAACTCCGGACCTTGCAAAGCCTTAATGCAGATGAATACTGGTATTTTCAGGTGGGAATTCACAATGAGAAGGTGTAACTTAGATTTTGCTTTATTGTTGCATGCAAAATAGTCAATATTTCTTGACTAATTTATTAATATTCGTTGGGTTTTACACCATGGTGGCAAGGCACATATCATGTTCCTGGGAAACTTCTCAGACATCAGTTGGCTTGAGTCATTTTCTTGAGAGCTTGCTTATCACAAAAGATGTGGAGGACAACATCTTAACATCAGTTCTTCAGAGAAGCAGAAATTTTATCACATTCACCCCCCTCTCCTCACTGGCATATCTGGATTTCTGCTTCTATCTATATCATGCTTTCAGTTTGTGATAAATGTGTCATTTGACACGCATCGAATCCTTCGCTTTATGGCCAGTTGCACTTTTGCAGTTTACAGCACAAATTAGCTCTGTGAGGCGATAATGTACAATTACCACATTCCTCATAGGAGGTCTAAAGTTGCTAAGGAACTCTAGCAAATCTTGAATGAATGAACTTCCCATACGCACACACACACACACACACACACAGTTGTTAGCATGTGTGCAAACATTTGTACTCTCCATGCCGCTGAAAAAAGCATTCATGCACTCATATTCGCCATCCACATCTTCTCTTTTCTCACACTCGCTCTCACTCGCACACATGCTATCAAACAGTCTGCATCAGATCAAAGCCACTGACTCCCTTCCCGCTTCTCCTCCTCCCCCTAACTCCCCCCTCTCTCTCCGCTGTACTCTCTGGGCTGTAAACACTATCCAAGCAACGGCAGCCTTGAAGACATAAAGACAAGTAGCTACCTGACACCTGACACTAACTTGAGAGCACTCACCGTGGTCTACCTGGGAATAAAACACACACACACACACACACACACACACACACACACACACACACACACACACACACACACACACACACTAAGCTACTTGAGCTCCTTGCAGCGAGAAGAGTCCATTCAGGGAGAGAACAGAGAAAGTAGCCGTGCAATCAACCCCCCCCCCCAACACACACACACACACACACACACACACACACACACACACACACACACACACACACACACTCGTCACCCACGCTCCCCCCTCACAAACCTCTCCCCCCTGCATATCATACACCTATCATTCCTTCTCCTATCTAAGACCACAGACCAAAAGTTGACACAAGTATTTTTTTTCCTGCACATTTTTTTGTTGTTGTTTTTATGCTCCCAGTGCCTTTGTCTGTATTTGTGCATGCCTGGGCTGTGCGGAGCCAACTGAAGGCTAACTCAGGTGTACTCGGCGGAAGCAAGTGAGACGCCGTGGGTCGCCGGTGGCGGCAACCTAGGTGTGTACTCTGGCTTTTCATGTGAAACCACCTGAAAGCTAACAAAAGGTCCCTCTCCTTCCCTCCAACCCCCTCCTTTTCCTTCTCTTCCTCTCTGCATCTCACAGTACAAAGGAAAGGAATGAATGAAAGAAAGAGCAGCAGAGGAAGGGGGATGAGGTAAGGGGATGAGGATGCAAGGGTGGGGCTGGGGAAGAGGGGGTGCTGATGAGCAGGCAAAAGCAGGGTGGTGGAGGGACAATATTAAGCCTCGAGGGATGGTGAGAGAAGGCGAGTTTGTCACTTTAGAATGAATGTATTCCTTTTTTTATGGCTAACTTCATATTACAGTATCATATATGCCAGCAGTATTCCATTCATTCCAATAAACTGATTTACAGCCCCGTTTTTACCTTGTATAACCCTCATTAATTATACGCTAAAGTTCAATAGAAGTCAGCGACACAAAACAAACAGGTCAGGACACATAATGAAAGATTATACGCAACAATACATCTTACATCAGCACCCAATCCTTACATCAACACGTTCACACAGACAGTTCGAACATGTTTCACAGCCATAATGTTTATCCAGTTCACCATCTTAGTTGATAATTAGCACTAAACACACAAGAGTACAGTTGAGGCTGAGAGAAGCTTTCGCAGGTAAAGTACTGAACAAACCTGAACTCAAAAACCCTCGTTGGTAGGAAAGAAAATTTGTGGGATCACCAAAGTTAAAGAAATTGGTCCTCCGGAGACCATGAATGTCTATACAAAAGTCCTTTCAGTAGATTTTTCACCGTGTGGACAGACAGACAGACAGATGTTGCGATCTGTAGAGCCACATCACTAGCATGGATAACAAAGAAAACCAGTGATTACAGAGTTTGGTAGGTTTTACGATACTTTTCATTGCAGTATAATAGAACTCTGTATTGTCTTGTCGGGTGTTTAACGGAGAATTCAAATGCACTGCAGCAAAGAGTACAGGAAAGTGTCTTGTAGAAGATATTCACAAGGATTTTTCACGTGAATGCAAATAAAGCCAAGTCACAGGAAGTTTTAAACATGACACAGCTTTGAATACAATCTAAAATTTAAACAAACTTTGCATTTACTTGGATATTTACATCTTTATTAGTATATAATGTAAATTTACAACACTTCAGTATTACAAAGATGTGAAACAGTAGCAGCATCAAGAGCATAACCTGCTGACGCACCATAAATAAATCTGTGGACCAACAAAGCTACATATATCAATGAAAAATGCAAAATACTGCAGAGTCCCTTTAAATTGTCATAGAGCAATAATTCATTAGCGCAATAACTGACAACAAACATGAGAGGGAGCTCTTTATACACTCCATACTGTACACTGTAAACAGGAGAAAGTGAGGAAAACAAAGTGTTTACTTTATAATACTTTGTTATTCCTCCCATCCTACAAGACTTAATTGATATTTAGTATGTATGAAAAAGCTGCTGGTCCTGTCTCTGAATCCAAAAAGGTCTAAATAAACACACGTCTCTTTAAGGACACTGTTCAGGTTTATATATGCTTTAATATTGTTATTATTTCCATAACTATTGCGCACATTGAGAGTATTAATCAAAAATGATCACACTTTGGCATTTTTATTGATTCACTGCAAACAATATGAGTATGAAGCTCAGTAATAGATTCCAGTGTGTGTGTATTTATGTAAATATGATCTTGCTCTTGATCTCAAAGGGACAAATAAATTCACACCCAAACACTTTCATTGAGACGCCGCACTTAGTGTCACACCGAGGCAAAGCTTTCTTGTGTTTTGATCTCCACTCTGCTTGTTTTCTCTGCAGTGACAGTGTGATATACGAGGGTTAATATGGTGAAATAAGCTGACTAAAGCAGACAGGCCCGCACATGCACACTGCCAAAGAAAGAGACGCTCCACTCCGTTTGATGCTATTCTGAGCGACGCCACTGGCGCTGCAATCACAGACCTGCTTTTTTTTTTTTTACCAAGTTTGTATGTGTGGGTGTTTGTCTGTTACACCTGTAAATTCTAGCTATAAAAAAATAAGCTGATTGACTTTGAAAGAAAAGAAGCAGTGATCACCGTGGCACGAACTGCCTGATCATGCCTGTGTGTGTGTGTGTGTGTGTGTAGTTGGTGTGTTTGTGCACGTATGTGTGAATGATGAATGTTTTGCCTTCTTTGTAGTCGTACCCAGTTCTGCATGATAGTATCAGCCCTGTCACTGTAGAGAGAGACTGATGTGGAATGTTAACAGTGACTGTAAGTATTGGACTGTCTCCATAGAGTCTCATTCATGCAGAACTCAGATAGGGCATCCAGGAGACTCAACACATTAATGTGAGGGATGAAGAGAGGAGCCTGATTATAGCAGGTTTTGCACCAATGACAGAGAATTCCAGTCATCTGAGCAGTACATAGCAGGTGAACAATTACAGCTATTAAAGAGAAAATTATGCGCCTTGGAGGTATGAAACATATCATCACTGACAGCACGGTTGCAATCATCTTATATGCAATTACGTTGCAGGAGCTGTTGTTGACAGGAGTTAACTTTAGGATTATATGATGAAATGGCGCCATCTTCTGCCAAAAGACAGAACAGCATTACTGCTGCAAGTCGAGCACTGAACGACCAGCTGATGGCGACACTGAAATGGTGAAGCTCAAATATTACTGTTATGATGACTTTGTTGGGGTTTTTCAAAAAAGAATGTCTGAAACTAAATGTGGTGATAAATTTACTGTCGCATTGAGCACTAATAGGAAAACCAACAGACTGAATTTCATTGAGATTTGTTTAGTTGTGTCCATATATATATATATATATATATATATATATATATATATATATATATAAAAAAATTCTGAAATATATAGTGAAAATGGGCTGCACAGTGGAGTAGTGGTTAGCACTTTCACCTTGCAGCGAGAAGGTCCCTGGTTTGCGTCCCGGCTTTCCCGGGATCTTTCTGCATGGAGTTTGCATGTTCTCCCTGTGCATGCGTGGGTTTTCTCCGGGTACTCCGGCTTCCTCCCACAGTCCAAAAATATGCTGAGGTTAATTGATTACTCTAAATTGCCCGTAGGTGTGAATGTGAGAGTGATTGTTTGTCTTTGTATGTAGCCCTGCGACAGACTGGCGACCTGTCCAGGGTGTCCCCTGCCTTCGCCCGAGTCAGCTGGGATAGACTCCAGCCCCCCCCCCCCGCGACCCTAGTGAGGATTAAGCGGTGTATAGATAATGGATGGATATAGTGAAAATAGTGTCATTTTATAATCAAACCTTGTAAAAGAATAAACCATTCTATCATATGTGAAAACACAGATTTTGTTTATTGATATTATTTACAGTTTTGAACTGTTAATTCTGGTTAACATGTAAATAGATATTTACTGAGATTCTACAAGTTAATATGTCTGATTTGAGCAAATCTATAAAATAACAGTAAATTGTTTTAAAATGGAGTGGAAACCAGTTTTTAACAGTTTAGCAGTCTTCAACACTCCATTAGAAGAACACAACACGGATTTGAATCATATCATATCAAACTAAACCAACAACAATTCAAACTGAAACCTTCAGTTATGTTTGAATCAGAACCACCAGTTTGCACAACAGCAGTATGGTTGTATTTTATTTATTACACGTGGCTGGTTAGATTTTGGCAGGAAAGGATTCAGTGATTCCATGCAGCAATGAGGATTCTGTTGGTAAAACAAATTCTGCAAGATGGTTCGAAAATGTGAGCTAAACAGAGCAAGAAAAAGAGTTGTGAAAATGCTGGTCTATGTAACCTACTGAATATGATTGGATGAGATGATCACCCAGGATCAAACTGCACCATTAAAACACTAATTTAAGGCAGGTAATTCCAATCAGCTGATGCAAGTATAATTCCATCTGAACTAACAGCTTTTTTATACGTTTTCTGCCATCTCAAATGTTTAATATGTAATCACCTGGTGGGATTTTAGCATTTAGCATGTGTTTTCAGCCATGTGTGAAGCATAAAAACTAGGGATAGACCGACTGTCGGCCCCTCTGATTATCGTGGCCAATATCTGACTCATTATTGATGAATTAAATGCGGTACAAACTGGAAAAATTAGCTCCTTTCACAGTGGCTAAGGTTATGCTCACAGCTAGCAACTCAGAAGGCATCCACAGATCACCCTGAACAGAGTCTGGAAAACAGTAAGTATAAAAATGCTTTAAGATCTGGACCTTAGTGTGAAATAAAAGTGACAGAACAGTGAAAGATTAAGAAAATAGAGAAGAACAGCAGCCGTAACTGCAGGAAACAAACAGATTGATTTCAGTCGAGAGCGTCCGACTTTAATCACTCCTATTCAGTTCCAGTCACCTTATTAATGAAGAAGTCTAGTTAATGACAGGCTTCCTGCTATCACATGCTATTAAAACATCACATGCAATGCATATAAGTTCGACATATCAGTCAATCCCTCATAGAAACACATCTGTACTTGTAAATCCAAAGTAATGTTGATCTCCTTCTCCAAAATGTAAAACATGACATGTAGAAAATAGAGAAGGAAACAGAGAATAAAGACCTTTCAGTCCGGATACTTTGTCTCTTCTGTTCCCTTGGCTAGTTTTTGCTCATTCTGTGCTTTTCCTGTGGTCAAAATCCTCCTTCCCAGAGGCTTGAGAGTTTTATTTTCCTGCTGAGGTTGCAGTTTATTGTGCAATGTGATCAGTCTTTTCTTTGGAAAACAACCAACTGCATTCATTAGCATCTTAGACAGAAGTTAAGGTTGATCATTCTGTGCTTGGGGAGCCCCTTTGAAGTTCCACATTGCAGCAGGTGTTGTGAAATTCTGGCAGACTTCATGCATGGATATTTACATGCCTTTAAAGAAGCAATTTCATTCAAGTTTTCCTTTTTTACATTTTCTAAGTTTTATCATCCTAATTAATTTGCATAAGTGAAATAATTCTAAATCATGATTCTGAATCATCCCAAGTGGGTTAATACTTTCTTAAAGCGCTTTTAGTTAGTTGTCCAGCTCTGACGTTATAATTCTGTTGCTGCACTTTCAGCACAAATGCTCAAACCACAGAAACCAGCACTTTCATGAACTGAACTGTCATTCATTCTACTGACCGTACTCTGGCCTTTGAGGATTTCAGCAAACAAGAAGTGATGAATATCCAGCGGCATCTCTGCCGATGACGTGGTCTTCTGCAGAAAGAGGAAGCCTTCAGCCTGCAATATTATGAAAAGTTCTCAGCGTGGTACGCACACAAGCTGACTCAATTATCCTGACTCCACTGGGCACTCCTAAAGGTGCAGAAATCACAGCAGAAACCCCCCGCTGGATGTAGTTCCCATGGATTCAACCTTAAAATCATAAAACTGTTTGGTGCATTGTTATAATATGTCCTTATTGGAATTTCTCCTTTCCTAATATGATTTTTCTCTTGAGACCATCATACAGTGGAGGTGTATACTCATGTCAGAGTTGAGCTGTAAAGTCACACAGCCTCAGTTCTTTGTGACATGGATTCCCCTACATGTTAGGAACTTTCAGTTTCTGCTCAATGTTGACATGACTGCATATTTTAATTTGTGCACACTGGTCAGCTGCACATTCTTACCGAGTGTCAGATCCGGCCCCTAGGAAGGCAGTAGACTCAACTCACTGTCATGTTATGAAGTCAGTTTGTGATGATGATGATGCATTAGAAGATGGTAAATTGGGTCAAAAAAGTCACGAATGATTGATATTAAAGGCCTCAAAATCTGGCAGGAAATCACTCTACCAACCCTGAATTGAATTTGAGATTTATCAGATCAGACAGCACTGTTTAGTATTTGACTGTGAAGTTTTGCGCATTGAGTTTTGCCTCTCCTCCTGAGCCAACCTGCCTGTGCACACATACATGTCCACACAATGGGAGTAAGGCGAGTACGCACAGGCACATCAGAGTGAATGGAACAGGCTCCATCAGCAGCGGAAACAATATGAGTGGTTTATTGGTCACCTAAAGCAAAAGAAACGGAACAAAAACTTTCAACTTTAACTTTTTCTTGTCTCCACCCCTCAGATCAGGTCTCAGTTTGCCTAAAACTTTGATTTATGACCAAGTGGAACCTGCAGTAAAAACAAACTACGTAGATTCATCTACATTTTTGTATACAGTGCTAATTAACAAATGTAAGCATGCTAAAATGCTAAAATGCTAAATTAATAAATTAATTAATACATATAATTATATTGCACATTTCCCGTTGTCACTATTACACATGATAACATTGCGCATTTCTCTTCATCACTATTGCAAATTTTCTGCAATGTGTAACCGTACTCAAGCTTTTGCTTTTTTATTCTATAACAGGTTGTCTATCAAGTCTGTTCATGCATTACTGTGGAAAATAATACTAGCTACAGTATTGTACATCATCCCACAATACAGAACCAGTGTCATTTACAACATCACAGCGCACAGGACAGAAAAATGTTTGATGCTGCATAATGTTAATATCGTGACAGTACCAGGTACCTTCTGAAAGATTCATACACCAGCTACAACAGACATATGTTCCATGTCAGTTTGTTGCTAATGAGGCGACAAGTTCAAATGTGGGATAGAAAAGACATCTATTGTTTTCATCTACCCTGCCCTTATGACAGCTGTGGAGTGGAGGTGTGTGCTTCCATCAGGAGAATACACTGTGATCTGGTCAAGCTGTGCTTATAGACAAATATGCTTGGCTTTGCTGCATGTGTGTGTGCGTGTGTGTGTGTGTGTGCGTGTGTGGGCTTTCCTCTGTGCAACAGGGACTGGTTTGAGAATAGCTCACCAAAGACCCCCAGGCCCTTTTATTGTGTTCTTTGGAAAATCTCACGGAGATGTTTTATTTTATCCTCGGAGCTCAGATAAAACTTCGCCCTCTCGCTCGGACTTTTCTTTGCCTGTGCTTATCTCGCTGTGAAAACAGATGATTTATGTACAGTCTTCACACTCCAGTTTATGTGTTCTTCCGATAAGGCCGGTGGGGTTGTGTGTGCGTGTCCGTGTGGTTTATGAGTGTTTATCGAGACCACAGATTGTAGGACTGCCTACTGGAGGACACAAACAATCTTCCGTGGGAATGCAAAGTCCCACCAGTTCCCAATCCCATTCCTTATCTCCAGCATTCCCATATGACTAATGTATATTATCTTCCAGAACCAGAACCATTTGACCACTGCGCTGCTGCTGCTAGAGATCCTGCATTGCTATTAAGATTACTGAAATTTGGATAAAGTGCTTCAAAATGAATAACCATGCAAGCTCTCGAAAGTAATTAAAACCATGCGGAAAATGAGCATAAAGCAAAAAGAAAACAACAAAAAACTGATGAATTCATTTGCAGTCCTTCAAAATAAAAGACACAGAAAGAAAACATGCAAAATGAAAGAGAGACAAACGTGTGTGCTGTGGGGGTCAACCTCAGGTTTTGCATACTTTTCAGTGTCTCTGGCACATATGCCAACACCATGGCATGTCCAACTGCCTCCTCACCTGCCAGACCGACTCACCTGGCCTCCATCAGAGCCCTACCCATGGGTGTGAACGTCACTCAGGAGTCTGAAAACTGTTGCCTGCTGTGAATCATTCAAATCATCATCAGGTGTAACATTAACTCCAACGCAAATACATGCATTATCAGCTGTATGCATGCATGTATTGATGCAATTGTTGTGATTTCCCCTGTAACAAAGCTACATTTAATGCGAATAAATCAATTATATGTGCACTGGTGACCGCTGAATATTCAACACGTTTGTCAGTACGATTATTTCACGGGCAACTCATGTTGGTGTTCGTTCATAGAATGATTACGAACATTTTCTGTCACTTATCACTTGACACACACACACACACACACACACACACACACACACACACACACACACACACACTTTTTTGTGGAGGCGTTTGGGGAATTCCCAGTAACCTGTATGCGTACAGGTTATTTGCATATGTTCACTAATCTAGGGGGTTTGGCTTTAACTGTAAACCCACTACACCTGGACATACGGACACACACATGCAACAAACACACACTTATACACACACACTAACACACGGCCCCTTACTCATCAGCAACCAGTGGCTGTGTCGATAAGTAACCACTACAAGTCCTATCTTAATTGTTTGGAGAGCTGACACACTTAATGGTCAACAATATTTGTAAGTGTTTGTGTGAGTGTGCATTCGCAAGTTTTACAATTCACCCGCCGTTCTGTGACCGTTAAACATCTCAAGTGACTCAGACGTAGCACAGGAAGTTTAAAGCTGATGAAATCCCTCCTAATCTCACATACACACACATATAGACGCACGCTCAGCAACAAGTGCAATATGCAAATGTAATTAAAGTTGACGTTAACTGCAGAAAATGACAGTGATCACTTTTCCGTTACCTGACAGCCAGATATTGCACACAGATTTCTGTCAGGATTTTAATACAGTGAAGTCATGTTATATGTAGTAGCCGTTATGTCAATCTAGTAATAGCAAAAGTACTTTTGAATCTCATGTCCTTGGCCTTTGTTTGGCCCCTTTCAGCCGAGCATTTCTTGTAATCAGCCTCTTATCCAAAATCTCTTCTTCCTCTCAGCAGGCAAGAGTTTATTTTTAGATGCAATATCTTATTTATAGCTCAGATTTTCCCACTCTTTCCTACTGAAGACGACTGACAGCATTTTTACAGCTGCTCCAAAAACACAGATCAGATAAGTGCAACACCTTTGCGTTCTGGAAGAGCAACAATTCTTGGGTTTCACCTGCTTCTCTGTGTGTATTTCTGACTACACAGGTCCAATGTCTCACTTGTCTTATCACCTCCTCTAAATCCTCCAGGTGCAGGCTGACTTATATGAATCCTAACCGTCGCCTATTTCACTGAATGCTCAGGGTTTTTCCAAACACATTTATGACGTCATTTAAAAAGAAAGTATCTTTATTATGACAGTGTGTATGCTGCACCTTTAACTAATACTGGGACTAGACTGCAACATCTGCTTCCACGGCTTGCACTATTACCCATACTATTACTAGTACTGCTGATGTAAATATGTTACTATTTCTACTACTGTTGATTTATTGCTGTTGTTGCTATGCATTGCTATGGCGAGATACTGGATTCTGTCAGTGATTTTTAATTTTGACCTTGATGAAAAAGTGAAACACTTTTCTCAATATTCTTATTTTTTTAACTCTAAGAGCTGTGTTGGAACATTGATAAAACTCTGAAGTCTGCACAGTAGATGTGAAGTTACCAGCACCATCCAGTTAGTATCGCTTAGGACAAAGAGTGGAGTGTTGTGTACAAAGTTGCCACGGAACCAGCTCAGACTCCAGATAGTTACTACATCCAGGCACGAAACAGTCTGATACATACAACAACCTTGCGAAAATAAATCATAACATGCTGTTCTTGCACTTCCCTTTTCGTAAGGATTAAAGCAGACGAGATATATTGATTATATTTAGACGTGGCGGCAGGTGATTTTTGCTACCTATGGACATAAACATGCTCACAGTTGTCTTATAGGTTGCTAGTGATGTTTTCATGTTTATGAGAGCGACCTGACAGTGGTACGTAAATCTTAGCAAGAAAACAAATAACACTGTCTAGACTCTATGAAAGACCACTTATTTATACTGAATTATATCTTCCTAAACCTTAATGAGATCCACAGTTCTAATACAAAAACTACTATTCTTTTTCTGCAACTACTGTGATTATTATTGCATTGGTACTGATGTATGTGGCTACTGGAAGTCATGCTTTTAAAAATATGGGCATAATTCTGGATTACAATTACTACTTGCACTGATATTATTTAGCTATAATATAAATGTGTAAATGAATAAATAAATGTAGCAGCGGTGGTCTAGTCCTGACAGTAACGTCTCATAAAAAAAGAATTATGCTGCTGATTACAGGGACGAGGAGGAGCTGTCATTGTAATATCTGCCCTAATGGGAAGTAGGTATTTATAACTTTTGCAGCATGAGCAAATATTAGACCCAGCAACTAATGTCCTGGTGCATCATAAAGATTACAGGCTAATCTGCTGTTTTATTTGTTACTTGTGAATAAGCTCTCATCTTTTTCAGCATACACGGTTAGCATCCCGAGGGCCCAAAAAAATAAAAGGTGTGTGTCAAATACGGGAAACTCCTGACACTTCTCAGAAGCTGTTTCTCCACCTTGCTGAACAGGTTTTTCTGAAATCATTTGAAAAACCAAAGCGCAGTGCAACAACAACTAGTGTAAAACCAACAAACAGATCGTGACTAGATTCATCAGTTTGACCGGAACTGAAATATACAAAAAACAGTGCTTTAAATGGCAACATATCACAGCGTATGGCAGTTTATGCATGTGTTGGTAATACTGTATGTACATTCAATATGAGCACAAGTGTCTGTCGGTAATATTCTGGATGATCAGTCGCATTTGGTTACTTTTACTCTGCAATCCAATCACGTAACTGCTGATACACTTTGACATATTGACCTCAATGACCTATTATCTTTAAGTACCCTAAAGGTTTTCACTTCAGATATCTGCTGTAATATTTCAGTATAATGAATTTCTATCCTAAACCTTGACAAGGCACGAAGTTATTGGTCATATTCCTGAATGTACAGTTTTTATCAGGTTGAGATGACAGACCAGGAGTCAAACACAGGGTGTAAATACCCCACTGCCTCTCCTCTTTCATGCACATCATATATCATCCATTGAAAAAGGGTCATAGGCTCCTGGCACTGTATTTGGATTTATTATGACAGTGCTTATCAGGCCATAAACGCCCGAGTCTATGGCGTTTTAATAATATTCTTTGCTGCTTTCCTTTATTTTTTTCACTACAACATACATCTGTCAACATTTCCATGCTTCGTTCGAGCTTGCATTGTAAAGAAATGCCATAAACAGGTCATCAGTCAATGATTAGGTTAATACATGTACACAAAGAATCTCTGGCAGCCTTGTAAGCCCACACAGAAAGCACCAGTGTAGAAGAACCTGACAGCTCTACTTTCAGTTTTGGTTTTTTTGGGTTTTTTTTTTTACAGTTTTTGACAATAATATACACTCAGATCTTTTTAAAAAAAAAAAAAAAGCTTAATATAAGTTGTGGTCAAACAAAGCTTCAAAACTTTGATTCCAACTCAGTTTTAATTTCACGATTGATTGGTTACCTTTACTTTACACACCAAAGTGCTAGATTGCAAAAGTTTCAGAACTGGTTTAGTGTCTTATCTAAATCCAGACACATGGCGTTTGTTGCTCATCACGTTGTCTGGCAGGCTCTTGGAGTAGATCACGTTGACAACAAACCAAAAATGGTTTGGGGAAATCCCTCCACTATACGTACACTGATGGTTGTGTACTGGAATCTACGTCTGAAATAATATCGCATGCAACAATAAAAAAGGGACAGCCTCACTTGTGAGGCACAGAGTAGCATACATTGAAAGTGAGCTACGGATGACGTTATGCGTTCCTAACCTCAGGTGTGATGCAATTCCTGCTACTGTTTACTTCCTCACAGTGGTTTATGAAGAACAATGTCAGTTTTATATGGCAGCATTGAGTTGAATAAAGATTAAAGCAGATTGTATATCAGACTTCCAGTAAGGCTCACAGAACTGAGCCTGAGAGGAGAGGAAGAGTTTATATGAATTTTATTCACTGTGTAGTAAGTTTAACTATTTTCCAAACTCATATTGTAGTTATGTAGTGGATTATCTGTAAGACTGATGAGTATATGGCCATTCCATGCAAGCAGAGCGCATGATGAATAAGTAAGCTGTAATGCTGTCAGTATAATCAGAAATAAAGTGCTATCCTTAAGGGGTAACATTTTATGTTTACCACCCTATTAAGCATTTATAAGCTGCATATACACATTTAGTATAGATTTCTGGCATAAAGTTGCAAGTAGATGTAAGGTTTTAAGTGTTTATTGATTAAGAGCTTCACTTTAAACCACTTTAAATCAATGTGCCTTCAAATGTGTAAATATTGTGTATTGAATTTTAATTACATTTATTATTTCAATAGATTTTAAAATTAGAAGTGTTTTTATAGTATTGTCCAGCAAGTTCTGCCTGTTCTGTCTTTTTGTTATTTGTGTTGTTATATGTAAGCTGCTGAACACTTGAATTTCCTTCGGGATTAATAAAGTATCTATCTATCTATCTATCTATCTATCTATCTATCTAGCTAGCTAGCTAGCTAGCTGCTGGTATATAACAAAGGAAAAAACTTAGTATGACACACATACAGTAATATTAACATTTTCATGAAAGAGGTTGTATTTGCTAAATTGATGTGTATTACATACATGTACATCTGCTTACAACTACATTATAATGTATTATAAACAAGTTATTATGTATATGTACATCCTTATTTGGTCTTGTATATAATTATCATATTTCTCATTAAGTCATATTTGGAGATATCACACCAATATATCATTGTAAATTAAAAAAAAAACAAAAAAAAAAAAACGCTTGATTGTATTTTCACCTAGCTGCCTTCACAAACATTTCCAATGTTAGCGAAAAGATCTGTCATACATTTGTTAAGCAAAGAAGCCGGGACGGTATGTGGGAAAAGGTAAAGTGATCCATTCTTCTGTATTGTGGGATACAAGCAAATATGTGAAGCAAATGTATTGTGCTTTTCCTTTCCAGTGTATATTACCATAGGTAGATTTTTAAACCATACATTCCAGATATTACATCCATTTTTCCACATATATCCATCTATCTGTATTTATGAGCCATGTCATGTTGGATTCCACGAGCAATTTAAAGCCAAAGTTAAAGATATAAAGCCCCATCATCATCCTCCATGGTGTCTCCTATGTGGTACATGGAATGATAAAAAACCACAGATACACCACAGGCTTTGATTTCAGGCAGTAAAAATTCACACTGACTGAAGCTATTGTATGAAATAGACAGTCTGCCACAGAAAATTGAAGATGAGAACAAATTCCATCCTGTTGTACCCGAAACTCTGCCATTTAAATGCGTGTTATGATAAGTGTGACGGAGACAATGCCGGCTTACGCTAAAGCTACTTTAAATAACATTGGTTTTCAAAAACTGATTGCAGTTTAATAAGAAACAATAGATGGGCAGATAACCAGAATTACCCTTTATTTTACACACCCCTCCCATTTTAACAGCACTCACTGGCCAATGAGAAGGGGGAGGAGGGTGTGTGTGCAACCGCTATAAGAGAGAGGACATCTAGGTGGAGCATCATACAGGTGAGCGTTCATATTCTCACCCGCTTCAGGATACTACTTCCAGGAACCAGGAGTCCACCTCGGACTGAAAAAGGTACACATATTTTCTATTTGTCCTCATTTGCTCTGGTTCGGCCTTTTTTGGTCTGTTGCTATTGTGTGACAGTCTCTGATAAGTTAGAGAAGTTTGCTTCTTTCACTTCTCTCTTTATGTTTTGTCAATTCTTTGTGCTCTGATTCTGCTGTCTGATGGCGGTGTTTTCTTTTCCCAGATTGTCCTTCAAGTATGTTGGCAGAAATGGAGACGGTGAGTCTGAATTTACTTTTTAATTTACATTATTTGACTTTTTATTTTAGTCACCCTTTGCCATAAATGACAAAGAACATGTATGTTCATATTTGTACATCTCACTCTTAAAAATATGATCTCATTGCCTGCAATGGAAACATATAGAATGAGAGTGAAAGGCTATTTGTAAGAACAGAAGCTAAAACACACATGACTGTTACCTGAATGTTATCTCTGCTCATGAAGACACAAACACTTGCATAAATTTGCCAGTCAAACTAATACACACACACGGCCACCATGTTGTTACCTGGCTGTTGTCCAAGACACAAGTCCTCTAACACACAGGCAGGATCAAGTTAAATTTAGCTGGAAGGTATTATTGTGTGTCATTTTGGAGTTTCACAAATATATATACCATCACTTGAGGAGGATAGAAGCAGAGTGGTCTAACCCAGAAAAAATTCAAACGGAGTTTTAAGTCATTTCTGTAATTATATACTAACTGCCATGAGGTTTTACAATGCACAAAAATAACTTTGCATTTTTTTTTTTTAGTAATTATTCATTGTTTTTATTTACCTTATTCAGTATGGAAGCTATTTGAGGTAATGTGTGGTGTTATGTCTGTTCTGAAACTGCTGTGGTACTGTAATTTACTGTAAAGGATTACCTATCTATCTATCTATCTATCTATCTATCTATCTATCTATCTATCTATCTATCTATCTAACTATCTATCTATCTATCTATCTATCTATCTATCTATCTATCTATCTATCTATTCCGTTACCATGGTGCTTCGAATGTTAGACCATTCTTGAAAAACACAAAACTTTGAAGCCATTTTTTCACAAAAACTACAGAAAGTGGCTTAGACCACTCTGCTTCCAAACCTTTCATGTAAAATATTTAATGATCTAATGAAGGAAAACCAAAAACTAATTCAAAATTGATGAATGAGACCATTACTGATCTTCAGATAGCAAAATGATTCACTGCATAATGCATCATAGCACAACAACAACAGGTTTCATGAAATAAAAAGTGGGTGTTGTGTCTAATATTACCCCAGGCTATGACCGACAGGAGGTAAATGTCACACATCATGCAAAAATACTCCTCACAATCACGCAACAAACTCGCCATAGTAATAACCTGTATGATGAATGAGAAAGCTGCTCTGTGTCTGTCAGATGGCTTATGTGACTGACATCAAGATGGGTGGAGGCCGCGGGGCTTGGAGCGGAGTGACGCCTTCCTCCTGCCCCGAGGTGGACCTGGAGGTCATCGAGGAGTACCTGCAGGAGCATTCGCTGGAGGTTCAGCCAGCACACACACCTGCATCACCTCTGGCCACCATGGGGCAACACACACACTCCCACCTGGGCACAAGGATCATAGGTCAGTGTGACGACGGATGACGAGGTCTGTGTGTGGTTTACTGGTGTGGATTTGACCCAATCTTACATGTGTCTTTTAACAGAGAATAGCTGGTCGGGTCAGCATCCGTACGAGTGGCACTGTGACTCACACACTCCAAACGAGGAATACAAAGAGCAAACCCTGCCTCCAGCCTGGAGTAGTACCCATGGCAACCAGTGGGTGAGTTCAAGGACCTCTAAGTACATTTTAGCTTGATTATCTTCTTACACAGCTGAATTCTACGAGACATCACTCCCTGTTGGCTACACCTAAGACTGACACTATTTCAGATTAATGAGGATGGTTACACTTGTGATTCATTTGTGTGTTTTTCTTTGTGTTTAATTCAGGAACACGTTGCCTATTCCTATGAGGCATCTGCATACATTGACTCAGATTCACAATCTAGTAGCTCCCAGTACCAGGAATACCAAGACTCGCCATCACCATCGTCTGACAGGGGGGACAGGAAGGACAGAGACCCCTTACCTCTTGTCCCACTGTCAGGTACAATAATATACAAAGATGTCACTAAACGTGTCCAAAAACACTGGACTTTTTTCTGCATTTACCCCACTTTTTTCGACATTTATGTTCACATGCACTCACGCACGTATCAGACACTGTCACCTCATTTTTGTGTTTACATCCCCTTCCTCCTCCTCACCAGGAAAGAGGAAGGAGCGGCTGTTCCAGTTCCTGTTCGAGATGCTTCAGACACCGTCCATGCGGAGCTGCATCTGGTGGGTCCAGTCGGCCTCCGGCACCTTTCAGTTCTCCTCCCAGAACAAGGAGAGCCTGGCGCAGCTGTGGGGTCGGCGAAAGGGGAATCGCAAACCCATGACCTACCAGAAGATGGCACGGGCCCTGAGGAACTACTCCCGCACTGGCGAGATTCACAAAGTGAAAAGGAAGCTCACCTACCGGTTCGATGAGAAAACGCTGAGAGGTCTGCGAGGAGACTCCAATACGGTGTAGAAGGCATAGTGGAGAGGGCATTTAAGCATAGAAATAGAATAAGCTCAAAGGATATCGAGGGAAGTCATTTTTGATGTCCCATGAATGTCCTTTGTGCTGATTCTACTTCTGTGGTATTTTGAATAACAAATGAATACTGAGTATTTGAAAAGCCACTGTGAGTCAAAGCTTACTGTACATAGAGAACCATATTAGCTAGTATGAGAGGGGAACCAGAAATGATACAAAAATGCAAACTTCAGGAACAACCAACATGTGAGAGGTCAGCTGGCATTTAACATGTAAACCTAAAAGGTTGTAACATAATATCTACTTCATAAGTAGACGTTAAATCATTGTCAAAATAAAAGTTGTGACTTTGTGTTTTGTTTTTTTTTAGTTCTATATTGCAGCAGATACAGTAAAAAATCTTTTTTGGACAAAATTAGTCTGCATAAACATGATCTGTTTGTGTCAAAATTAAAAACTATTTTCAAAAAACTTAACTGTACACATGTCTGTAGCTGCCTGTCTGTCTGCCTACCTGTCTGTCTCTATGAACAAAGAGACACTGTGTTGTCCATATTATACCAATAAACACAGACGTGCTTCGAAACTAAAGCAAACAGACACACACCCGCAGCCAAAACTGTATGCAAAGTTCGGATGCACTGAAAAACCACCACCACAAACAGGCCTGTTAATCAGTAACATCTAAAAGCCGTCCTCGCACCATGAACAGAGCACACACACACAGAACACACAGACTGCTGAAAATTACTTTCTTTTGTATGAATTTGCCACCTAAGCTTATATTATTTCCATAGTTAAATGATAGGGTCATACAAATATGTGTTTTATGTGTGTATATGCTGAAAACCAAAAGTGCAAATGACTAAATATTCACATGTGGACTATCTAGGACACACTAATAGAGATAAACTTATAAGTTGCAAACCTTCCTTGTGTGATATATTTGCAATAACAAGTAGTAAACTGCATTAATGTATTAGGAATTTCTATTTCATGCAACTTCATCCTTTCTATCACGTGGGCAGGAAAATATATCTTTTACTCAAATGCAATTTTTAATTTACAGCTTAAGATTTGCATTTAAAACATAGGAGCATGTTATAGAATATGATGCACAGTAAAAAATTAAACTACCAGTAAATAATACAGAGAAGTAGCTGAAAGAGTTACATCAGCATGCAGTGTACACATGAATGCACGAGTAATAATAATCCAGTTATATAATTTTATAACCCTTATATACTATTATAACCCTTTGGATATATAGCACTTGGGTGGGGCTGAATTGCATGAGTGTTTTTACATTTTATTCATTTGATCTGATATGCTTTGCTCTACTTTTACTTGTAACTAAGTAGCCCAGTTTTTCATTGAATTGTAATTAAAAAAAAAAAAAACTCCAACAGCTACACTGAACCCACCTGCTGTTATGAAAAAGCTGACAGGGCTCATTCAGAAGCCCTTTCCTCTACTGAGGCACGTCGATCAGAGAGAGAAAAAGATTTTCACTTACTGATGAAATACAGATGGTGTCTCCATGGAGTTTCATGCCTGTTGTTGTGTGTGCACACAGAAGCGCATGCATGTCTGCATATAAAAAGCTTCTGCGTGTTGCTTTTTGTGTTTATTTGAACCCAAGAGCTGAGAAACAAGAAGTCCCTATCTGGACAACAAACTGGATTATGTTGGATTTTTCTCTGCTTTACGCCGCCTTCAAGGAAACCTAGAACTTAATAGCTTCTTTGTCACCCTCTGGTCTCCATCTGCAGCGATGGCTGAATGGAGCTGGGTGGCCTACACCGTGCTAGAGGTGCTGATTGCTGCGGCGTGCTGCCTTGGGAATGTGTTGGTGGTGTGTGCTGTGTGTCTGGGTATCCGGGATTCCCTTCGAGAGCCAACCTTCTGCTTCCTGGTGTCCTTGGCGGTGGCTGACTTCCTAGTGGGTGTGGCTGCTGTGCCCCTGGCTGTGCTGCTGGATGGGTGGGTGAACGTGACCCCTGAGATGTGCCTGCTGCTCAGCTGTGTGGTGCTCGTGTTGACGCAGGCCTCTGTGCTGTCTCTGCTAGCCATCGCTGTGGACCGATACCTGCGGTTACACACCCCACACAGGTGAGGGCTGAAACACTGATTTATTGGTAGAAATTGTCAATTTGTGGGAATAATCTCCCATCGTTTCTGTCAACCCGCATTTTCAGATACAAAGCCCTGGCCACTCAGAGGCACACTTTGCTGGCCGTGTCTATGTGCTGGATACTTTCGGCTCTACTAGGCTTCACCCCTCTGTTTGGCTGGAATAATTACTCCTCCCTAACATCTGATTCCACCAATACTTCCTCCACTTCCTCCATCCCTCCACCATGCACCTTCCTCTCAGTTATCTCCCTCCCCTTCATGGTCTACTTTAACTTCCTGGGATGTGTCATGGCACCCCTGCTGGTCATGAGCATCCTCTACACTCGAATCTTCTGGAGCCTGCAGGGACGTCTAAGGGAAAGCTGCCCTCAAACCCAGGTGCCTCTGCTGAAGGAGAAGAAGCTGGCCTGCTCCCTGGCTCTGGTTCTCATTTTGTTTGCGGGCTGCTGGATTCCTCTGCACCTGATGAACTGCCTTCTGCTGTTTCATGGGCCCCACGCTGTCACTCAGGGATGCCTCTATACAGGCAGGTGATGGCGCTTTTTGTAATCCTTACACAGTTTGTTGTTTTTTTTATATTCATATTAAGAGATTTCTCCATTTAAATTATGCTTTGATCACATACGATGTGTACCAGCAGTGAAACATGACATTAACAAATCCAAACTTTTCCAGGTATTCTTCTGTCTCACGCCAACTCAGCAGTCAACCCCGTGGTCTACGCCTACCGCATCCCAAAGATCCAGCAGGCCTACAGTCAAATATGGAAGCGCTTCCTTGAGAGGTTAAACTGTTGCCATGGGAACAAGCGAGTTCGCAGATCAATAACGAGCACTTAAGCCAATCACACAGAGATGGGTAGATTGGGAGGTAGAACCAGAGGGTCATTTATAAGAGCAGAAACACATGCAGAGAGTTGAGATTGAATCTTTAAAAGTCTGTAGTGTTTGGTTTGCATGCGTAGCCCCTCGTGGTGTTTGGTTTCCCAATAATTTGAGTGCAAACTTGGTCCGAACGATTTCCCGTGTCTCCACCAGAGTGTGCCATACTCTCACAAACTCAACAGATGCTGCTCAGTAAGAATCAGAAAAGCAGTGTCAACAAAACAATGTCAAGATCCCATTCACTGATTTTTGGACAAATGATTTGAGGCAAGTGTGACTTTATTTAAGATGTACATATTTTAAAGCAGGTCAGTAAGACAGCTTCAGTCAGTTCAACAGCCACGGTTAATTAAACTAATCCTTTGAAGCACAAATGTCCCTGCTCCTTTTTTTTACTCTTTTTTAATGATGTCTGAGAATAAGTGTGATGCTTGAGCCATGAGAGTGAGCTGAATATTCATCAATGTCGAGTGAGCTCCTCAGGGAAGGCAATAGACTGTATAGTTATCACCTGAGCGGGGTGCAATCCCACCCACCAAACTATACAACCTACTACCTCACCCTGGCAGAGCCCCAAATTTACCTGTTCTGGGGAGAAAAAATGTAAAAAAAATAAAAAGAAAAAAAGCTTGAATTATGTTGAGTGCTGCAAGCGTTTTTTGTTTTTTTTTTTCTTTTGATTGGACAGCACGATTGCCCATCTGGAGATGACAGTCGGCGAGTAGCTGACTCAGCTGTCTCCTTGGGAAAGACAGTAGATTGTATAGTTATCTCAAAAAGAGGTCACAAAACCCCACAACTATTCAATCTACTACCTCAGCCCCAAGGACAGCATCCACGTTGCTTCATCATCAAAGATCCACAAAGGTAACTTTCCTGCAATGGTACAAAGAAAAAGAGACAGAGAGGGTTATCTTAATTAACTCATCTTTGAAACACATTCAGGGGACACACTGTTTAGAATTGTTATTTTTAAAACGTATATTTCTGCAGTATTTTCAATAGTTGAAATTCAACCCCAACAGAAATGAGTGTTCAAGTATTGTCCGGTTTATCTCTGTGTCTGATTCTTTGTTTTTCTTTAAACCGCTTCCTGGAAATTGTTCAAAATCACAACTTATGGCCGAAACTGCTTCATGACAACAAGTCTCCAGCTGCAAAGATTTGGACAAACATTTATCACTTCTTAACAACGAGCACCATCAGAAATTTTGCATATTTGCACATCCTCGCCGATCAGCCAAGTTTTTATTGGGGGGGGGGGGAGTGTTGCATAGTTGAATGTCTTTAAGAAACGTCTTCCATTAAAATAAATCAAAGACAAATAATTTAACGTCAACCCGACATCGCAAAGTGAGAGCACTAATGTGCGAAAGCCCAACAAACAACTCACTGGCTTCCTGAGACTCTGGCATGTGATCGAAAGAGAGAAAAAAAAAGAGAGAGCTGCTCGACTCTGTGCCAGGAATCCTTTTCCGTTTTTGCCAAAAACTGAGCTCATTCCAGTGGGCTATCCCTGTGTAGGCTGGCTGCTGCTTCTCAGACGGAGGTATACACACACAGATGCCTGCAAATATGGCTTCCACCAGCTGCCTCTGATTGAATACAAAGCTGGGATTCTGCCCCCCAAAACACAACAAGGAAACACAAAATGGCGTCTTGCAAATCGGCCATTTTAGGTCTGCTTAAAAACACTATAAGGTCTACCTTTCAGTTTTTGTTTTTCTTCTATTTTACCGAGCCTGCTGTCTCATGATGAAGAAAGAGCAGCTGTTCTATCGGGAGTGACGGAGAATCAATCTTGTGCCAAGCAGTGAGACGAAGCCAACAGTCCGAGACGACACACTCTATCATGGGTACTGAGTGAGGGGGAAACTTGAACGTTACTCATCAGACAGCTGGACAGTTCACAGAGAAAAAGTATGATCACACACAGCATGTACTTGTCCCTATGATTTATCAATAGCTCTCTCACTTCACGTATCATTTATTTCACTCTGAAAGTTGCCACTTATCCTGAAACTATCGCTAAAGTCTGGATAAAGGTTGTGAGGGGCCATCGCATTTACAGGACAGCAACCGAAGGGTTAATGAGTGCCAGACTAAATGCCAGACCTGGACCTCACAGAGACAGAGAAGGGGTTAGAAGGTGCACTGCTTGCATAAATTAGCATACAGCCACAACCCCTGAGACTTGGTCCAGACCGGCCCATAGTTAGCATGCGGTAGACCCTGCTAGTCTGATTACAGAAGACCAGACAGACAGAATGGGGTGTAAGGGGGGGTGCGTTGGCAGGATGCCCAACTCTGCCACCATGCCAGTGACAGATCTATGAGCTCTGTTCGGTCGCCAAGAAACGTCCCCTGCCCGGAGCTGTGTTGGAAGAAGGACGAGGCGAACAGACTAATGGTGATATGACGCAGTGTACTCAGGGAAATGGGTCAAATTAATGAAGACTTAACAGGACATCTGAGCGCGGAAAATAAATGATTTAAACATTAAATGCTGGTGGGGAATTCTGCGCTTCTGGGTTAATTGCGAAAAATTGGCGTACCGCTCCCTCGACTGCTTTGGAAGCGAAACTCGGTCGGTCATGTGAGCTCCACTGGGTGCTGTTGTCTGTGAATGCGCACATTTTCTATGGCATATGAAAGGGCCGCGGACGGCTTGGCTGGGGCAAATCATTTTCTCTGTCAACAGCTCCAAAATAAATGCGCCTCAAGTCTTTGGGGCAGTTGAGAGGATCTTGAAGAACAGACGAAAAAAAGAGAAAAAATGTGGCCTTTTGGGCAAATCTCATCTGCCTATCAGACCGTCTGTGCATCTGTCACAGCAGATTTATGGCTACATGTTAGTAAATTCGTATTAGCAGTATTCTGTGTAAGCTGCTAAACAGGGACCTTGTCCTCTCTTGCCCTCAGATAACACGACTCTGCTGTGACCATCCAGGATATGTTTTTCTGCAGGCAATTTCCTGCTTTAGCATAGACATCTTTCTCTGTCACTCATGTTTCTTTTTGAGTAGAAAACCTTATGTCTGTTACATGCATTTTCAATGTTGAACAGATGTTTTCTACTTTGCTTACTTTATCTATAAAAACCATAGCTGATAATGTTTCACGCATGCAACATCAATCACGTTTGTTAAATAAATTCAAGTTTGTAATGCTGGCAAAACTGTACAAAATTAAGACTTTTTATCAGAAAATAAAAAGGAAACACATACTAAGCAATGAAGGCAAGTTGTTATAATGAAGCTATTTATTTCAGCTTTTTTTGTGGGTTATGTTGAAAATCAGCCACATAACTGCAACATCAATGATTTGATTTCTAGCCAGGAGAACCTTGTCACATGTTACACCATCCCTGTCTCTCTCTCTGAACTGTCCACAGTCAAATAAATACCGTTAAAAATGTAAGCTAAACTGAAACACCAGTGATAACTGTACGGGTTTCTACAAACTTCCAACATCAATCTAAATTGTTTGTGCTGCCAAAACACACAAAAAAGAAGGAAACGGTAACTACTGCGCCGTCTCATCAAAACCCATGCCAAAAATGAAAGATAAAAAGTATCATGGAAACAACAGGCCTCAGGTTCCTCCCCTCTGCTGTGAAAGAACGCAGGATTCATTCGGATTTATTCCTCACCCAACGCAAACAACGTAAACACGCAAATTAATTAGCAAATCCCCAAAACACACACACACAGCGCACTCGGTTGCCAACACAACTCCTAAAAACTGGTGCAGATTAACGCAGGAAGCAGAGGCAGGGAAATACCTATTGGATTGCCTGGTCCCTTGGTCCACGAGACAGGATGAATGCTTGGCACACACACAACGGAGGGGGTACCAGACGATTGGTACAGGTTCTTGTGTGTTTCTCCCTTTCCCACTCCCCCTCTCCCTCTCTCTGAGCTTTGTGCCAAGAATGGGCAGTGTCTGTGTGCCAGGCAGAATTTCAATAAGCGAGTAAGGAGGTGGTGATGGTGGGCAAAGACGAGGAGGAGGA
The DNA here is from genome assembly GCF_022539595.1 of Amphiprion ocellaris. NCBI lineage: Eukaryota > Metazoa > Chordata > Actinopteri > Pomacentridae > Amphiprion > Amphiprion ocellaris. The sequence goes on from NC_072773.1 coordinate 29,568,370, forward strand.
GGCACGGTGGGGGAGTTGGCAGAGGAAGTATGCCACACAATAGATGGCAGGATGAAGAAGTCCCACTGTTAAAAAGATGCAAACGGATGTCTTGTCTTACTCGTGTCCAGTCTTACTGATCCTCTCCGAAGTGCTGTGGTGAGTTTATCACAACAGCTTTTTCATCTTCCCACTCCCTAAGGAATGCCCGATTCCTGCATTAAAGGGACGACGGACGGGAGCGCTTAGCGTCTTCCATCCCATTTGGCCTGGTGCCCGCTCCAATGTATGCATGTACTTACACATAACCACAGCACAGTTGTTTGACCTGTGTGGAGAAAAGAAGCCCACGCTATCTGATCCCCATTCACTAAATGTTAATGAAATGCATTCAGTCCTTTGCAATCAATCTCTCTGTTTTGCGAGATAGAGGGCACATAAATGTTGAACTGATCCGCATAAAAGCTAAGTAAACATGTCGGGCAATGTGGTTCATGAAAAGATAGTATGGCCCAGATATGGCACGAGCAATAGAGAGCCACTGTGTTGACTATAACAGTGTCAATAACAATTAACACATACAAATGGATCTATATTTAGAAATGTGCAAGACATGAAGCTATTACACATTTACAAATCTCCAGTTTTTAGATTTACACTTAAGTCTTTCATTTTACTTCATCGTGTCATTAGAAGCACATTTTTAAAATATGAATATCAGTTGGTGTCTTGAAGAGAAAAGGAGTTACTGAATAATAAAATATAATAATCCTGAGTCACTGGTGTATCTGCTGTGTCCTCAAACTTTCCAGATAGTGTGTGTTTCTCAAACCTCTCCATGAAGAAAATAAGAAAGAAGGTTTCTTTCTTCCTCTCCATCTACTCTCTCTGTCCCCTCTCCTCTTTTCCACTTGTCTATGCTTTTACTAATGTGCTAATGAGATGTGTGGTTACCATGGTTTCAAATGTTTCTGATAGCTCAGAATCCTGGCCTGACATGTTCCTACACACCCACATCTTATATTCATTTACTAATGCCACACAGAGCAGACAAGCATGCACACAACCACACACAGCATGTAGACACACTTAGATAGGTAACCTCCTTTCTAAACAGGGGCATTTGTGTGCTCATTTGTGTGCACGTATACAGGGTTTATGTGTGCAAGAGTGCAACGTGATGTATGTCAGGACGAAACAGCTGCAGCTTCCTGCATGAGAAGACAAACTTCCTGTTGCCTCGCTGCAAACCGCGGCCGGTCAGCCAAGATATCAGCCAATCAGCTATGTTGAGGCTGAATGCAGGAAGTTAGCCTGACTGCCTGTAGGAGCAAAACTCAGTGACATTATGAGGCAACACGATAAGTTCATCTGAGGATACGAGAGGGGCGGGGAAAGAGCTCCAACACTCCTACCTCTCTTTCTGTCTCAGGCACTTTTGATCTCTCTATTTTTCTCTAGCTTCAACGTTTTCCTCTTATTGCTGTTGATGTTGTTCGCTCGCATTTGTTTTTGGTTTTTTTTGTGAATTAATTTGCCACTTTGTGCCAAAGCTGAACAATATGACATGACAGAGGCTGGTGCAGAGGGAACTGGGAGTAGCATACCCAAGAATTGTGAGGGTATGTTGGAAGGGTCTGCTCATGTTCACTGTTTACACGTGGCACAAAGGCGCCATCTTAACACCAACCCCTATTTAGACCAAGATACTGTACTGGAAATATGCTGTCTCGTTAGGTTCGCTATTGTACATAAAGTGCGCAGGTATTTCAGTGTTAGTTCCCCTCTAAAAGTAGACCGAAGGACAGAATCAGCTCTTGGTTAATACTTCATCTAATTTGAGTCCAACATTGATATTTTGGTTTTGTTTTATGGTATTGTGGTCTCCGACATATGACCGTAATCCCAAATATTCAATGTTTGTTGTCTTGGAGCGGACTAAGATACGCATCCATAAGATAAGCGTTGCAATTCGCATGTACATTTTTTCGTCTTCTATGGAACATCACACCAGCGGTACAAAATCGACAGCCCGACTGAAAAAATGCAAAAGAACTACTGAAGACCTGCAACATGAAACTGCAACATTTGCTCAACAACCTTCTCTTTTCTTTACGACATTGTGTTTGTTTGGCTCGACTCGGTTTCATTTCTACCTGAGTGTAAAGTGTCATATGCACAGTAGCCTATGGCACAGTGTTCCAGGACAAACATGCAGTTACCACCTTCTAGCAGAGGGCCACACCTCTAGATTGCAGTGATAAAAACTTGTGTTTACACAAATGTACACGTTCCCTCGAAACAACTGCCACACATCTGTGTTTTCACAGTGGCAGAAAGCGCAAACTGTGCGAGAATAAGAAACAAAGTCAACACTGCCCTCATATTACCTATCATGACAGCGTCGGACGATAAGCGACCCGACACTTGTCTCGCACTGGTCAGCGGCTAAACTTATACTGACCTGAACACAACAACAGCTCTCTAGCTCGGTCGACCCCTTGAGGTCAGACAGTAGCCTCTTGCCAGTCTCCAAAGAGACACCTGTTCAGTACAGAAAGCCACAGCAAAACTGTTTACCACCCTGTCAGCACCTGCTGTCCACGAGCGAAGAGGAGAGAGGCAGAGGGCGACAGGGAGAGACAGAAAGAGATGAAGAAAGTGGGAGAAAGAAGATGGTCGGCAGGGAGTCGCAGAGTCCCTCTGAGCTCCAGAAAAGTTTCTCCTGTTGTGTCCATTGAGCCAAAATGGCGCTGAGCAGAGTGCGGCGTGGCAACCGACGACGATAGACACGTTTACAGGAGGAAGACCATGATGAAGGACAGAGAAGAGGGCGAGAGGAACTGGAGGAGAGAGATTACAGGGCAGTAAAAAAGACGGGAAGAGGTGTTGCAGGATAAAAAAGAAAAATACCTGGAGCCTGTATGTGAGCGGCGGGCTGGGCCGGAGGACTGAAGGAGAAGAGGGCCGTGATGGCGGGAAGAAGGGAAAAGAGAAGAGTAGAGCACACCCTCTGAGAGCTACACCCCCTTCCCACAATCCCCTCCTACTGGTGTGAGTGCGTCTGTCCGTACACGGGGTGACAGAGGGACGTCTGCTCACACACAGCCCTGTAACACACACACACAAACCACAATATCAAACACACTGTGTACAACAACACAAAAAAAGAGCTCCAAAACAGGCACGCAGCACACTCACGTTACTTGCAGTATGACCGAAAACAGAGAGTCAACAACACGCGAACACACTGACGCAGGACAGTTCAAAACACAAACATACACATAATCAATTCGCCAGCCTTTGGATCGCCCTCTGCTCTGCCCTGCGCTGTGTTTGCCTCGGTCCGCCTGCCCACTTTGGCACCGCTGCCAAGAGGGAAGGAGAGAAAAAGGACGGAGGGAGGAGGAGGAGGGTGGTGGTGGTGGTGTAGAGACACAGAAAGAGGAAGGGAGGGATACGCTGTAGCGAGAGAAGGCACAGAAAGAGGAGGAGTCCGAGAAAAAGAGTTAAGAAAGAGAGTGTGCCATGGAAATACAAGAAAAAGAATGAGGGGGAAGAGTAAAGTGTCGTGAGCGGCCACGGTGACACAAAACAGTGGGACAGCAGCTCGGAGCAACACGAAAAATTTGCATGTTAATCATCCGGTGTTGAAAAAAAAAAACCCCACATCTCTCGCCTTACTTCTACTATCCTGTAGCAACAGACAGATGGCGAAAGAGACGAGCACATCCCAACACTTCTGCCGTATTGTTCCATCTCACCATATTTTTACAATCAATAGATAACAAAAAACAAACAAGCCCCAAACTGGCCTCGAGATTCAAACTCTTACGCTGTTGAACGCTTTTTGTCAAGTTCTCTGGCGCGCAAAAAAAAAAAAAGGAGTCCCGGCAGACTTACTGTCTTTTCTGACATCTCTGTTCTGCCTGTTTTTCTCTGCGTCTCCCTCCATCCTCCCCTCAATTCGTCCTCTCCCTCCATCGGGGATAATATCAGCCCTCTTGAGTGGGAGGGGTTTGAGAGAGTTCAGCTAAATGAATCAATGAGCAATGTCACTTTTTTTTTTCCCAAAGCCTTTGGCATCTTTCCCAGGTTCCCCCTTTAGCTTTTCTCACACCAGCATGAGAGCTGAACACCAATGCAGATGTTGGATCAGCGAGCTGTCGCCTCTAGATGACCTCAATCATTAGGAGAGAAAACATAAATCCATCTGTTCATAAATGGCCGACCTTCTCTATAGCCTGCACGCCGGCCAATCACCGGCGCTCGACCGGGTATCCCAAGCCGAGCCAACCAATCAGAGCGCACGTCTGAGCTGATGTCATTTTCAGAGTGTAATTCTGAAAAAGCAAGAACACTTTTCGCCATTACATTGCAAGCAAATACTTTTTCTCTTTTTTAAAAATAGAAAACTTACCATAAGCCACATAAAGAGCAAAACCGAGGTGTGTGTTGTCTTTGGCGAGTGAAACGGTTAATTCCTCATTACAGCTGCTGTCATAATAGCCATCGAGTCCTCAAACTGACCAAAGAGACATCAACACACATTTTTTTGAGGGTTCTCCCAGCCCTCAAACACTCACCGCCGAGACAAAATAGACCACAATAGTCCAGCTCCTCTGCTTAAACTCCACAAGTCTTTTTTCGAAGATAGGACAATGGACACACACACACATTCATACTGTACACACACATACACACATGTGGTGCGAACAATCCGGTTCTTCCATGGAGGCTCAGATTCAGCCAGCAGGTTGGACAGCCCCTCAACCTGACGTCACGTCTCCTTTGTTGTTTATGAATTTATTTCTCTCCTCAGCTGAACTCTCTGAACCCAAAGCCCCCACCACCACCAGCAGCAGCACCACCTCCCGTCCTGTCCTCAAGCCCTACATTTACCCCCTGCCAACGGAGGCGGGCAAATACAGTATGGCTTTAACAAGAACTAAGAAAAGAGAGAAAGAGAGGGGAGAAAAAGAAGCTCAGATGTCTCTCTCACTTTTTCTTTTCCTCCTTTTCTTCTTCGATCGCTCCCTGTGTCTCTTCTTGCTTGGCTTGTAAAAGTTTCAGCTGCATGGCGGGCCGCCTCTTTTGGCAGCCGTCCAACTCTTGACTCTCCTGTCCCCTTGCAAGAGAGAGAAGGAAGGGAGGACAAATATAGTCACAGCAAGACTCTACTGTACACTTGTGGAGGCAGATTTACTCTGAATGAACAGCAGCCACTTTTATTTCACCCACACAGGAACGGAGCAGTTTGTAGCCTTCCGTCAGCATTTCTCACAAGTTCTCAGTTAAGCATCATGCAGTGGCTAATATGTAAAATGCAAGTTAAACATTGCGTGAGGCACCCTGAGGAGTTTCAAAACGCCATGCAACAGTCATGACGTTCATCTGCCTTTAATTGGCTCAGACAGCTGAATCTGATAACTGTGTGTTTTGGTGCGTACGCCCAGTTCACGCAGGGACACACTCACTGTTTTCTCCTGGTATCAATAAAGCGAGCAGCTCAGCCGCTTGTATGCGCAGTTGTATTTACACGAGCACACAAAAACCTTTACAGCGCCAAATATTTGCATTAATTTAAAACACATATGCCGTCTAAATGGGCCTTGTTTCAAAGTCACACACACACGTATGCACACAGAGGCTAACAGATACACAGTTACTGATTTACTCAGCTCCCCCGGGTCCATGATTAGTGACACGAACACTGAAATGTTGGCGTAGTTACTCATAAACAGTATCCTAATCAGTTTACAACAACTTCTACTTATTATTTGTTCTGTAATATTTCTGACACATCCACAGCTGAGGGCCCTCTGCATACAAATATGTACATAATTAAAGTAAAAATTGTTCAACAATTCTCTAATTATTTTTTAATGGGTCCACCGGGCTTGCTTGCGTTTTTGTTTATTTTTGTGTTCATATATATTTCTATGGCGGATCAAGTGTCATTTTAAGTTATGATTAGACAGAACAGATTACAATAACATTAAAGTAAATGCAGTGCCTGATAGAATAGCAATTAATATAATCAAAAATAAAATAATAAATAGGGAATAAGCTAAAATTAAACCAGAATTTTTTTTAAAAAGCAAGAATACTGTTGGGTCAGTGTATACCTGAGGGACTTTTGAAATCCATGGGATATATCTGGCATATCTTTTAATTAAAAATAAAAAAAAAATGTTGTTTTTTTATGTTCATTATGATCGTGTCTTTACAAATTCCATAATTATTTATTATGGAAACAATCGTTATTGATAAATAATGACTGGATAGCATGAAAATATCAACTAAATAACCATCCAAATTTAGTAGCAACCACCTGCTAATTAGCTAAACAATAATAAAATGAGCTCATTCAAAAGTTGTTTTGATTTTGTTCTTTTTGTTAAGTTGAGATAATCATGACAGATATTTCTTTTTTGGCAATATATGAAATTTTATATGGAAAGTAACAAATTGTATTTGTGTCTGATAAACCACTTTCAACTAAGTTCCCCATTCCAAAAACACCTCTCAAGGAAGTGTGTTAATTCCAAATCACATGACCTGCTCCACATGATGTCATTTCCTCCTGAAGAAAAGACTGGCAAGATTCCAAGGCTTTCTGAGTTATTTAATATAAAGTAGTGTGAGTCAAGCGTGGATTTATGGCATGTCAACAGGTTTACTACAATATCTTTAGAAATAACAATTTCAGTTTTACTTGATTGTACATATAATATTTTAGAAGAATCTTTCTGTAAAAATGCCATGTGGTGTTTGGTTATAGGCGGCCATGTTGATTTTAGGCCTGAAAACAGCAAAAATGTCAACTATGATACAAAAAGTCCCACAATTATATATTGCCCCTGTTAATGATACTGACACTGTAAGTAAAAGTGAAAACCTGTGAGAGGCCATATACTAATTTAATTATTTTTTTTCAGGCTGAGGACAAGAATAACTTATTTTGTAAAATGTTGCAATTTTAATATTTATTTAATGATTTTGCAGTGCTAAAACATGGTAATCACACCCACAAAACGTCTGTGGTTGGCCTAAATCATTTACCTAGCTTGCTTAGTTTGTACTTTTACAATGCAGAACAGAGCTGGTCAAATTTTTCCTAATTCCTAAGCTGGTGAAGTGCCTGCCTTACCTGTCTGAGACCCTTTCCTTAAGGTCCGAGGGACACATCTGCTTACTGGTGTGAGGAAATGTCCCAGTACATTGCATGTGTCTAACAGCCAATTAAATCCATATTGATCTTTAAGTACAAGTTCACACATGAGCTGTTCGCCTGGTGGTCTGATGCTGCTTTTGCTTTGCTTTAATTGGCTCATGATCAGCCAATAGAATGCAACCTATGACATGAATAGGGTGATCTGAGTGGATCTGATTTGGGAGATATACAGGGACAGCAGTGGCATTTAAACTCGGTGGTAGTCAAATTAAAGTCTTGAATAATGTAGCTTGATGAAGTAATATTTTACCAAAAGTACATACAGTTAATTGGCTGAGCTTAAACTACCATTCTGTGCCGTTTTTTATTGTAAAAAGATGAGGCGCCATCTAGTGGCAAACGTGCGTAAATGCAGCTTGTGGTCTGCAACACATTCTGCAAATATCATTATTTTATACCCTCTAATTTTCTCCAGAGTTTGAATTCCACTTGCATTAGAAAACTGTATGTTCCAGCTCTGATGCACACAGCTATTTCACAGCAGTAAGGACTTTTTATAAATAGTTGTACGGTAATGTTATACATATATGAAGAAAGGCAAGACGGGGAAATAAAGAAAAGAAAAAACATTCTAGTAAATGATCAGGAGCTTAAGGGTTAGATTAGATCTGTTTGATGTTCTGTATGTGTGAGTACATCTGTAGGGCTTTGTGCAATCATGATTCCATTGTTTTACACCAGTGTCAGATTTAAAATGCCAAATATAAAGCAGGCCATGTTTCCAACAACAACAAATCAGGCAAAGGTGATGACAACAGTACAAAAGCAGGAATGCAAAAGAACACATAAAGAGGAAAGGGGCACTGCAATGACCATTAAGTCTTTCTTTTTTTTCCAGAATAAAGAGCAGCCCAACGACTCTGCAGACTGAAATTAAGAATCCTGAATAGTCTCCTGCCCTGCAGCCCTCTCAGAGTTAGCTCGACAGACGTGGAAAGTATTCAAGGATAAGAGAGACAGACTGAGGCTTATTACCAATGTTCTATCTATACTTGAAAAGGACAATGATAAGAAGGAGGGAGGGACGGGGACCTCTTTAAAATTCATGCTACTGCTAAGATTTGTTGTAGCTATTATTTCTGACAGATTTGAGGTTTAAAAATCCACTTTGATTTCCTCTTTCAATTTTAAGCATTCCTAAAAGCCGGGAAGAAAATGAGCAACCTGTGCCTCACTGATCTCCACTGCTGCTGCTGCTGTAGACCTCACTGGAAAGAGAAAGAACTTTGTGTAGGCAGGTTGAGGTGCAGACTTGTTGGTACATGTCCAATAGAAACCAAGCAAACCCAGCTGATGTGAGGAAATCTGTCCTCTGCTCCATATTTCACTCTCCTGTCCATTACCAGTTAGTAAATGTGAGCAAGTCAAGATTGATGGCACAATAGGAAGTGAGTTGATCAGTTTTGTTTGTTCGAATTGAAGAGATTTTTAAGTTAAAGTTTGAGTCATTCATCTTAATTCAACTAAAAGACTGAATGGCCATTTGTACTTTCATAAACTCACAGGCCTGATAAAATCAAAACAGAACACTTACAAAAGTAGTCAATAAATGTCATATCACCCAGGCCTCTATAAAGGTCATGACTAAGGTAATACTGCCCTCCAGTGGTCATGAGGACTATGAACATCCCCCCTGTCCTGTCCACTGCTGGGACTTTCGTCGTTGCAAATCTTGTCCTAATTCATTTCAATCAATCATTTCAGCATTAGTAAACTAACGTAAGTGCATTTAGGGCACTCATGCCTTAGAATTTTGGGGTTGACGATGTTAAGAGTTCTGCATTAATGTCTCTATCTTTTCAGATAGCAAGTGTTAAAAATGCAACCTTGAGTTTAATGTCAGCAGCCAAAGAACATGCTGAGAATAAGAGGGTTTAACATTTTATTCAGGTACTCAGAAGCCATTGCATCTTATTTTCCACTAGAGTCATTGTTACATGTTTGCTGCAGAGCCTTTTTCTTTAATTACTCTCGCATTGTCAGTTTGGAAGAGTAATACTGGAGGCAGAGTAAATCAATAACCAGCTGATCCCAGCTTATTTGGATCCGTTGGCAGGATCTGACAGCCCAGTACGTCACTGGGAATTGTAAAGTTGCATGATTCTCGTTCATACAGTGACATATCACATGGATTACAGACTGTAAGAAAATAAACTGACCAAACCAAATTGAACAGTGTCTGTGTTAATTGAAGAAAATAAAAATATAAGTAGTACAGACAATTCTTGAATATGTTCTTGAGTAGTGGAAAAAAAGAACAGATAGTTCTATAGTCATTTCTCCATTATTGTAATAACCACTAGTAACTAAGAGCAAATCAAAACATGTGTATTGATTGATGATATCAAATAAAATACGAAAATATCCAGAACATGACTGCTGTGTATGATTAATGGACTGATATGGATAAATAGATCCTAATTAGTGCGGAATTCAGAATACACTACTGGTCACAATACAAAATCACTTTATTTCTAGTTGGTCTTAATGTGATATTTCTTAGGTGTTAAATACAGCTATGACAGGAACATTGCTTGTGTGTGTGTGTGTGTGTGTGTGTGTGTGTGTGTGTGTGTGTGTGTGTGTGTGTGTGTGTGTGTGTGTGTGTGTGTGTGTGTGTGTGTGTGTGTGTGTGTGTGTGTGTGTGTGTGTGTGTGTGTGTGTGTGTGTGTGTGTGTGTGTGTGTGTGTGTGTGTGTGTGTGTGTGTGAATATACGCTCACTTTGAAGCTATCAAAATACTGTAGACATGCAAAAAGATTTACCTATGTCATGGCCAGACCACTACAGAGCTTTAGGGGGGAAAAATATGCCACTGGGCCTCTATGCCTCACCCAAGTCTTCCATTCTATCTGTAATAGTTTTTCTTCGCAACAACTTGGACCCAGATTTGCTGCATCATAGAGTTTGAGTAATGCGCATTTCAAAACATTTCCAGCACAAACCAGTTGTCATACCATGAGTCTGTCAGGGTCCCCAGGGAAGATGACTACATGGTCTGATTGGTAAAAACGCTTTGGATTGGGCATCAGAACATCTTCGCTGTTCCCATTAACTCTACAGTTAAGCCCCTAAATTCAAAATTTATATCTGTGCCAATTTTTAATTTATAGGGATTTTTTTTCTTTGACCAATGCGTTTCTTCAGGCAGGAAGTTAAATGAACAGGTGACAACTTATAAGAGATTGTGTTAGAGATTTTAATGATCAAAAAGTCTCAAAATTTAATGTCCACAAACATTCATACACTTTTTTAGCCATCAGTGATAAAGCCTTTATTTGCCATCACAGCAACAAAACAGTTTATATATAATTTCTAACAGGCTTTTGGCATGTCTCCCCTTGGATTTTAGTTCATTTCTTTTTTGCGATGAGCTCCAGGTCTTTGAGGTTGGAAGGTTTTATTTCCATCGCTGAGGTCATGGGATTCAGGTCTGGATTCTGACTGCTCGGCTCCACTTCAGCTGTATGTTTAGATCATTGTCTGGCTGGAAGGTCCAATGATACCAAGGTCTCTCCAGAATCCTAGAATGCTCCTCTTTGCTATGACGTCATGCACTTTTACAAGGCTGCCTGGCTTCTTGCCTTAAAAAGACCCCCAAAACATTATATTCCCACCACTATGTTTAACTATGGGGATAGTGTTTCGGGGTTGAATGCTTCTTCTATTTTTTACCAAACCAAAGCTACGTTTCTGTATCCAACCTCATTTTCACTTCATCAAAATGCAGAATTGATGATCAAAAGCTCTCTTCTTTGTCTATTTGAGCCTTTGTAAACGCAAGTCGAGCTTTTGTCTGCCTTTCTTGGAGAAGTGGACTCTTCACTGAAGACCAGCCTTGTGCTGTGTTCACTGGAGTGCCTGAACAGAATTGCTTAGATTCATCAGCATGGCCTTGATGATGATCCTTGGTTTCTCCTTTGCTTCTTACATTATATTATTGTTGAAGCAGGAGTCACTTTTAGCTTCCTACCAAGTCCTTTGACATTTTTCACAGTGTAGAAGTTCTTGTACTTTTGAATTATGTTTCGCACTGTGGTCACTTGCCTTTGAAAACACTTTATTATGGCTTTGTAGGCTTTCCTTTTCTAGTGAGCAACTGTCTCAGCAATATCCTGTAATAGCATCTTTGATTTCATTCTTGCAACTGACTAATAACTAACTGCATCAGCTGTTCACAATTTATAGTGCAATACAACATAGTAGGCATAAAAATCTGCAACACTTTCAATGGGTATGAACAGCATTAGAGATGCAGTTTTAATCAATATGTAACTAAAATACAAAAGATGTTCAAATTTGCTATTAACATCTTCAACACAAGTTCTCACTGTCTTTTGTCACTTGTTTAGGTCATTTCCAGCCAGAAGAAACCTACTGGTCAAATAAAAATTCACTATAAATCAAAATTTTGCAAGGTGATGAATAATTTTTGGCTTAACTGTAGCTTACAGCTGTTTGCAGGTTTACCTGTCAGAGTGGTTCCTAACCTTTTAGACTTATATCACTGTACAACAAAGCAAAGTAAGAGCACAAAGAAAGTACACAACAGCATATAAAGTACCTAAACTTGGTTGTCTCCAGTATTGCGATGAGCTTCATGTTAATGTTGGAAGGCTTTCTTGACATCACTCTGGTCTTAAGTTTGTTCCACAGATTCTCGATAGGATACAGGTTTGGACTCTGGCTGATCCACTCCAAAATGTAAATATTGGCTTCTGCTAACCATTTTCATGACCACTTTGGCTGTATTCTTCAGATCCTTGTCTTACTGGAAGATTCCAATGCTGTCCAGCATTTTTGCAGATTCCACAAGTCATAATGTAGTCCTCTTTGTATCAAAATATAAGGTATCCCATTTCGCCAGTGCCTTCTATGATAAAAGTGCTCTCATGACATATCATGTTTGAGATGCAGTCAGTAATTCTGTGCTATTAATTGCCATTTTTATAGATCTTTTACTAAAATTCCACGTCCAAAAATATTCATGTTTATATTCATATTCATCTCAGTGATCAGTGGCCAAGTCTTTCTTTCCCAAACAGTTCTTATCATTGCTAACAAGCTTTCTGCATATCTCCATTGGGATTTTGGTCGACTCCTTTATTACAATGAGCTTCAGGCCTTCAAGGTTGAAGGGGGTCTTTGCCATCACTCTGGTTTTCCATTTCCTCTACAGATTGGGAATAGATTAGATATTGTTTTCGGTTCACAATTTTCTTGACTGTTTTCGCTGTATTTGTCAGATCCTTGTCTTGTTGAAAGGCCCAATGCTGCCAAGGCTCCAGAATCTTAATGTGGTTCTATTTTGCATCAAAATAAAAGGTATCCCATTTCGCCAGTAGCTTCTATAATAAAAATGTTCTCAGGACATATTGTGTTTGAGATAGATTCTTCAATTTTGTGCTATTAATCACTATTTTTATTAAATTTTTACTTTAAAAAATGCAACATCCATAATTATTCATTTATTCTCATTGATCAGTGGCAAAGACTTTGTTTCCAACCACAGCAGTCAAACAACTGGGATTTTGGATGACTCGATGACCGTCAAACTTTTAAGACCATTTCTTGACCACTTTGGCTTTATATTTTCAGATTTCTATCAAAATGCACGAGCAGTTGAAAGTTTGGACAAAAATTCTCATTTGATGTTTTTTCTCTATTTTCATGACTGTTTGTACATTCTCACTGAAGGCATCAAAACTATAATTGAACACATATGGAATTATGTAGTAAACAAAAAATGATGAAATAAGTCAAAAAAAGTTTTATATTTTAGATTAATCAAAATAGCCACCCTTTGCTTCGATTACTGCTTTGCACAGTCTTGGCATTCTCTCAGTGAGCTTCATGAGGTAGTCACCTAAAATGGTTTTCACTTCACAGGCATGCCTTGTCAACATTTTGTGGATTTTCTTGCCTTCTTTATACCATCATATCCCCAATATGATGGCCCATTTTGACAGAGAAGTTGTCCCATTTTGCCACTGCCTTCTGCAAAAAAAATATTCTCAAGATATATTATGTTTGAGATGGAGTATAACTGCCAACATTATGTTTTACTGTTCTTTTCTAGGCTTATTTTTGTGCACTTAATTTTTTTCCCATTAATGCATTGTACTTATATCTTATTGCTTTCTACTTTTAGGCACTGCATTTCTTTGTTATAACATTGTTTTTTTTCTGAACAATATCTGGCACATGGAATTCCTTATCTTACCAATTCTGTGCTATTACTTTCTGTTTTTATATATATATATATATATATATATATATATATATATATATATATATATATATATATATATATATATATATATATATGAAGATGCTATGTCCAAAAGTATTCATATCTTTTCATAGCAATCACTGGCAGCACCTTCATTTGTCACTCCAACAGTTTTTAGGTGTCAGATTTTTCGTTATTTTTTTCTGTATCTTGAAGTGAATGAGGTATTTTTTTTATAGAGTTGCTTTAAATTGGGAACGGAGGCAATGAAATGACTCTATAAACTGTTCCAGAATAAAAATTTTAAGAAAGGGGCCCATTTTACTAATACATTCTATTGTTTTTTGTTCTTTTACTTACATTTTTAAATACAGGAGTTTCATCTGTTCACTGTAGTATTTAAGTTTTTTGGCCACAGGAATGCTTCTTCCATCGCTCTAAGACACTGTCAGTGCAGATCTTATAGTAAAAGCTGTGTATCATTATAATACAGGAGCAGAATAAACTCACAGACATTAAAAACACAGTATGCAGGGATTATTTTCGACCTGTTACCTTCCCTGTGTCCCTCTGCTCCCCCAACAGGAGTCTGATGTCAGGGGAGGAGTTTGCGTTGGGACTCACAAAACTTTTGCGTGTGCGCGTGTTCCGACGCCACGCCTCTGTGCGTTTTCCTCCGCGCGTTGATTTCATACCAAACTCATACTTTGCATTCCGCCTTTTTCTGTCAAACGCGGCCGTTTTTTCCCTGGAAATACTCCCGAAACACGAAGCCGCGGTCCCGGAGAAACCAAAGCGGGCGGAGAAAAGCGTGTGTCCGTGGCAGCCGAGCAGGAAAGCCGTTGTGAGGTGAGTGCGCTCCCCGATACTTCTTTGTTGTGTGCTGCAACTTTCACGCTGCAGCAGCTGCTTCGCTTCGTGTGCGCTGGAAGTTTTGGGATATTTGACATATTTCGCATTTTCCCGCCGCGGCTTTTGCTGATTCAGAGATTCGTGTGTTCGTCGGGGAGTTCCTCTTTTATTTACACGGCCGCCTGTGTTGTAATTGACTACTTTTTTCACGTCTCCCGTACTTAGTTTGCAGTTTCTTACGGTATTATTAGCCCGCAAGCTAACCACCTAGCATGTCAGCTCGAGAATGTTAGCAGCGGCTTTCCCTGTTACATATCGACTGAAAAACACACCGTGACACGTTTTGTTTCACTTGAAACGATTAATATTGCGTTTTTAAAACTTTTTAGGGCCTGCTAGATATGTATTTGTTTCTCTAAAGGACCATAAACAAATTTTGCCCACTCACAGTTGGCTAAACCGCTTCCAACCGTTGAATTTTCACTCTACATGCTAGCGGCTGGGATTCATTCCTTGTTATCGTGGAAGTTTAATCAACATGTGAGACTGGTCACACTTTTGTTCCTGGCCTGATTGATTTATCCAAGTTGTGTAAGATGTGACCTTTAGGTTCATGTGAAATCTTTAAAGGCTCAATCTATGTGATGCCTACAATCTACAGAGGTCTGTAGTATTAGTAGAAGTAAGTTGTTGTAGCGGCCAGCTTAAGTGACCATAGAAATCTGGGAAGTGCAGTGATGAAATCAAGCTTGGTTAATCACAATGTCAGTGGTCGTCCCTTTGGAGCAGAAGGCAGCCCCGTAATGTGCGTGTCTTGTCAGTGTTTGCTGAGCTCATAGCTTTATTTAGCCCAAAGCTCTGCTGGCTCCTCACTGCACTAAACACATGACCTTTTGGCCACTGGGAGCTTTATTGGAACTGGAAGAGCCTCATGTCCCTTCTGTGTATATTATCCTTACTTTGCATCACCACTGCTCTTGTAAAGGGCAGAGCTTTGACTAACGCGTCAGTCTCACGATTTCCCAAATTTTAACCAAATTTCTTGGCAGTGCTTTCAAACGTGGCGTACAATTCTATGGATTACTCTCTGTAATGTACGGGTTATTCAATGCTTAAACATTTGCTCAGAGGTTCCCCTAAGAGTTTGTTGACATTGGGTTTAGGTCTTCATTGTTTGGGGTCTCACAGGCCTCTACAGTCTTTTATGTAAAAATAATAGCAATTGCAAAATCACAAAGTTTTTATCTCCTTTGAGTATTGTGGTTTTCCGCTGACTTTATTCTAAGCTAAAAGTATTGAATGAGGAACATTTCTGTTAGCCACAAACAGAGTTTGCACTATTTGAATAAGTGACATGCAGAAAAAATGATAAAACATTATTACACAAAATAATATGTTTGATGCTGTCTCAGTGTGTTTTCATTTCTTTTGTTGAATATTTTGATCTTGGATTGTTTCATGTGTAAGCTGTTTATAAGATGTGGATAGATGAAAGTCACCACTATTTTATTTATTTTAAAGAATAAATATGATTAGGTCAAGCTTAGACCCTTTCAGATTTACCCCCAGGTTAGGTACCACTGCTGTATCCTGAAGTTTGAGGTCTGTTATACCCCAGAGAGGTCTCTGATGAGCCATTCTCTTCTCCTTTTTTGGTCTGTAACCACAACAAAGGAACGCAATATTAGGCAAAGCTAAATCCAGTCAGGACAACCAAACATCTTCTTAATTGCCCACCTCTTGCACAGTACAACTTTGAAGACCATCACATCTCCTCCCCTGGAATATCAAAATATTCCTTTCGGCTTTGCACTTTCCTAACCATCCCACCAGCCTGTCTGATCGCTATGGAAACAGCACAGTCCAGTCAGCAGTGATTGAAACTGGGAAGGCCCTGTGCACAGTGTGTAAAATAAGCCCACCGCAGCAGGGGAAGCTCAGCAACCACACTGATCCTCTGTGGTTCTCCCGTGGCAGGGACCATGTTAGCCACACTCTGGAAAACATTACATACCAAGCAGCATTCATGTTGCATATGTGTTCCCGTGTTTGAAGAGACTTGGAGCATCCTCAACAATAACAAAAGAATGTGTAATTTCCTCATGTGGCCTGCACAGGCAAGGTTGCAGGCTTTTGAGAAGTTCATATGGCTTGAAAATTGCCTTTTGAACTAGTTTCTGTGGGATGATTAGCTCAGGAAAATGACTAACCGGGCTGGTCACCACCAACTATGGTCAATTTATTATTCATCATCTTCCATCTAGTGGTCTAACCTTAAAAGCTACACGAACTGGTAGTGTCTTCATTGACCTTGGCTAGTGTCTGTAAATCTACAAGCTTTTAATATTTAGGCCTTTTGCCTGTCAGGTCTTTAACCCAGGATGATGTTGCTATTAATACACACTGTGCCCATGGAAGCTGTAAACAACTTTGGATGAATTTGATCTTGCTCTTGGTGAAGTGTGGAGACATTTGTAGTTACAGAAATCTGTCACCATTCTCGACAGCCACAAAGTTAATCCTGGCCTTGTCCATCCATCCCAATGTCTGTGATATGGATTAGCAAAACAGTGTTGGGTCTTTCTTTTAATGTTGGTAAACTGTCACTGTGCCTCAGACTTCTGGTATTATATCGCAGGAATTGGACACTCTAAAGGTTTTTGTGGAAAAAATGATCAAAACAACTTACTTATTATTAAAATACTTTCTGTTCATCTAACTTTAGTGCTTGGTAGTTTGACAAGTTCGACAACTGAGAGGTAAGACGGGGGATGAACAAGTAATCCTCTATCATACGTGTTGATGTATTGTAGCATAATATGTTTTGGAAAATGAGGTTCAACTGATGATGGATAAAATAGCTATACTGGAATGTTTGTATTTGGCTCATAAAGTAAATTAGATAAAAAGATACTTTAGAAATCTAACCACATATCCACTTAGATAAAACTATATAAAAATCAAATACTGCCCAAAAGCTGTCCTGCTCATCGGGACACATTGTTACCCACAATATCCTAATCCTCTTACAGATAATAAAATGATACTTGTTCGGTTCAGTAGTGCAGAAGCTGATGTAAAATCCAACTCTAGTTTGGCATCTTTCCATGCTTTGTGTAGCTCAGAGCCAGTTTCTCAACTTCTGGCAATCCCAAATAATGTTTATAAAAACATGTCCAGTCATTTAAAAGTCTCAGTTTGAGGACAGACCAACTAGCTTTTTCTATGTCCCTTGCAAAATCATTAACATGGCCAATCAAATTCAAGATCAAGGTGATTTTCACCAGCATCTTTTTAAGGAAAAAGACAAAGCATGTGTTCTAATGTCAGGAACCACGTTTAGAGTTTTTCATTGTTTGTTCTTGCAATCAAATTTAACGAACAAAATAGATTTATAGTGGTAATATTGTAGTTAGTGGTGCTTGCTGGTAATTTCTAGCTGTTACTGAGTTGAAAGCACCTAAAATTTCCTTTGCCACAAAAATGTATTACCTATACACAGACGATACAATTGGGGTTTGTATATATTGCTGTATTAGATGTGTTAAAGAATGGCTGTGTTTTCAAAACAGTAAGGAGACGGCTGCATCAATTTCTCTAAACCTCGCTGATTGCAATGACTTTTTAATCTAAATTCATCAGCTATAAAAACAAATACTACTCTGTTCTCTAATATTGTGCTAGATTTTAGTAAATGCATTTTATGTGGAATAAAACCCATTTTTAAACCTGGGTTCAGGACAAGTATTGCCACTTGTATTATGTTTGTTTTTGTTTATCCTTTATAGTGCAATTTGCCAGTAATCTATAAGTAACAGTAACAAATCAAAGGAATTCCAAAAAGTCACATGTGGCCATCACATCCTGTAGATACACATCTCATCTTTTTCTCCACACTCTCTCTCTGCCGTGCTCGAAAATGTTCTACACCACCACAAAGTTACTAGAAATATCTTGTCTTGTGTGTTGTAGGTGTGTTGTGGCCGGAGCCGTCATCATTGCGTCGGAGTGGAGTTGCCGTGGCAGCCCTGATGGGGCGCAGGAGGAGGGTGACAATGGAGAGGGACTGGGTGACGGGGCAGACCGTGGATTGGACGGAGATCCCGAAGGGGTCTGGAGTCCTGACATTGAGCAGAGCTTTCAGGAAGCTTTGGCCATCTACCCTCCTTGTGGCAGGAGGAAGATCATACTTTCAGACGAAGGGAAGATGTATGGTATGAAACGGCTAATTTCTGTTTTCAAATTGTTGTCATCCAGTTGTCCATCCTCTCCATGTCTTCCCTCTTCTACTCTTTCTCCATCCAAGTCAATGGCCAAATGTAACCTATATGAAGGGGTTACAAAGAGAAGAATATCTCTCTATCTTGCTTGTTAAGTATTTTGACTAAACAGTTTCTGTCATGGAACTGCAAACATTGCACAAGGTTTACTGTGCAGCTTTACAACTGCCTATAAATTACATGAGAATCAGTCTCATTTAGATCAATTCAGAATATTTATTTGGGTGTGGACATTAAAATGTACCACTGCATTGAGTTCATTTCTCAGGAATATTCTCCATTACTACATGTAGTTTTATTTATAGTGATGTGTGGATCACTTTGAAATGACAACATATAGTATATAAAGCATTGCAGCAGTGCCACTACAGAAGGAGTTTGGCAATCTATAGCATGTAAAACCCCTAACAATTGTAAACAAAATTCTCACTTAAAAATAAACATAGTGACTTTTGTTCTAGCTGCCTCAAAACAATGGATGACTGATTGCTGGTTTATAGTTTGTCTGTTTCCTTTTCAATTTTAAATGATTTGTTTAGATGACTGTTTAAATTGGACTTATTTTAAACTGTATAATGCTTATGTGTTTAGAGTAGCCCAGTCTGCCGGCTGTGTAATGAGACATGATTTGTAAACATAACCTGTGAGAATAGGGGCCAGAATTACAAAATAACGTCTGACAGCCCATCTGTGCGCACACATGCACAAGCACACACACAAATACCATATTACTGATACTGTTTGCTTCTTCAAGAAATCACCACAAAAGCTCTTATTGATCAACTGCCTACACTTTGAAAACTCATTAGTTATTGATCCTTCTTGCAAAGATCTCTTAGTTTGTGCACAGGTGATCTGCTTGCTGGTATTTTTGGAGAGGGCTGTTTAACTTTGGGGTCAGATGGCATGCACTACTAGCATGGTCAAAGGATACAGCAGGTACGCATTTCAGGTCAAGTTGAGGTTAACGTATGAAAAAGCTGCTTCATTGCACTGTAGGGCCATTGATTGCTTGGTGGAGGTTCATTGCATTTGTGTTTGGCTATTAGAAGGATTGCACAAAAACTACTAAGCTGAATTTCATGGAACTTGGTGGAGTAGTAGAGCACGAGTAAAGGCAGACCCTGGTAATTTAGGTGCTGATCCAGATGAAGGGATTGATCCTCTTTTTTTCACTTTATTTAACTTTGTGATGTAGGGCATTTTTTTGTCTTGTCAGAAAGATTGTGCTAAAACTACCAAGGCAAATTTCATGAAACTAGGTAGAGATGGGGAGCATGGGGAAAGGAACCATTAAGTTTTGTTGCAAATCTGGATCACTGTCTTCAAGGCATTGGCTTTGGCAGAGGATGCACTCTCCAGGAGACCTGCTAGTATCAGCCTGTGTGACAGTAGAACCAGAGTTGTAATACATGCACACATGCAATGTGTCTTTTGTTTGTTTTTATTATGATTGGTTCAGGATGCTGCTTGTAGGGGGAGTTTTGTTTTGTGACTATTTGTTCTTACCTTGGCTCACATCCAACATTCCTTGCATTTTTAAAATTTTTTCGTCTGAGTTTCAGCATTCCCATCTGCAGCAGCCTATGTCATGTATTTGTGTACATACGAGGGTGTGCGTTGAGGGACACGGGTTATGTGATCCCATGTGACAGAAAGGGAAAGTTTGTTTCAGCATTGCTTTTTGTCCTTTTGTGGAAGTGTGGGCTCACTGTGTTGACCTCCCCCCACCTTCTTCTCAATAAACAGGGATCGTCCCTTTGGTTTACACTTTCATGCTTTGAAAAGCTACACTGAATATAATACCCATGCTCATTACTGACCCACCACTTTCTCATTTTCTAACTAACTTATAGAAAACCAGCCACAAACTTTTGCAGCACTGTTTAGAGATACTCTTAAGATCCATTCAGGGTTTAAATTTTTGTACAATTAGTTGAAGGTTGTGAAATTTAACTTGGATTTTTTTTTTATTTCTGGACATACTTTTTAAAAATTATTCTTAACTAATACAAAGGGTATTTGTTTAGTACAGTTGTTTAATTTAACACAAATTTACAAACATGATGAAAAGGAAAACGCTTCAGTTGTTTAACCAAAATGTATCAAAATTTTGATCTCTGTTATTTTATCATATTTACTTCAGGTTCATCCAGAGGTAATTCTCATATTCTACATTATGATGATATTTTACTATCATCCTATCCAACCTCCATATTACAATCTACCTATAAATGTACATTTTAAAAATGCTGTATTTGAAGAGTTAGGCATCTGGAACTGCTCTCCACCAGCAACCAACAGGTTTAATTTCAATTCTGCCTATCATTTCCTAAACAAACTTCACTCATTCTACTTCTTAAACACTGTACTTCCAACACCTACTCTATATCTTCTGTTATTTGTCTTTACCATTAGTTTTCTAGCTGAGTATCTGCCTGTCTTCCCATCTCTTAATGTACTTGTCTTAAATCATAAGTCTTTTATTTATTTTACCTTAGGTTACCCAGCTATTCCTGAGTCACTTGATTAGTTAAATCGTGCAAACTGTGTAATTGTCTACTAACAGTCCTCTTAATTAAGCAAACATTTTACAGAAAACTAGCTGAAACAAACCCCTAAAGATTCAAGAAAGCAGAAGGGAGATAACCATCGCTATGGTAACAATTCCTTTATGTAGCCGTTTGTTTCTGTCACAGACATTTATCTGTTGTAAGCATCGTTTCACACAGCTGTGTTGTGGAGTAACTATTTCATACAGACTTTCAGTAGCTGTTTTGCTTATCTTGGCATGTTACGGCTGACTAAAGTAACTGCACTACCCCTTAGAACATGGACTTTTTTTCTGTGACTTCAGCAACACGCTGGTACTGACATAGTGGGAGATACTCAGTTCCCACAAAAAACCCACTAGTCTGTGAGACCACCTTCCTTAAAGGGGATGTGCACTTAGGCTGTGAGTGTGGTAACCTCAGTTGTCAACATACATAGTAACTGTATTCATTTATAGGCTTTTTATTAAGTATTTGTTTACCTTGAGAGACTGGGATTGGCCATGGTGGAGGATATACTCAGATCCTTTGCCTAAGTAAAAGTACTAATGCCAGTCTGTAATAGTCCTACATTGAAAATGTTGCTTAATGCAAAAATTTTTAAATGTAGTCAGGAAGCTGTTCTATGATATTACAAGTAAAATGACTCAGTGAAGACACATACCTCCTGTAACTGTTATGCTGTAATACAGTACATTGTATGATTTCCTCTTCTATGAAAACCTTTCAGAAGCAGAATCAGACTCGTTATATACAAACGATACACAATCTAATGTATTTGATCTCTTTTAGTGCCACTGCTTTTATTCTCATTGTGTAGAAGATGTTTCAGATTTTTTTTCTAAATCCTACACTGGCAGATTGCCAGAATGTTTTTGTAGCTCAGTGAATTTAACTCCATTTGACATGAGTCCGGCTCATTAAATTGTGAAAGCATCTGTGGATTACAGTTCATGTCTGAAGGTGGGTTGTGTGGAAAAATATTGTTACCATTGTCAAGGACTTGTACGGATGCTGATTTCACTTACACGCATGTTTAGAAATGTGAATTGGTTAATGGAGTCGTTAAGCCTTAAAAAGACAATATTTAATATACACTATTATCATCAAATACAATAACAGTAAACTCCACTATACTTCATATTTGGAGTTGAACCTCAGTGCATGCAGGTTTTACTGAACTTCTTCTTGTTAAACTAGGCCTGTCGTAATTGATCTTCAGTATCTGTGCTGCCTTTGCTCTCAGTCATATGTTGCTACCATGATGTCACCCTGGTTTATAATGTCAAGCATGTATTTCCAAATTGGGATGATCAGCAGACAGATCACTTGCTCTGACACTCAGGGTGACACAGATAATACAGGAGATGGATGACATTTTAGTACCATGTTGGTAATGGGTCCTAGTTTGTTGAGACTGTCACATAGTCATTTTGTAACAATATTGTTATTGTAACTTTTTTTTTTTTTTTTAAGCTCTGTACCTGTGTTTTTGTAGTTGTTTGTAAAGCGTTGTCTGGTATTTGTGAGATATGGTTGGAGTTGGGTGTGAGGGCTGCAAATGCCATAATGATTTTTACAATATAATTCAAATAATAACTCTTGATCTCAAAAATAATCCCAGAATTGATCAACAACATTTCAACAAAAACTATTTTAGCTGATTGCTGTAGATAGGAGGCAGAGGATTTGCGTCTACCTCTTTTAAATCAAACCATGTCCAGAAACATGTTTGTCAAATTTTTCAAAATAGCACTGAATAAGGTTCTGGAGGAGGTTTCTTCCTGTTAGAGGAGATTTTTTTTTTAAATTTCAATTGTTGCCAAAGAGCTTATTCAAAGGGAAACATTTGGACTTGTTGGGCATCTCTGTACAGTTTAGTGATGTTAGATTTGCCCTTATGCAAATAAAACTGAATTGAATTATAAAAAAAACAACATATGCGTCATCAACCTGATTTAATTATGGGCTAAATTTCTATTATAAAAGCAAACAAACAACAATCTTATATGTTAACCAGTGATATATCAACCACCAATATATATTCTGTATCCCTAAGATCTGTAAGGGCATCCTTTCAACCTGCTGTGTAAAAGTCAAACTCCTCTGGTCTTACCAGTATGCTAAATATTTGTAAGGCACCTTGCCAGCCATGTCACTCTGGCCAATATTTTTTATACGTTATTTCAGTAAAAGATGTCAAAGAATCTTTATCTGGTTTTGAAGGCAGGCTAATCTATAATTTGAAGTAGAAAGTAAATGGGTAATCACTGAGAAAGATGAGGGGAAAAAATAGGGGAGATAAATTCCTATAAAACATGAGATTAAATGTTTTTTCAACAAGTGTTGTTGAGTTCAAAGGAACTTTATCTTCCAATACAATCGTGTCATCTCATAATTGTATTGTAAAATGCATCTTCCAGTGTCCGTACTGTTATGCTGTACGTAAATTGTGTAAATTAAACACATTACAGCAAAAGGAAAATGATCTGACTTCTAGAGAAGGCTTTTTGACTCTTGTGGAATAGTGGTAGGCTGCATGAACGTGATTGTGTCCTGTTTTGGGAATTGCAGCAGACTGCTGTGTCTGACTCAGCCCCTTCTGTTGATTTTGGGGAATTCTGTGTTCTGGTAACTTAACAGAGCTGATATGACTCATCTGAAGTCCCTATGGTGTCGCACCACTTCCCAGAAAGAAGGATGGTGATGTGGATGATGTTAGTTCATGTGTATATGCGAAAAACGATCACAGCCTTGGAACTAGTCTGGCCAGCTTTTAGATTTAACCTCTTTGCAGTAGAGAGTGAATAGTGAGTTGCTCACCAGTTGCCGTTACAGACAAGCAGATCATCAGGTGTGGGTTGGAGCTGGGGAGGCAGAGAAAGAAAATGCTGACCAGTCAGTCTGTGGTGACCACAATTTGGAAGTCTGTTTACAATATGATGACCTCTCCACTCTTTTCCCTCCATTCTTACCATTTGTCCATCTGTTTTGGAGCTCTGCCAGCAAGCAAGGCCAAATCTGACTGAAACAACACAGACTGTTCTTAATGGGAATATCTTACAGCCACAGAAATGGAAAGCTTGCCAATTCTTTTCATAATGTGATGGGAAATACAATAGACTTATACGAGGCTCAGCACCTTGGCATCAAAAGTGCAGTCACATTAAACTTGATTTCAAATATACTCGGGATGAAAAAAGCCACTGGCAATGTCACTGTGACCCCTTGACTAAAAAAGCACGAAGGACTCCTTGTGTAGCCATTTGTGGTGTAATTGCTCTGAAGCAGATTCACTAAAGACATAATGCCAGAGACTGCCTGGTTTCAGTGTTTTACAGTGGATCAGTTTAAGTTAAGTCAAATTAAGCGTGGCCTCACGAATTAGAGAATTTAATTCTCTTATCCTTGTTGTTTAGGTTCATATTTGTTTCATTGAGCAAATGAGGCTGATTGCAAAAAGTGATGCATTTAAAAACAGGTTTTGTAAACATACCACAGACTAAACTAAGACATGACCTATTGACATTTATTTGTTCTGCTCTTGAGGAATGTTTTTGGACAGTGTCAACATCAGGCACCGTTAGATGTGGTGCAAAAATGTGGCAATGCTGATTTGTGAGGGTAATTTTCTTTTGGTTGCAATGAAATCCCTTTTGTGTAAATTTACCTGAAAATTGCACACATCAGCTTTTAAACATTGATTGTGTCCGTTTTTAGATCATAAAAAAATTGAATTCAATAAAATTGAATTGAAAAATTGAATTGAATAAAAAATTGCAAGACCTTACATGCTTCATAACGTTTGCCAGCAAAAAGGTTTCAGGAAAAGGGGATCATTTGATACTAACAGGGGCTACTGTAGTAATATGGACACTGAAGATAGGCTGTCACAGAGAAGTAATTGAGTGACTGGTTACTTTTGAGCCTTATTCTTGCAGTGTTTTCCAGAAAATGTTGATATAATAAAGCAAACAAAAATAAAATGAATCTCCATTGCTTGTACTAGCTCCATCAGCGTTATGCTTCCTGATACAGAAACAAATATTTTATTGTGTGTCACTAATCTGTTATTGCCTCACTTTGTTATTAATGTAGCAGAAAATGTTTTTGTCGGAAAGTGCTCCTTCTGATTTGTATCTATTGCTTTCTCCATGCTAGGTCGAAATGAGCTGATAGCTCGCTATATCAAGCTGCGAACAGGAAAGACACGCACACGCAAACAGGTATGCACAGATATTACTGAAGATGACAGTATAGACATGTGTTTGATGTAATAGGATTTACTGGATGGAGCTCATGTGTTTTCTGATATGTTTCTTACTTTGCTGTAATTCACCACTACACCTTATTAAAGTGATTATCATCAAACCATGTCTGTTTGAAATTGTAAAATCATCATTTGTGTGTTTTCATGGGGGTAACCCTATAGGTGTCTAGTCACATTCAGGTTTTGGCACGTAAGAAGGTACGAGAATACCAAGCAAGCATCAAGGTGGGTTCCCCCAGAATCAGCTCACCCTTTCCTCTGTAGTCACATCCCTTCTTTTCTCTTCCTTTCTTGTCTTTCCTTTTCCTTGTTCCTCCCATCCTTTTTCCTCCATCCTGTTTTTCTTCAGGTCTCTAGTCACCTGCAAGTTTTGGCCAAGCGAAAGTCTCGTGAGATTCAGTCTAAGCTCAAGGTACATGCGCTCACTGACTTTGCAATGCTTGCTGCTTCGCTCTGCATGTGGCGCAGAACTAACTTCACATATCACCGAGGATGTCTTGGTCAGGAGTTGAGACTGATTGTACCTCTCTGTCAGAGTTCCGACAGTTTGATTTCTGCTGTCATTCGCAACCATCTTAAAGATGCAACTACATGTCAGAGAACATATAAACTGTAACCGTGTAGCTTCAGCTAGTTTAAGTTTTGTCCTATGGTTTTTGCTTTCAGTACTATGTGGACCAACTTAAAGAAGGGCTGTGTAATTTTTTCCATCAGTAAAAGACAAAATTACATGATAATGCATGACAAATCCATTTAGTGTTGTGGTTATTCCATGCCATCTGAGCTATTGGCATCTATGTCAAGACCACAGGAAAACTGATGGAACAGTTTAAATCCAATTTAGAAGCAGTTAGTTGCATGTTTGTTCTACAGTCATTAGAGCACAGAAATGGTGATATTTTTTTTCTTTTCTTGGCTGTAGGAATGTGGTGTGACAGGCTCGGGCTTTGCAAACTAACGTTTTCAGATGTCCTATTTGTTTGCTTGTATGCTTTATAGGTCTCATACATTTGGTGCTTGTGTCTCAGTTTGTGGGGAAGAGGTTTTTGCTATGATGCATGGCAGTTTCATCTGTCTGTTCACTTTGTTCAGCAGGTTTGTGGCCTTGGACAGATAACTGCATGAGATTCAATAGCTTGCTCTGTTAATATATATGGCTGTTATGATGAACATGAGTGCTTTCATACACACAAACATGCATCAATATGTACTCTTTAGAAATTTCAAATTTCTCCTTTAATACATTTCTGATCTCCACATTCCTGCCCTTGAACATTTCTCTCAGTTCTTTATCTTTTCTGTTTAATCACTTCTCTTCTGGTTTGACTGTGCCCTGTAATAAAGTCTCTTTGTAAAATCATTCTGCAACAAAGATGTTCAACTTAGTGCTTTGTGATACATAATCTCTGATTATACTTGGAGGGTGTAACTTTTTAAGATTTCCAGCTCAGCATATTTACTTGTACAAACATAAACATTATGCTCTAGGATGACACAGATTAGTAAGGCATTGCCTGTCCTGTCAAAATAAGGTTCACGCTTCTGAACTTAGCATCATGCGTCTGTTTGAAGAGGTAGATTTGGGATGTAGTCACTTCAGAGAGTTACAATTGCTTCACAAAGTATTTGGGCCTGTTCACGTTTTGCACATTTAATAGTCTAGCAGATCTCTCTTTTTTTAAGGCATTTGTTCCCAGTACACAGATGAAGTGAAATCATGCTTTGAGAAATCTTTGCATATTTATTAAATATCAACAACCCAAATCTTTCATTTACAAAAGTATTTAGACCCTAATTCAGTGTTTAGTAGAAACCCCTTAGGCAGCAGTTAGTTTTCAGTTTTCAGGAGTAAGTCTCAACAGGCTTTGCACACTAGGATTTGGGCAGTTCATCCCTTTCTTCCTGACAGATCCTCTGAAGCTCCCTCATTGGATAGGAAGCATCTGTGCTCTGCAATCCACAGGTTTCTGTACAGTTGTTCTGTGGAGTTCAAGTCTGGACTTTGGCTGGGCGGGTCAAGGACAGTCAAACTTTTCCTGAAGGAGCTTTAGTGTTGTCCTGACCCTATGATTCTGAGTTTCTGATCATTCTGAAAGGTCAGCTGTTGTCCCAGTCTTAGATCAAAGTGATTTACAAGGACCTTTCTGTGTTTGGTTGCATTCAGCCTTCAGTTCTGATCGGTCTCTCTGCCCTTGCTGCTACGAGGCAAACCCACAGAATGCCAGAACTATGCCTCACTGTAAGGATGGTATTAGCCAGGTGATGAGCAGTGCCCTGGTGTTCAGCAGAGTTGGTGTTTGGCGTTCTCTTCAAAGAGTGTAGTTTTTCTGTCATTGAACCAGACAATCTTTCATCTCATGCTCTCCTTTCTAGTCCTTGAAAGGACATTTGACAAACACCAAGAAGGCTGTCGTATGTCTTTTACTCTGTGACTTTCATCTAGCCTCTGTACCATAAAGATCTGATCAGTGAAGTGTTGTTGAGATGCACGTCCTCCTGGCGGTTTCTATTCTCTGCTCAGGACCTCTTAGGTTCTAGGTCACCTCCCCAAAACAAAGACCTTCTTACTCGGCTACCCAGTTTGGCTTGACAGCCAAATACTGAAAGAGTCCTGGTGGTTTCAAACTTTTTCATTTCACAATAATTAAAGCCACTGTGCTCTTTGGAATGCTCAAAGCTGCAGAAATGAAATAGCCTTGTCCTGCTTTATGCCTCACCAATTTTATCCTGTAAGTCTACAGAAAGTCTGGGTAGTCTATGTCCAGTCCATTCAGTTTTGCAAAAGTGAACTTCACTTAGGTTAAAGACGTCTCTAAAAGATTATTAAAGCAAAAATGATGGACCTACCCATGACTTAGAGTGCCACAGCAAAGAGTCTAAACACTTTTGTGAATAAGATATTTCAAGTTTTTGTTTTTTTTTTGTACAATTTTTAATAAATAAAACATGTAAAACTATGTTTTCAATTTGTAATTGTGGGTTACTGAGTGTAGATTGATGATTATTTAGATGCAATAACATGCAAAAAGTGAAGGGGTTTGAATACTGTATGAAGCATCTATATATACAGTGAGCAAGGCGTTTTCCTAACAGTGATTCTGTGATCTGCTTTTACTTTGAATGTGCTCAAGTTAATTAATACCGTGTCTCTTTTGCCATAGGCCATGAACTTGGTAAGTTTTGGTTATACAACTACAGTTTTCTGCTTAAGGCTTTGTGCTGTGTGGTTGGCATCACATTACTGCTAATCCACAATACAGTTTTACTGCCAGACTCAAAAATCCTGCTCATTGCTCTTTTGTTTTTAGTGGCTTTAGTGAAATACTGGTGATGGTTAGCTTTTCTAGTTCTGTGCGCCTCCTGCTTTGGCTTCCCTTCACGTCTGCTTTGCTCCCTGTCCTGTCTTCCCCTATAGTTACTGCATCATGCTGAAGTACAGTATATGTTGGCTGGCTTGCTGTCTAAACTGGCCTTTGAAGTTGGCTGACTTTGGAATGACAACCTAATTTTTACTGAACAGTTTAGATAGGGTGTTGTCATTGTGTATTACTTGGTGTTTGTCTTTTTCATTCAGGACCAGGTATCCAAAGACAAGGCACTGCAGACAGTAGCCAACCTCTCATCAGCTCAGATAGTGTCTGCGAGTGTAATGAAACCCCAGACTCCCTTCCCTCCACCAGTCAGAGTGAGATGAAAACACTGACACACACACATGCACACACATGCATATCTGTTCTTTTCTACCTTCTGGCTAAACGTCTGAGTAATACCGTCTGCCCCGTTTCCCCCCTTTCCTCATGTTTAGTTTTGGCCCGGCCCTATGCCAGGACAGCCTGGACATTCTCAGGAGTAAGTGTCACTGGCAGATCAGTTGGTTTTGTTTCTGTAAAATTAAAAAAAAAAGTTTCTTGTTCAAGCTGGTACAAATGCTGATCTCTTCTCTTTTTTTGTATTTCCAGTATCAAACCCTTTGCACAGCCACCATACACTACACTACCAGCCCCTGTCCCTGCGCCCATCAGTAAGCGGAAACACAGAATAACTGATTTGCCGAGTTAAATAATGTCATGGTAATTTTGTGTTATCCTGTTTTAAATGTTTGACAGGTTATGAGGCCTTACCACCACCTCGTCCTGCAGCTATAGCAGCTCCTGTATGGCAAGACAGAACCATCGCCTCGGCAAAATTACGGCTACTGGAGTACTCTGCTTTTATGGAGACCCAGAGAGACAGAGAGACGGTACAAACATCTAGACCCTTCCAGCCATGTAAAAGATTGCCAAAATAAAATCTGTCTCTCTACCCTCTCTTTCTTACCGTTTCTCCTTCCTTTCTACAGTATAAACACCTTTTCGTACACATTGGGCCATCCAACCCAGGCTACAATGACCCTGTATTGGAGTCCATAGATGTGAGGCAGATTTACGACAAGTTCTCTGAGAAGAAAGGCGGCCTGAAGGAGCTGTACGAAAAAGGGCCACACAATGCGTTCTTTCTTGTCAAGTTCTGGGTCAGTACATAAAAAACAATGTTCCCATTGAAGTCAAATGGAGAAAAACATGCTTTTTAGTTTTTTCGTCTAATTATATTCATTCTATTAGATTCATAATTTGTTGTTCCTTAGAATAGCTTTTTTTAAGCAGTCTGAGGTAATAACCTGTTACACCACATGGGGGAAGCAAAGTGTAACACTGGAGCACACACGGGACTTCATTGGTAGTCTTTTTTTAAAGCTGTATTTAATTCAACTCCCTGGTGCTTTTATCACTCAGAACAGAAAGACATGCAAGTTCTTTAGTCAGAGTATTCAATCAGTCTTTCTGATGCAGAGTGACAGCAAAATTCTCCTATTTCTCATGAAGAGCCACAGTGGTCACTTTGACCCAGATATGTGTAGTAAAACACATATAGAAGGGTAATTAGTGTTTGGTGGTGACTTCTTGATTTATTTTTCTCTCAGTGCTCTTATCACACTCACTCTTTGTCCACCTGATTTTTCTCGTTTCAGGCGGACCTGAGCAGTGACATTGAGGAGGGTTCTGGTGTGTTCTATGGCGTGAGCAGCCAGTACAGCGGGGCAGAAAACATCACTATTAGTGTCTCAACAAAAGTTTGCTCCTTTGGCAAACAAGTGGTGGAGAAGGTTGAGGTGAGGGAACGGACCTTTTGTTTTAATACACACAAATGATTTCCTATCAGGCCACATCAACACAGGTTTTAGTCGTGACGCATGCGTGTGGATTCCTCCCATCCAGACCGAGTATGCACATTTGGAAGGAGGGAAGTACGTGTTCCGCATCCATCGTTCACCCATGTGTGAATATATGATCAACTTCATCCACAAACTCAAACACCTGCCAGAGAAATACATGATGAACAGTGTACTGGAGAACTTCACCATTCTACAGGTGTGTGTGTGTGTGTATGTGTGTGTGTGTAAACATTGTTAGGAACTCCTAGTGACGGACATGATTTGAATAAGCCAAAAAAGAAAACCATTATGAGCAAAACTTTTTTTTAAAAAGTCGAATGTTTCTAGTTCAAGAGTTAATGTTCTCAGGGATTGCACTTCTTTTGAGCCACTCTCACTGAAAACAAAGCAGTTCAGACATTGTCTCACAGCATTTCCTGGAAGAGGATCTGGTGAAAATCATCTCTGCCTTTATAAAGCATTTAGTTGAAGCTAAGCAATAAATTGAGGAGAGTAGTGGAAGTGAGTGACAAGTAATTTTAGATGTAGAGCTGACTGTTTTCTGTTTTGTATGCGGTTCAGCAGCACTTGAGCTATGAAACTAAAGTTTAAAAGAAACTTAATGCACTTTCCACAACTAAATTTTATGATCTTCAACGAAACATAAAAATTAAATGAGCAAAATTTGAGATTTTCTAAATATTACTTTCCCTTTTACAATTTACACAAACATGGTTTCTAACTTTTTTTCTACCAGTTTCTAGAGGTAATTTGTCACCATCCCCTGTCCTGAAGTCTAGGATCACATCTTTAGTTTTTCCAATGCTTAGAAAATTACTGCAGCATAAACTATCAAGATTAGATCAAAGACTTCTTTCCTGCAAATTCTGTTACATGTTGTTCCCATTATCATGTGTTTGTTCATATATCCTTTATGGTTAAAGTCCTGATTCTCCACAATAGTGTCTTCTTTTTGTGTTGTCTTTTTGCTAGGTGGTGTCCAACAGAGAAACTCAGGAGACTCTGCTGTGCATCGCCTTTGTGTTCGAAGTGTCCACAAGTGAACACGGAGCGCAGTACCACGTTTATCGACTAGTCAACGACTAGCGGCATGTTGCCTGCATGCAGAGACTCTTCACAGACTTTTTGATACATACAGCATAAATACTATTTCCAGCTCAACACACAGATTTCCCCACTCCTCCACTTTAAACACAAACTTTTTTTTTAAACAGACCAACCGTCACACTGTAGTCATACCTGCGGCTTGTTTCATGTGTATGCACAGATCTTTCAGCAACATCACATGACATCAACAATCATGGAATTATCTCACTGTTTCTCATAGATATTGTGGTTTTCTTTTTAATTGAAAGGTTAATTCACTGACAAGTCTAAAATATGATAAAACCTGAAAAAAAAACTGAAAAAGGGATATAGTACATTGAGTCAAGTTGAATACTTCATATCTCTCCGTCATCTACATCATATTCAGTGAGAACGTAAGTTTGATGCATTAAAAATGAACTTAATTTCCAGGGAATGTTCCAAGCATATGCATTTATGTCATAGGTGTGACTGATGTGAGACGAGTTTGAATATAGTTGGACAAACAAACCATTTAATCAGTGTTAATGTAACCTGCCACAATGACTTTTTCTGCTACAGTTTGTGGTATCTCTGCAAGGTACAATTTGAACGACCCTACAATTGTATATCTTCTGTTACTGCTTAGTGTGAAATCATGGACTTCTATTCGATCCAAGGATCCTATTGCAGAAAGTATGAGTGTGCCTCTTTTCAGAAAATAATGCACTACATGTAAAGACGTACATGTCGTATTTATATTTGAAACGGTGTCAAAGCGTGAAGAGAGCCATCGCTTTAGGAGTATTTGCTGTTGAAAGGTTTCCAGTGGTACATGCTGCGGAGGGGAGATCTTGATCGGCTCACTTGTCTATGGAAACAACGGAATCACTTAGAGTTTCGGATTCAGTTCAAACTTTGGTGTCAGCAGCATTTTTAACAAGAGAATTATCTTTACTGTTCATAGACACTATACTGTTTTTACTTTGACTGTGTGGGCTTGCTGCAGTATTTCTACCTCCACGCGAGTTGGGATAAGAATGTGCTTTGATTCATAAAGCCTTAAGCTGAGGAGCACTGATGTATAGGATGTGTACACTACTCTTGTAATGGTACTGTTTATAAGCCCAAATAAGGCAAATAGACTTGTTTTTGTAAAGATGACATATCCTTTTTTTTTTGTACTTCACCAGCACAGCAAGAAGTGTTACTCTAAACATCGACAATGATGGCTGTTGTGGTTGTATCTTTTCTGACATATGGTACACACCACATTAAGGTCACTCAGTGCGCTGGGGTAGATTTTTCCCTGATAACACTAACAACACTATCCAGCTGACACTTTTATTGTTTTGCTCTATGTAATGTTTTGGATTACTGGTACGCATGGCTACCAGCATTTTTATATTAAATCTTATTTGACTCTATCACGCCCTCTCCTGGCAGGATTATCTTTAACCACGTGGAAGGCGTTTCTGTCATGACAGTAAGAGCCATCTGTCTGGCTCCATTTTTAGACATTGTAATTTGATATTCACTGTGTGGTCAGCCAAAAGTGTTTTATCTTTTTTTTCTGTCTATGTACTCTGTTTGGCTGTGCCTAATCACTCCTTTGGTCAAGCCTGCTCAGTGAATTAAATCTGTGCCTTTTATGCTGTACCAATAAAATCACATGGTGTCTTGATAGCAACATTTTGGCAACTGCTTGAAAGAAAAAAAAAACATTCTGAAATTCTAAATTAATAAATTGTAATTATCTTACACAAGTGTTTACACCCGAGTTAAGAAAAATGTTGTATTTGGTCTTAGGGTTGCATATCCAACTGGAATACTAAACATTACATGGTCAAATTCATATTCCTAAATTACTTTTTTTTAAAGTCTTTTGTAACTTGTTCAGTGTTAGCATAAGAATTGACACTTTCCATACTTGATTTAAGAAAGGGAGTTTTGTAGAAAACCTGTATATATTCTTTGAATTACGTATTGAGGGTAAGGGGAATGTTTTGAATTTCTGTACTGTGACTTGGGTGTCATTTAGGCTCTAATATAAACATTTCAAACAACATCCAATCCCTGTTCTAATCAGCTTTGTTCAACTGAAGACATTTATCCATGTTACAAACGCAGGCTTATTTAGCTGCAGCCCCTTCAGAGCATGTGGTCTCTGGGAATTGCTTTTCCATAATGTTATAACCACCTGGACATTTTTAATCACTTTTCTTATCTCAGATAGTAACTCACTCTGCTATTACAGTCCATAGATTTCTCATTTGTCCTGCTAGGTGGAGCTGTCACCTCAAATTTAAATGTTGACATGACGCATCCAAAGTACAGTAAATCTGATGCAATTCAATACAACTCTCCCAAAAATGATATTTTCACAAAGCTTTTACCTTACCAGTTATTGTTAGAGGAGTTATTTTGCATTTATTATTGAGTTCATATTTGGAGACGGTCATGGTGTATCTGACTGCGTTACATTTAAAAATACTCCTAATATTGTGACTACTTCATGTCAGTGTCAATAGGATGGACAAAATATTGGGAGCATTTTTACATGCAGTGCAATCCAGTACATCACCAGCACCAACCATGACCTCAATATCTAACAAAAAGTAGAATCATCACCTATTTTTAAATAACAAAATCTAAAAATATAGGAGCTTACTAAAGTACAAGTCACAACAAAGCTGTCACACCAGGTTGTGTTTTGTTTCAAACATCTACATAATAAAACGTCTGCATACTGAGTCTTCTCTACATACATTATGGTCTCACCCGACCAGATTTCCTCTGAACTTGTGAATCCTTCAGACATTATGTGCCTTCACAGTTACATATTGGGTGTTACATAACATCCATGTGTTTACACAGACAGTGTTGTTTCCTTATCTCAAAACATAATGTTAAGATTCCTAAATGCTGAAAAGACAAGATGCCTCTGAGGGTCATAAGTGCAGAGAAGTTTCTATTTTACTGTCAGCTCTGGGTTTTGCCGATTGAGTGATGTTTCTTTACATTCTGTGCAGCTTCAACTGACTTTAATCACCTTGTATTGAATAAGTTTCATAGACTAAAGCAGACATATTTCTGCACCCCACGTTTGACATCAACTTACTTTTCAGTCCCCGAGGATGTGTCAGGCTGTTAATTCAACTGAAAAGCATATGTGATAAATGGCATACTGTCTATGGGATTGCAAGCTTCCAAAGTATAGACAGTGACAGCTAGGTGATAAGAGTACTGTTATTGTGGTTTGACTTTACACACATTCTGTGCAGCAGCCCATCGAGTTTACATCCAAGCTACAAAGAGTTGGTGGCAGGGCTTTCTGGATTTTACATTTTTCCTGATTGTTGACCTGTTTTTAGCATAACAGGAAACAGTTGCTGACATTAATCACACAAACATGAATAAGACAACTGGTTAGTGTAGTATGTTGGTGTTCACAGCTCCTAGAACTGCAGCAAAGCTTTATGGACGTAAAGCATTTACAGGCTTATTTATTTACGTGCTGTAACCATTTTTTAAGGTTACGAACAACCTGGACGATTGTTGAATTCCAGTATTCCTGACACACACTCTTTTGGCTGCATTCTTGGCAGACATTAGTCAGGCTATTATCTGTGAAGGCTAGACTTAACAGCCCAATGCTGCCAAAACTGCCAAGAGCTAAAAAGTGACACACACAAATCCCTCAGGCTGGGTGCGGTAGTAAAAGCTATCATTGTTAGCTAAAATAACATAGTTCATGGGTTGCTCATGGCTACATCTCAGCTCAGATCAGTAAGAGTTATAGACAAGATCTGATAAAGGACAGTTTCATTTGGCAGGCACTAAATAATTTGATAACTCTGTTTTTTTGGCACAGTATTTGATATGTGTATTTTCCCCATTCAGGTTTACTGCTTATCAGTCTGATCAAACAGCACTTCCTTGCTGTAAGCTTATAATCTCACCTGTCTGATTGTATTTGCACTATCAGTAGATCAAATAAATGTTAAACTGAGGGTTCGCCGTCTGTCTCAGAGAAAAAAAGGGGTAGCTATACCAAGAGGGGATGGGATTCGTGTGCAGGCACAGTGTGCATGTGCATATGTAGTATCACAGGTAGGCTACGTTACAAACATGGTATTTATTGCTCGAGCAGTGTGGAGGCAAGGAAGGGTGTGGTGGGAAAATGTCACCTGCAGAAACGCAGCCAAAACAATCCGGTTATGCAGAGATCAGGTGTGCTCACATTATCGCCTTTACCCTCTCTGCCATGCCAGTCTTCGCTTCATCTCATCCAGCCCCTTCGTTCTCCTGCTGTTTCCTCCCTTTTTCTTTGCTCTCCCTCTAACGTTGATTCACGCTTGCTCATCCTGCCTCATGTCTGTCCTTGATGATTTGCCTATGAATTGCAAATCAGACGGTAAAAAGGTACTTAATGCTAATCCAGTCCAAACGTGGACATACGAACATGCAGATAATAATAATAATAATAACTATATTTATAGTGCACCCTTTAAAACGGTGTTCACAAAGAGCTTTGACAGATAAAACGGGCAAACACAGACAAACAAGCTATAGGAGACAAGTCAGAGCAATCAATTAAAAATAAATTGTAAAAATGACAATAAATTAATAACTTGTTAGATTAGCACGCAACTCAAACAAGGGAAATCAGCAGTTTGAAAATTAAAGAACAAGATTAAGGGTTAAAATTAAAAGAAAGAATTAGAGCGACAACATCACACCAGGCAGCTAAAAGTAAAATAAAACAAGAGAGAACATCAAAAATAAACAGGACATAATGCAGAATAAAACACAAAAATTAAGTAAAACTAAAAGTAAACCTCACATAAAAGCAAGTCTAGAAAAGTGGGTTTTAAGAAGTGATTTAAAAGAAGAAGCAGATGTACTGCTCTTTTTTGGATTTTTTTCCCCATCTGCATCTTTGTTTATACCACCTAGCAAAAAAATCAATAAAATTTAAACCATTGGGAAAAATCTAAATATGCCCCCTTACTTCTATTTAGCTCATAGTTATCACTGACCAACATTTGAATCAAATTTTTTTTGTTTCTTACCAGTCCGATAGCGAGTTTTTGCAATGAAATTTCATTCAAATGTGCACTAGCTAGTGTATGTTCTGTGTGACAATAAAAGTGTCTATTCTATTCATTCTCATCATGTCAGATTGCAGCTTTTGGGACAACATATTGTAATCCATTTAAAATTTCTCCAACTTTTTCCTTTATGCTCATCAGATAGACAGAATGAAGATCAGAGATACACAATCGATTCAGTATCACAAACTATGAGCATTTCAATAAGTTTGGTGTTTCAGTGTTAGCAATAAAAGTCAGCAATTACAGGTTCAAATGGAAAAAAAATGAAAGATTCTTGTTGCACATAGAATTATTATGCTTGTTGCCTCAGCTCAGCAGAACTACTGCATGGATAAGCCTCATTTAAATTTATAGTTCCTCATGAAACAGTTTTAGTTGGTGGTGCTGCAAGAACTTGATACAGGAAAAAAAAAAGCTATAAAATGTTGCTTCCTGATACTAATTAACATACAGCCTACTAGTCATGCTGAAACAAGTCATGGAAAAAAATTATTGGTTGATTCTGAATTCCTCATCTACAGTTTTGTGCAAGTGCAATTTTAGTAAGACTTTGTACAATAAGAATTTAAACAAAATGCCAAGGGAGGGACACGTATGCAAACTGTTGTAGAATTGGCTGGATGTAACCGCTAAGAGGCTTTTACTAGAAACATTTTGATTTTAATGCTGAGTTTGTTCCATTTTACAGTTTTGCTTTTAGTCCATTGATTTTTTTTGGCTCACCTGCCACTCTGACCAGACTTAATGAGACCACAGGACGCAATCTGATGAAAATAGTGACATCTGCATCACCACAAGGTGCTGTCCCCTATTTCAAATTCAGCATTTTTAATTGATTTTGATGGGTAACTTTGGTATTAATGCAAGATTTGCAACTGGACAAGTACA
The DNA here is from genome assembly GCF_022539595.1 of Amphiprion ocellaris. NCBI lineage: Eukaryota > Metazoa > Chordata > Actinopteri > Pomacentridae > Amphiprion > Amphiprion ocellaris. The sequence continues at coordinate 29,606,053 of NC_072773.1, forward strand.
ACAATTTTGACAGGGCACAATAAAAGTTCATAATTTGCAAGCTCATCGTCGTATTTTGTATGTAAAGCATCTGGAAAATCGACCATTTCAGCCAGAAACGGATAACTTTTATAGAGGGTTGATACACTGAGGTTTAGGGAACATTAAAAAAAACTTATGTAGGCAAAAAATAATAATAATAAATAAAGTGAAACAGTGGAACAAACACAAAGCCCTTCCCCAGATGAGACAACACTAATCAGTGCTCTTGCTGAGAGTTACAAAAAGGAAAAAAATAAACTAATTTGAGCCCATTTTCTATTGCACCACAGCTGCAAAGACTATGTATTGTCCATTGCACTCAGCTACTCCTTTAAATTTACAGTTTCTCATGAAACAGTAAGGCATGATGATCATTTTAGCTTGGGGTGTTGCTAAAAAAAATAGAGGAAAAAAGTAACTTAATGTTGCTGCTTCCTGATACAAACCAAGCATACAGACCACTAGTCATGCTGAAACAAGTCATGGCAAAAAGTTAGTGGCTGATTTTGAATGCCACATATGCTGTTTATGCAAATTTCATTCAGAATTTCAACAAAATGTCAACAATATCTGTTGTGTAATTGGCCAGATGTTTGAGTAATGACCTAACAGGCTTTTACTGGAAACATTTTGACTTGTATAAACAATTAAATGTTGACTTTGTTTCATTCTGCAGCTTCATTTTCAGGGTCCATCAACCAGTTTCTAATTCTGGCTCATTTGTCTCTTTCAAGACTTAGTGGGACAGCAGGAAGCAATCTGTAATGGTATTAATGACATCTGTATTGTCAATTGGACAGACATTTGTCAAGAAAGAAATGTTTAAAGGCACTGTCTCTATTTCAACTTCATATTTTTTGTTTGATTTTGACTGGAAATTTGGTATTAATGCAAGATTTGCAACTAGAGAGGGACAGCAATTTTAGCAGGACACAATAAAAGTTCAAATTTTGCAATCTCACCGTCATATTTTGTATGTATAATATCTGGAAAATCGACTATTTCAGCCAGAGAGGGATGACACTGATAGAGGGTTGATACATTGAGATTTAGGCAACATTATAAAAACTTATGTAGGCAATACTAATGCAGGATCTTAACACGGCGGGGTTTATTGGTTTATTTTACTTTCTGTTTTTTTGTGAGTTTGCACAACTCACTAGGTGTTGGCCTTCTGTGGAACAAAAACAACCACTCGCCTTCCCGGATGAGGGATGAGACACTAATCAGGATTGCAAGGAGGCCAAGTAAGGTTTACTTAGAAAAAAAAAACAAACAAACAAAAAAAAAAAAACAACCAATTTGAGCCCATCCTCTTTTGCACCACAGCTTCACAGATCTCCTATTGTCCACTGACTCAGCCTTCCTCGGCTCCTCCTTTTTTTTTTTTTTTTTTGTCTTCACACCTGCTTGTGAACTCTCCTGTGTAGTTGACGGGGCGCGGTCCCGAGGGTGGAGTCCGCCGCTGCGGCTGATCTGGGAACATTCAGCCATCTGCATACTTGATAGAACCGCCGCGTTCGTTGCTGCGCTTTCTGGAGGCTCCGACTTTAAAAAAAGAAACCCACGACATTTCGCGGGACGAGGGCACCGACTGGCTGAAGATGATGGCTCCGGAGCCGCTGCGATCGGCCATGACCAGCGGGGTCGCGGAGGACACGTCGCTCGCGCTGCCCTCCGACAACAAGCTGCGCACGGGACAGCAGCGCGTGCTGGATCAGGTCACCACGATAAAGAGGAGCAAGTCGAGGCAGGGGAAGAACGGCACCCTGTCTCCGTCTCCGACAAGTATGGAAACTCTCTCTATTACCGCCTAAAACTACCATTTTATGTGTCGTTTCCTGCTCTGTTGTCCGCCACACAACTTCAAGTATCAATTTCCACGCTCATTACGTGATATTGCAGATAATTTCTCGAGTTTCCTGAGAGAAAAAATGCGTCATACAACTTTCCCAGAAGTGACGGTTGCATCCTCCGAGCGGCCTGTTTTCCTGCTCGTGCTTTTTTTTTTTTTTTTTTTTTGGCAAAGCACCCGAGGGAAACCACACCGCTCCGCTCCCATACCTCGTTTAAACGACAAATGTGGAGATAGACATTTATGTCGTTTCAAGTCTAACATAGTTTTATGTCGGTTGAGCGGAAAACGCTGAGTGACAGGTGGGGAAATGGATAGTTTTTGTTTTTTCCGCCTTTAAGGTGCACAGTAGTATAGTAGGTATTGGGGCTTAACAGGGAATTCAAATATAATTGAATTTGCAATGTATCCAAATTGCAGAAGCGGTTTGTATTATTATTATTTTTATTAAGGTAGAATGTGTCACAAAATACAATTATGAATGAAGCATTGTGGTGCAACAATTGTTAAATACTCTCCAGCTATAAGGGAATGTATTTGTTTGCCCAAAACTCCATCAATACTCCTATTTTTTTCAGTGGAGAAGAAATGAAAAAATTCTCACTAAAATCATAACTTAAATGTCAAAATAATTGCAATAGCTATTAAACATGTGGAAACTTTTTTTCCTCAGGTTTGTAAGCCATGCCTCTAGTGTGCTATAGCGTCCTTGGATTTTGTCTGTGTCACTTATGAGAAACTGCACTGTCAATCTCCTGGCCTACTTTTTATGAGCTGTTTCTCCCAGAGTTAGGAATGTACCACAGAGGCTTACTAAAAACCACACACAGGTATTCACAGTTGCATTTTAGTCTTTCAAAACATCTCTAGTGTTTGGCATTGCTGCAAGAGGCGTTATAAGAATCCACCAAGATTGAGAAACAAAAACTTTTTAACTTGTGAAATGTCTACAGGACCTCCTGTTGAGTCCAGATGGGATGATTAAGGGAATTACAGCATCAGGAGTGTTTGTTAGTCATCTGTACACTATCTGTTTCATGAAATGGTAACAAAAGTGCTGAAATATGTGGCGCAGATGATAAAGGCTCCTCTGACCTTCATTAAATGATTGAGAGGATAGTACAGATAGAGAAATGTAGGCAAAATGAAACGCATGAAACAAAATAGAAGAGCTGCTTTTGTAGTATTTTCCCACATTCAGTTGTTCCTTCTTACATTTATATCCAACTTTGTATCCAGTCTTCTACTGCAACATTTTCTTCAAACTTGAACAACTGTCTGTGCAGATAAAAAGAAATCAGCCAAATTCATCATCATCTCGATCCTTAAATCTGTTCCAAAATTTTCTCCTTACTTTAGGTTTTATTTTTCATTCTGTCTTTTGTTCTATTGTGATTAGTTGAAAAGAAAACAAAATTTCTAAAACTGAGCTGAAGACTTGGCCAGGTTATACTTTGCTGTCAGTCAACAAATGCTACATGATAAGAAAAACAACCTCCGGGTTCGTGAGGCTCACATCCCTGAGGTTATTGGCTGCTCTTTGCTTTCATATTACTGCAAAAACACAATAAGCCAAACATAATACTAATTAGTTTGTCCAAAGGAAACTGCTGTCGCGACACAGATGATAATGCTGGACATTTGCCAATGTGGATTTTCCAGTAAATGAGCAGGACCAGTTCTGTCCTGTTGGGTTAAATGGGGTCAGTCAGCAGCTTATCTTGAGCGCTTCAGTTCCATGAAAATAGTTCTAGTTTATGTGCTGAGGTTTTGAGAGATTGGCTTTTACGATTGCTGGAAGTGATTGGATTTTTGTTTTTGGTGCTCAGAGAGTTCAAGTGAGGGGAAGAGCATGTTTGTGCCAAAAGAAAAATGGATTGCATGTGTCCTTCAAATAGCTCTGTAACAACGGCTGTCTTCTCCAAAGTGGTGTTCGTTCTTATCAGTCAAAATGCTTTTAAAACTTTTCAATATTCAGCACATAGAAAGAAAGTGGCTTGATTTGGCTACTGTGAAACTACTTTCTCTTTCTCATTTCTGTCGAAACTGCCTGCAGCTAGGTTTGTGAATTGTCCTGAGTTACTGGTGCTTTATCTGTGGAAAAACATGTTGCTGTTGACTTTTAACCTCCATTGCTGAAATTTCAGAGGGAGATTTCGAAAAACCTCAGCACACAAAATTGAAACAAGCTGCTTGGCTAGATAGTACTAAGAGTATCATGTGAGAAGGAAGATGTGTTTATTGTGATTTCAGAGAGTCTTCAAGGCCTTTTTATTTGGTTAAATGATCCTTTAGTCACATTTAGAGACCTCTTTCTTTCATGCACTAAATTCACATATATCAGTATTTTATGATTATACCGTTGTTTTGAGTACATTTGGTGCAGCATGGCAGTGACAAACTGCTAAAACATACTACATGTGGAGGCTGGTTTTCTGTAAGTTTACGCACAAAGTGCAATGCAGAGCCGACTGTGACTGATGTGACATCATGTCGGAGTTTCTGTCTACTGAAATGTTTGGCCGACATGAATGTTCACTTTAATACCTGTCATGTACATGTAAAGTTATGAACTTCTAAACAAAGTAGGTATAGAGTGAAATAAATTAATGTTTAAAATAGTTGAAAGGGTGCATTCTACAGTTATGCAAGTCTTGGGAAAATATAATTAATTGTACTCTCGTGAACATTAATTTTATGTGAATGATAAACTCCCACTGATAACAATGAATATCAAGTGAAACAAATCTTCAGTGGGATGGAAGCCTGTAGACAACACAATGACTCTAAACAAGCCAACAGTACTCCTGTGCTGTCATGCCATTGTGTAACGGTCAGTGGAGCTGTGTCAGGTGTATTTCTGTTGTTATTTGTCACACAGCTCTTGGCAACATCCTGCGGGTGAACATGTAATCTTTGCATTTGTTCGATATAACTTTCTGTAACTCTCTCTGTTGTTTGTTGAATTTTTTTTTTCTCAATTGTCTTCTCTTCTTTCAACAGGCCCGAGTCCACAAAGTTTGACAACATACACCGAGTTTGGAACATTCAAGTTTTTGCCATCCAAAATGAATGGCACCACCAGCCGCACCACCTCCACTATGTCAACAAGCTACAATAAATCGGTAATGATTCTCCAATAAATAGGATTTCTAATAAATCTGTAGTTTTACTGCAGTCAAAATATTTACTTTAGATGCACCACTTGTGTCACTGCAGTTTCCTCACAATAATCCACCACAGTCAATACATCATGAATATCAATGAATATATAATAAAAATATATAATATATATAATTATTTCATGTACCAGTGAGTGGCTAGATATGTTACTTTCTGACTGAAACAGGCTTGTTAATTCCTCCAGTTTCCAGTTAACATAAACACCTGCAGGTTCCTGCTTCACATTGAATGCACAGTTATAAGAGAAGTATGTTTTACTGCTTAGCAAATACTTTGAAACATGTCAAACAAACCTCTAAAGGAAATCTAAAACACTGGAGCCTGAAATGTAAAGTTGCAGACATGTGCAGTTGAGTGTGTGTAAATGACATGGTCTTGCACTCCCTAATTTTGAAGTTGCATAATCGCTCCCACATGCGAAAATTCCAAAGCTGATAGTTAATTTTCGTTGAGAAAATTTGGCCTTGGGTCTAAGTTTATAAGTCAGATAGGAGGTTCTGCACAGTCACCGCTGATTTATGACATTGTTTTAGGAAATGTTTTTTTGCTGGTTGAACACACAGCAGGGCACATGGCTCTAGTGGTTAGAAAATTCACTATTCATGTCTGTGGTCAAATTGGTTGATCTGGTGTCCTCCCACAGCACTGCATCTTCTGTTGGTTTTAATAACATTTAAAGCAGAGGTAGGCGGTATTATATTGGCATTACTTGCCAAAGATTGTATTCCAACCTTTTAGCCTATTGCACTTCAAGTGGTCTGAGAGGAAACTAGACCTCTGCAGCTCCTCCTTGCTCAGTTTTGAGGCTTTTTAGTGTTTCTAAGATTTGGTGGTGTAAGGAGATAGGTGGAAGACTTTCACTTACAAGACTAGGTTTCAAATTCCAGGTGAAGCCACGCATGATTGTTGGTCTTTAGCTTGAAACCTGTGCTTATGTGATGGGAGGTGCTTAGAAGAGAAGGGGGACACCTGAGGGAAGAGGACTGCATATTTTCAAATTCTGGTGGGTTTTTTTTGACTGTGGCTTTAGGTGTGTGTTATGCATGTTATGGACCTGTATGTGGGCCTGCGCAGCACCGTATAATAGTGTTTCTGAAGGTCAGTAAGGGTCAGGGTGTAACTGACTATTCCAAACTCCCTAGAAGGAGCAATGTTGACTTCATCACTGTGGTTTTATGAGTGTTTACATGTTAGTGGGTGTGAATGTATATTTGCACTAACATGACCTGACCTGACCTACTGACAGTGAGTTGAGGCATGTCTAGGGATTGTGACGATGTGCTCTCACTGATGAAAGCTCATTATCATCACATCCTAAAATACATCTCTGTCAGACTGTGGTTTTCAAACTTATCTATGGAAATTGTTTACTATGTAAAGTACTCAAAGACAGATATGATAAGAAACCAGAATCATCCCTAATTGCATTTTAGGTGTGTCTGAAATTCTTGATTTTTCAGTTTGTTGTGTTTAAAAATCTATGATTTTGCAATGGGAAATTATTTCTCGGAATAACACAAAATGTCCTATAATTTTCTGGTATGTCAGAAGCCACTTAAGCTTCTGTTTGGTGTGACTTTATTCAGTTTAATTCAGTTTTATTTATAATGTGATGGATTTATGGATTGTGAATGCAATTTTAATTGCCATATAGCATGACAAGTTTGGCATCTCTCTCTGCTTGCTTATGCAAAATAAATTTTCTTTTTAAAGTCCTTCTTTTCTACTTAATATGACATATTTTCTGACCAACGGAACAGCAGAGCCACAACACTCGAAATGTAAACCAAATGTGAGAAACATAAACCAAATGCATTGTTCATGTGGCTCATTTTTACTGCCTCATCAATAATTGTTAATCATGTATACTTCATTGATGACAGTGCTGCTTTATGCATTACACTATTATGCTGTGTTCTCATGAATGTCTCCTGTTTAAATTTCAGATGTGATCATGACTGAAACTTTCTTTCTAACTATTGTGTTCCCCAAATATAAACATTTTGCTGTTTGTCTGTGTGGCCGGTATTTGCTTGGCTGAATTTGGATTGCTCTGTCTTGTCCAGCTTGTGATATAAAGAAAAGTCTGGTGGCTCAGTCAGACTACACTCAATTGAAGGGAGCACACAGGCCTGTGATACTAAACGCAATGTCACTTCTTATCAAATGTGCTGTTGACGGATCGCTCCTCCGTTATTTTTTTTACTGATAAGTAGCGTGACTGACATACGGATTGTAACTATATCGGGTTTGAAACAGGAAAGTGTTCGTACACAGACTGAGGACTGTGTGTGTTTGCTTATGTGTTTGCTTGTGTCTATGCCACCTGCCTCCCCATTAGCTAATAAATCTTCATGATAAATTCTCCTAATCAAAATGTCAACATGTCTGTTGCCAACCTTAGTGTAAACTGTGAAACAGAATGTGAAGACAGGTTAAACAGGAGCTCTGTCTGACACACAAAGCTGCCCTGTGAGAAACTGCTCAACTGCACCAACAGTCTTATAATGCCAACAGCTTAGGGTTAGTCTCCAATGATGAATACTGTGTTACCATGGTTTGTGTGATTGTGTGGTGTAACCCGCTGCCTCAATATAACATGGAAAAGGAAGGAAGGAAGAGAAAAGGTATGCAGCCTTTGTGTCAGGTCAAGTTCCTCTGTGTTGGGTTACAGGGGGTGCCTTTGAAAACTATTCTTGTGGAAAGTGGGTTACCTACTTTCTTCTTTTTCATGGCTTGGATTGTTCCTACAGAGAGGCCTTAAAGTTATGCAGTGATTTAGCAGGTAATATGTTTCCTGAGAAGTCAACTAAGCCACAACTTGTTGATGTTGATTTTTTACAATGTGTCACTTGTGTGTTTTACAGTCTAATCCAATTAAAATGCTGTCTGTAATTTCTAAAGGTATAACTCTCTGGAGAATCATAAATGAAAATGTTTCCTGTAAGCAAACCTGTTGAGCCAAACATTCTTTCTTCATAGATGAATGTTCAAAAGAGTCGTACTCTGTCCACTAAAACCATGGGAGGAAGATATTTCAGCACCTCGGGCACATGGGAACAGCAAATCAGCTCTTCCAACTGGCCCCAGAGTCCCAATGGACTGAAGCCGAGTCGCAGTGACCCTGCCTTGGCTCCACCTTTTACTCCTGCACCTGCACCGGCCCCTGCCACTGTCATGGTGATCAGTTTGTGTTTTACACTTCTGTACATGATGTAATGCACACATGTATGCCTAAAACTGTATTCCACAGCATCCAAACAGCATTGTAAACTGCTATTTTTTTAGCGAGCCAAAGGACAGACAGCCCAGAGCCAGACCACCCTCGTGACCCGTATAAATAGACAAAGCATTTCTTCAATGAGCAATGGCAATAAGATGACCACCAGCCAGACACGCATCCAGCGGCCACCCTCGACCAACTCTCACAACGAAGGCAGAGTCAGTATGATCAAAACCTCCAACATTGAGCAGAAATCAGCGTGAGTTCACCTTCCTCCCTGGCTTTCAATTCTGGCTCATTGTCATTTAAATCCATTTAACGCGACTACTTTCAATGAAATCCTGAACTCAAAACAGCCTGATTTTTCTAATCTCCTCCCCTCTCTTTCATTCTTGTGCCTGTTTCTGCAGGGTGAACACTGCAAACAGGGTGAACATGTCAGACATGACCGTAAAGGAGGCTGTAGAGTTCCTGTCTCACCCGGAGGAGAATTACCAGCAGTGTGGAGCCACCTTCATCCAACACACTACCTACAATGAGGAGCGCACCAAACCGGAGGTCAGAGCCCTTGCACAGAGATATACTGGACATGTTTCTTATTAACTTGTGCAGACACAGCTTGCAAACATGCACGCACACTCAGTAGTGTTGGTTAGTTTTACATCATATTTGTGTGAGGATTATCTTGTACAGTGGTGATTTAAGTGGAGGAGCGGCCTGCAAAGATCTTTGTCTGTTCTGCCTTGAGGAAATGGGAGGAGAAGCAATTTGTCATCATGCTTGGCCGCTACTTCTGCTTGTCACTTACAGTTTTGTCAGTCTATTGTCACGCCTTCAATTTTTTACACCTCTACCCGCTGCAATTCTGTGTGTCAGGTTTTCCAGTTAGGGGGTATTCCTCCTCTGGTGACCCTGCTGCGAAGCCCCAACCCAGGGGTGAGCCAGGCTGCTGCTGGGGCTCTGAGGAACCTGGTCTTCAGGGACCAGAATAACAAGCTGGAGGTTCAGCACTGTGGTGGCATAGCTAAGACCTTGCAGCTGCTAAAGGAGACGGATTCTACTGAGACACAGAAGCAAATTAGTGGTAGGAGCAGTTATTAACACAGCACCTCAAAATGTTTTGTGGAAGGGTAGCCTAGTTGCATTTAATCCAGGTTTAACACATCAAGCATATACCCAAAACCTAAACCTATTTGAAATGGATCAGCATGTTTTATTTTACTTCCTTTTTATTTTTTGTAGAAAAACATTAAGACCAGGTCACCAGCGGCAATACGTAGCAGTTTGTCACATACATGGAATGCAATGAAATTTAATAAATTCAGTAAAAAGCAAAAGAAAATGATAAGAGTTGACATTGTCAAGTTCATTAGGGTTTCTTATAATCCCCAACTGTATTTTAAATCAGACAGTTGGTGTATTTGTGTATTGTATTATGCATACAATTCATGCATTTACTCACTGGAGAAGTGGAAAATAAAATCATGAATTATAAAAAATAATAGTCCCTATAAGGCTAAAATCACACAAAGCATGTGAGAACAGTGTAAAGTGAAGGAAGGCAATTACTTGTATTGCAGTCACAAATGCAGTCAGATTTTTCAGTGCTTGTAAACTCCATTGCATGTCATATGTAGGCCTGCTGTGGAACCTGTCCTCCACCGATGAGCTGAAGGAAGAACTTATTGCTACAGCGCTGCCTGCACTGACAGAGAATGTGGTGAAGCCATTCACTTGCTGGTCAGAAGACAGTGCCAACAAACACATAGATCCCAGTGTCTTCTACTGTGCCACCGGATGCCTGAGGTGAGGTATTCAAAGGTGTGGTGGCTCCAACAGTCTTCATCTTGGCAGTGCGTAACTCCACCTAGCTCGTGGCAAATTTCAAAAATGGGCAAAATGGCGGCGCTGAGGCAGGCTTGGTTTTAACCACAATGGAAGGATTACAATCAGACAGAAAGGCTGTTTTTTTAATTGTCTCATATTAATGTGTATTGAAGACCCCCAACTGATGAAAATCATGGTTTCTTTTGCTTGCATGTCCATTTTTTAATATACTTCTGCCTTGAAACTGCAGTGTATAATAACAGCTTTTAAAGCAAGTATTTAGGCTTCCAGGGTTTCATATGTAACAAATCTAATCTGGGGCTATCTGTATCCTTATTCTTCTTCAAAATCAGTTTTTTATTTAAGCACATATGACTAAATCACTCCAATATTACAGCTTGGAGTGTTAGTGTTGGAGTAGTTTTACAATTTTTATCCAGAGTTGTAGGTAAGCTGGTGTGCTCACAGATCCACACCCTCTGGAGGAAGCAATAGTATGGCGTTGCATCAAAGCCATTTTGAGGCAGGGAGAGGTTATAGCATCTCATTTGTGGTTTTGATAGACGGAACTGTTTAGTACTTAATCAAATACCAGAGAGGAGCCTAAAACAATTATTAATGATGATTTAATGATGTGCGTAGAAACCTGAGCTGTGGCCTGACGAGTGAGAGGAAGGCAATGAGACAGTGCCCTGGTCTCATCGACTCCCTGATGAGTTACATCCAGTCCTGTGTAGCAGAGGAAAACCCTGATGACAAGGTAACATTCTGAATGCACAGTTACTTCTCTCATTATCACCTGCAGTACCTTTTTCCATCCATCGCTTTTAGTTAGTTAGTAAATGGAGACCTTGAATGTCCCACATTGTCTTTTCAAAAATTAATGAAAGTCTCACATGTCCTCAGAATGTGTCTTGGTTCACTTCACCATGACGGTTTCACTGGGAATTCAGTTGCATTAAAATGCAGTACATGTGAGCACACAAATCAGAAGAGAAGCACACAGATAGAAACGCTGGCTGAGCTTAGGTTGCACTGAGACACAACAAGCAACGTGAAAACACAGTAACCAACACCCAGTGCTTGTCTTTTCAAGTCAAATCAACCTTAAGGTTTCCACCCTCTCTGATTGTCCCTCAGCTTTGCAGTTTCCAAAATCGATCAATCAACACTAATGGCAACTTTAGCCTCATTAGCTGCACAACATGCTAACAATAAGGATTTTCCTTCTGTTGTGGTGACATTGCCATTAAGAATAAAAATAATCCACTGGATGTTCAGTTCCTTGGATGCTGGGAGTGCATTGACACTCTTGTGTTCACTCTTGTAGCCAGCAGCAGAACATTTGGTGTGATTTGCTGGTGGCTGAGACATTTTAGAGTTCGTATAAGCAGCTGTAGAAAGTAAGCAAACCTGACAGACTGTTAGGTAGCATTTGGAATGGTTCACCTGGTAGGCAGCAAACAGTGACGGGGCAGGAAAGTTTGAGCTAGATGGCTCTTGCTTACTCACTTGGAACGCAGAAGCTCAGTAAAATTCTTACTGGCTTGTAAATCTAGTATAAACATCTTCAGATCTTAAGCTTCACACCTCCAAGTTTATGACGACCACAATAAAAGTGGATTTTCACCAAATGGAACCTTTAAACCTTTCGGCCTCTGAACTTTATTATGCATCAGAGGTAATTAGTAGACTAACTGTTTGTCTAGTGCCTCCCTTAATAGGCCACAGATTTTACTGTTTTCTACCTGTCTGGGTTTTTTTTTTTTTTGTTAGTTTGTTTTTTTAGCTTTTTAGCTGTTGGTTGGACAAAAGCAAGAGGGGTGGTGTTAATTGACTGACTCAGTAACAACAGTGCCAACAGAAACTTCAAGTTAAAACATCACTATTGTAATAGTCGTGTCAGAGGTCTCCTAGTCAGAAATTATTTGTCTCTATGTTGTTTTTCCGACCCACAGCATTGATGCAGTTTTTTCTGTCCCTCAAACACTGAGTTGTAGATAAGTGAGCAGGTGAGAACAGCTATGGTTGGATTCCCTTCTGGTTACGCAGTTAACTCATAGTTCCTGTAGAACATGTCTCACGTGTTTCTCACAGAATGTGTTCAGTCCTGATGCTAAATATATCCTTAAGTTCGTCTACACACACAAGCAGTACAAATGCAAATGTAGACTCACACTGTGAATGTCTGTATGCACAGTGCCGTGTTCAAACACAGTCATAGACACACATTTAAAGGCAGGTAGATACAGCAGCTGTGGGCAGCAAATCTATAGTGTATTTAGCTTGTGGTCATTTGTATACTTGCTCATTTGTGGAAGTCTTGGGTGTGGATGTCTTTAATTATAGGTCTGTGTTAGTATGGAGTTTACACAGAGTTCATTTACTGAAGCAGTAGAGTGTAACTGGTGTTTTATGGGGTAATGCTATCAAAGAGGGACAGAGGGAGGATGTGTTTTATTCATTTTATGTCTGCTCTGTAAAATTGAGACATTTCTTTTTTTTGCTCACTTTCTCCATTGCAACGGTTTGCTATATGTAAAAACAAGCCAAAACACATTTCTTTCAGTTCCCATGAGCTCAAGATTTAGACCAATTAAACAGAATTGGGGTCTGTCTGGATGACTTTGTAGCAGTCAGTGAGTTATTTTATTGCAAAACCTCAATACAAGAAACATCTCTGAATTTTCCACTATTTTTCTTCAACATACGGACAAACATGCGATAATGTGACACCTAAAATTGCCTCATATTGATCAGAAAGTAAACCTGCAAAGCAATGGAGTTATGACTAACTTTCAGAATGGACAAAAACATGACAATAAGACCCTTAACGTCCTATTTGTGAACTTCTTCACTTTTCCCCTCTAGTCTGTGGAGAACTGCGCATGCATCCTCCATAACTTGACCTACCAACTGGAGCAGGAATGCCCTGAAAGTTTCAGTGACTTATGCCCTCAGAAAGCGGCCCAGCTTGAAAATAAGAAAAGCCCTACAGTTGGATGCTTCAGCCCCAAAAGCAGCAAGGTTCAAAAGGAGGTGGGCATCAACCACAACACTTTCACCCCTGTTTTTGGTTACCCTTTTTTCAAGTAAATCATGACTGGCCTATAACCTGAGCTTTCATTCTCCTCTCTTCTCAGTTTTCTTATGATGTGGCTCGAGGAATGCCACCAGACGTTGCCCCTTCAGGTGTGAAGTGGTTGTGCCATCCTAAAGCCATGGAGGCCTACCTGGGCCTCCTGAGCTCTTCCCAGAAAGATGCCACATTAGAGGCTTCCTGTGGCGCTCTGCAGAACCTGACTGCCAGCAGGGAAATGGTGAGTACAAAAAGGATCGTTATTAGGCGTAGCCTTCTAAAGGGATATCAGGATTATCGTAGAATGATTTAGGAAAGAGGTAAAACAAAGACAGAGGTGGTAGAAGGAAGAACGCCAAAGATTCTCATTTGTCAGAAAGGGTGCGATTTTGTTTCCAGTTGTTCAGGTTTTTAGAGTGAAAATTCATGCTTTTACATGTCAAATAATTACTCAGTTTAAAGATTACCAACATGGATTTGGTATTACATTGTTTACTTGGCATGGATGTGGACTGCTTAGGTGAAGTGGGACATGTTGCTGATATGTTACCTTTCCTTTGTATTGTGTTTCAGGGTTCTACTGCTGTGAGCCAGATTTTAGTTAATAAGTTCAGGGCTCTGTATTACATTACCCCCCTGTTAAAATCACCTAACCACACCCTGCAGAAGACTGCTATGTCCCTGCTGGGTAACATGTCTCGGACTGGCGGTTTGCAGAACGCCATGGGTAAGAAGCAGCATGATACTGATAAGAGATCAGTCACCAGAAGTTTGTCTGTCTGGTTTGCAGGAACTTAAATGTAGTTCAACTAAACTGATTTACTGTTTCTGTAGCAAAGCATGTTTTGCCTGAGCTCTCCAGCCTGCTCAGTGGCAAGCCCAAGGAAATGGGAAACTCGGATGAAACCATCGCAGCAGCTTGCAGCACAGTGCAGAGACTGATCTCGGCAGACAGTGAGATCAGCAAGAAGGTCGTTACACCAGAACTGGTCAATTCACTGGCTGACCTCAGTGAGAATGAGTGAGTTTTTTTGTTTATTCACCTCTGTTTGGGAGATTGATCTTTCATAGCAGTTACAAGCACAAATGTATTTCCTCAACTAAAGACCTTTTCTCTTCTGTCTTAGTTCTTTGCCCAAAGGCAGTAAAGCAGCCTCGCTGCTGCTGTACAGCTTGTGGAATGAGAAGAATCTACAAGGTGTTGTGAAAAAGGTAAATTAGGAAAAAAAATGTGGCTCATGGTGTGTTTATTTCTCTCAGAGACCTATTGTATTCATGTGTCAAGTAAACTAATGCTTGCACTGCCTTGCACGAGCAGCGGAGGGCCCAGCTGCAATAAGTGGGTGTTTGTTATTACTCACACACTTTCCCTTCCCTTCTACCACACCCAAGACATCAGTGAATACAGAAACAATTACACTGGAATTCTGGCAGACTGGTTTTCAGTGCTCACTGTCTATTATGGGAAGAGCAATGCAAGGAAAATGAGCAAAAGATAAAAAAGGGGCCCAAAAAGTAAAAGTCAGAAATGGCAAATAGAAGAATTATGAAACACTTTTCTTGAGATTTCTTCATGAGTACAGGGAACTATCTTTACATTATCATACCAAGATATGAAAAGCTTTTACGGTATATGTCATAAATTCCGAAAAAATGTGACAGACAATTAAATTGGTATAAAGGTTAAAGCACTAGCCTACAGTTTTCACACTGCTGTGATCTGCCAGAGGCTCCTCTTAGTTGCTGACACAGTACATTACTTCTCACAGTGCAAGGGTATGTTTCGAATGTGTGCTCTTGCATCTGTGCAACACCCTTAACTGATTTCTGTTCAACTTTTTGATCCACAGCTGGGGCTCAACAAATCAGTCTTCATCAATGACATCACCACAGCAGCTCACCAGTCAATACAAGTTATCGAGTGAATGTGATGGACAAGTGGAACGGCAGCATACAGCCTGAAAGGTATGATTTCCTTGTTAACACTTGTCGTTGCATTTATCAGGGTCTTTGTGGTTCTCTGATAAACCTCTAAAAATCCAATAAGGCCTTCAAATGTCCTAAAGATGCCTTCGACAACTTTTAAGAATTGATTAAATTATGAAGCTTATGTTATTTTTATGAAGTTGCGTTAACTTAAGTCTTGATATTGAATGTGCTTTGGGGAGTAAAGTTGTACTGATCAAACAGGAAGAAAAACCTAAAACAAAACCAACATAGAGTCAATATCCAAATAATGGAAACTGAGCAGACCGGTCAGAAATTATCAGAGTATTCCCAGCTAATGCTGCTGCGTTGTGGTGTGGAGGCTATTGTGGCATCTCCTCATCAAAATAGCTATTTCTAGAGGTAATAAGTTAAAATCGTGTCTTTCAGTATTACTTTCTCTAAAATACGGGCAAGTGCAAATTCGACAAGATGTGGCTTAAGAACAGCGCATGTGATACTCGGTTGAAGCCAATAGAAAATACCAATTTTAAACCTGCTGCACCTTGTGAAAGAGAATAAGGAATTTTGGCAGTAGAGTTACACGGGAAGCCAGAAAAACATAAATTTGTGCCACCCGCAAATGCCTGCCATCACCCATTAGTGTTCTGTATTCATCACCACTCTGCAACAACGTTAACCCCTGCAACTCTGATAAGCACCCCTCAGATGGCATTTGGATCTGTGTGAACTTTACAATTGGAGGTGCTCCAGATTTTGTACGATAGTCCAAGAGAAATGACCTTCTCTGCATTTGGAATCTTAGATTGTTAGATACTACAGTAAACAGTGAGATTGATTTTCACACGTTTGCCAGTGTGGATGTGAATAAGGTCTTAGAATGCTTCATAATAGTCTTTAAAAAGTCTTACATTTACCTTGTTGAAACCTGCAGAAACCCTGATTTATTGCAATGTAAAGTCCATAATAAGCTTAGTACATATGAAAAGGATTGAAGTATTTTGTTTCTCTCTGTGCCTCTCTGTTCTGTCTGTTTATGTGGATGTGCCTGTGCTTGCAGATGAACACCATCATGTTTAGACACTGCTTTGGCCACACCCTTTCAACGAAGGCAGGAAAATTTACCATCTTCATTAACAACACTGTTGAAAGAGCTGATCAGTTACCAGTTAATTATGTATTGTACATACTTCAGAGAAAATAGAGCTTTTAGTTTCGTGAATAATCCTGTGGTGCATGTATTTAATCTGGATATGTATCTGTCTCTGTATATAAGTGGGTGACTGTGTTTTAGGTAGGTTAAGTGTGTGTGTGTGTGTGTGTGTGTGTGTGCGTGTGTGCGTGTGTGCGTGTGTGCGTGTGTGTGTGCGCGTGTGTGCGCGTGTGTGCGCGTGTGTGTATGCGTGTGTGTATGCGTGTGTGTATGCGTGTGTGTGTGTGTGTGTGTGTGTGTGTGTGTGTGTGTGTGTGTGTGTGTGTGTGTGTGTGTGTGTGTGCATGTGCGCTGAAACCCAGTTGTGATGGCCTGCGAGCCACAGTACATGAGATGATGTGGATAGACAGCATTACCTGCAGTGGAATGTTATTTGCAGTGATTATTCAGATTTATGAATACCATCACTGTCACATCTGTGTACAGAGGCTAAAAGAGTAAATATCTGTTGCGGCCTTAAGAACTGAGCAGCCAGAAATGAAAGTTGTAAGAGCTATGCAAAGCTAAAATGGGCAAAAAAAAAAAAAAAGAATTTTTTAAAAAATCTGTGTGAATTTGTGATGTTATTGCTGTCTGATGACAAATGGCTGATCTAAACAATGTGTTCTTTTTCTTAATTTTAAAGAAAAGTAATCTAAAAATCACCTTTATTTAGTTTTGTTTTGTCTAGTTTGCTTTGTTGAAGTTAACACATTTTTATTTTGCTTTTTTTACGCTGAATGTATGAACAGTATATACAGGTTTTATATGAAAAGCTGAACAAAGTCTCAGTTCAACTAAGAAAATATACTTTAATTGACAAGGCTAGCATACAAGTGCTGCATTTCGAACATTAAATGCAAATTTATGTTATATAAATAATGTAGCAAGAGTGGCTAAAAAGCATGAACATGTGGAAAATTGGCTTATTTGCTTTTTTTAAATAATTGACAGCATGTTTGTACGTTGAATATGAAACATCCAGTTAGACTAGCAAGACTGGAAAGATTCAGAAACAGCTCGACTTTTCAAAGATAACAAAACTACTTGCACCTCTAAAGCTCATTGAATAATACACTATGTCTTTTTTTTTTAAACTGCATTAAAATGGAAGCATTAAATCAGCACTTTGTGGCTCACTGAGTTTATATGACATGTGAAACCACAGTTTATCTTTCTGACACTTAGTTTTTTCTAGATATCATTCTAACAACATATTACATGATAAACAGTCAAACTGTTACCTTCGCATGGAGCCAGGTTAGTTCTCTGATCTTGTTTCCAGTCTTTGTGCTAAACTAAATTAACAAACTGCTGGCTGTAGCTTCACATTAAATGAAAAGTTAAAGAGGGGTATCCAACTCAGCTAGCTTTTGGCAAATAGCGAATGAGCACATTCCTAGTATTCAGTGTTGAACTCTTCTTTTAAAGTGCCTTAGACAATACCTTGTTTTGTTCTGTTGCTTTGTTAAAAAATTACCTATTGAAATGTATAAATTGTGCGTTATATTTTGTTGTTTGTTTTCCATTATTGTTTGTATTCTTGCATAAAAATGGAGACAAGTAGAGACTGGAATTTAGTGGACGATATGTGGGCACACATGATTACACTGATCACATTCCCTTTGTATAGAAATAAGGAGCAACAGTGAATATTCAGTCACCTCAATCGACAAAGTAGCCAAACAGTCGGGGTTGGAAGCTGGCTGCTCTCTTGGCGTCAAAGGAGAACTATGGTATATTTCAGGCTGGCATGGTTCCCTGATTCCAAGGAACAGTTTTTTTCTGGGGGTAAATTAGCATAAATCCACACAGAAAGCTGAGAGTTTCTGAAGAAAGCTGTGGGGATTAATTGTTTTAATAATTTGTTTTCAAGTCTGAAAGTAAATATAGAAATAAGTTGCTGGGAACAGCCATTTTGCTAATGTATGTCTACAGCAGAGGTAAAGAGTGCAAAGTTAGCATGACATTCGAAACCGCAATAGCCACATTAAATGGGAAAAATGCAAGGTTGATGTATGGAAGCGTTCTTTGATCTATATCAGCTGAATGCTACGGAGGTAATGAAGGGGCTGTGCCCTCTAACACAATTCTGAAGAATTATGATCTTTGTGTGCCACCTCAGGTGAGAGGAGCTGCACATTGAAATATGTAACGTGTAACAGTTGCTTTTATTTAAAACACATCATTTTTGCCAGTGTAGCTATAAAGCTTTGAGGGCTGTTCCAGATTATCTGCTGACATAACCAATCTTCAGTCTTTCTTTTCGAAAACAGGTTTTAAAGGTTTGAAGCTCAAATTATTTTTGAAGATCGAGCGTTACAAATCATTGAACATCCCTGCCATGAGACAAGGTGGTTGGCAACTGTACGGCCCAACAATACGCTGCAGTGAGCTGTTTTGATGCTTGAGACATGGCTGTGCAGAGGTTCGGTTGCCATGGAGAGGATCAGTCATGTCTGTATTGCTTAGAAGGCATTCTTGGAAAAATGTGTGTGGTATATAATTAGGAGCGTTTACTGTCATTCACTCTGTAGATAAAATGAATGGCAAATATGCAGACAACATTGTAAGACGTTTTCTTCAGCAATTGACTTTAACGTAATTCATTATGCTGACAAAAGATTTGATGTTTGCACAATACAAGCCATGTTGGAAGATCCTGAAATATGTGTTGATTGTTTCTTACTGCCAGGCTTTCGGTCTTCTCTGGTGTGTACGTGCCGTTCTGTGACTAAGAGAGGGTGCTATAAAAAATACTGGAAAGACTTCAAGTTTCATTTTCTAAACTGGGTGTGAGGGTTTGAAAGAAATCTGATTAGATTTTTAAATTCTCAAATGTGTATTTTGAATGTGTTTTTTGGCACAAATCATGATTTTCATACCATGCTTGAATGAATAAATATGAAGTGAATGCCTTATACACATTCACAATATATTCAAAACTGATTTAATTACATTATTAGCTCTACATGATTTAGATTTTGGATCTCTTTATCTCTGAACCATTTGCTTTTTCATTCCTTTCATCTAAAGTTTCTGCAGGGTTATCGGGTACCTGAATAAATTACAGACTTTTTGTTGATTTTTTTTGTATCCTCTTTCATAAGACGACATGGTGGAGCAGTGGTTAGCCTCACATCTAGAAGGTTTTCTGTTTGGCTGGGGGCTTTTGCAGGTTCTGCTGTGCCCGTGTAGCTTTTCTCTAGATACTCCAGCTTCCTCTCACAGTCCAATGAGGTTAATTGGTGATTCATAAACGGCCGTAGGTGTGAGCATGCCTGGTTGTTTGTCTCTTTGCATTAGTGAACTAGTAATGTACTCCTTTTCTCACCGTGTTAGTCAGCTGGGATACAGTGCCTTTAAGAAGTGTTCACTCCCTCGACAGTTTTCCCAATTTTTTGCTTTTTAACATTGATCAATTTAATTTGACTTCAATGTGAAAACAGATTTCTACCAAGCAAAGTGAATTTATGAAAAATATTAAATGTAAAACAAATTACTGCTTAAGTATTCACACCCCTTGAAGTGATTCACCTAATTCAATACAGGTGCAGCCAATTGTTGGTATAAGTCACACAATTAGTGAAATGGAGATCATGTAAGTGCTGTGAATGTGTGAAGTCATTGTAGTACGTACAAGTCACTGAAAATCCCTGGGACTACAGTTAAAGCCATCATTAAAAAATGGAAGTCATATAAAACGTGTATAAATCTGCTCCAAGCAGGCTGTCCTCAAGTGCCTGTGCAATAAAAATGCTATTGAGGAAGACCACTAAGACATCTATGACTCCTCTGAAGGCGTTACAACTATTAGATTTTGGGCCGTGCGTTCAACAGCTGTTTCCACTTTTTCACCAGTCAGAGCTTTGGAGGATAGCATCAAAGAGAAAGTCACTGTTGGGGAAAAAAAGCTCATATCACATCTTGGCTAGAGTTCACTGGAAGGTGTGTGGGAGAGTCTAAAGTCAGAATGAAGTAGGTTGTTTGGTCTGATGACACCAAAATTTAGCTTTTTGTCCATCAGACTATGTTTGGCAAACACCAAACACTGTACATAATCACAAACACACAATCCTTAATGTGAAGCATGGTGGTGGCAGCATCATAATATGGAGTCACTTTCCTGGAGGGCTTGTAAAGGTAGAAGATAAAAGTAGAGCACACAAAAATCCTGGAGGACAAATTGATGGCAGACTTCCAGAGAACTGTGACCTGGGAAGAGATTTATTTCCTAGCATGACAAGGACCCGAACCATACACCCAAAGCTACAGACATTTTTTAAAACAACAACATAAATGTTCTGGAGTAGCCAAGTCAGAGTACAGATCTCAATCTAATTGAGAATTTGTGGCTGGACTTGAAAGGGCTGTTCACTCATGATGTCCATGCAAACTGTGCAGCTTTGCAAAGAGAATGGAGTAACATTGCATTGTCCGAATTTTACTTTGACATTAAAGAGTCTTTTCTGTAAATTTCTTAAATTCGTAAAAATAAATAACATATTTTAAAAAGGTAACTATTGTGATCATGATCCAACATTAAAAAGCAAAACTTCCAAGGGATGGGAATGCTTTTTACAGGCAGTGTGGGCTCAGGGTCTCCAACCCTCCACAGTGTAAAGTGGGTTATAGCTGATGGATGATAGTTCAGAGGACTTTGAAAGATGGAACGACTCTTATTTTTCTTGCATCCTGTCTGCTGGAGATAAATGCATCATAAACCAGCATCAACTGTTGTTTCTGTCCTTTTTATTTTCCCCACCCATGCTGCCCCAATGAAAAGAAGTGAAAAACACAGGAGGTACAATTTGCTTGCTGACTTATCCCATCTCCATTGTCTTCTGACTGATGTTATGAACCACACAAAGAAAACCTCAATGTTCCATTCTGTTTTACAGGAAGCCAGATTTTTTTTCAAACTTTCTGTCTTTCTGTCTTTCATGGCTATAAATCAGTTTCCACCAGTGTTATTCTATGTGTGGTTTCATTTAGATCACTTAAGATAAAAACAACAATGCCTTATGTATTGGTATTTAGTTTTGCATCTGCATGTCTGATTGAGGACTGAGATATTGTCATATAAATTCACCTTGAGATTAAACTTTTGATACACTTGTAAAGTTGGAAAGCAGTCAAAGGAGGAGCTGTTTTTTCTTCAAAGAGGATTTTCCCACCTAGATTATTCATGATGGAAATGATTCATTTGCTTTCAGCTTTGTGTGTGTGTGTGTGTGTGTGTGTGCGTGCGTGCGTGCGTGCGTGCGTGCGTGAATGTGAATATTGGGTGGATGTCTGGGCGTTAGCCCAAGGAGCATCATGTCAGCCCCAGTCATGTCAGAGCGTGTCTCTTCCTCGCTTTGCTTTAGGCTTTCTACATTCAGGTTGTGAATGTACTGGAGTCGTTTTATTCTCAGTGGTGTTTTTTTTTTCTTTTTAAGTGCCAGTAAATGAGGTCATGTGCTCGCACTCGAGAGTATGACACAGCAAGAGATTCAACCAAGATGGCTTTAATGACACCAATACGCCCTTATTCTCATCCAGAATGATGGCAATAAGAGAAAAAACAGTACAGTAAGATGCAACTAGATAAATGGTATAATTGGTACTGTAGGTTGTGGTAGTAGCAAAATAGGTGGGACTTGGGTGTGACAGGAAATCCAGTCACACCCAAGGTGCAATAGGTGCAGGATAAGGCTCACTCAGCATGTCAGGGCCTATTTCCTCAGGCCTCTCTTGGTCCTCTTGGATCTATTGAAAGCAAGAGACAGGTCGTAATTCTGGCACAACTTGTTCGTCCACAAAAAGTATTGAGAAAGCCCATTTAGCCTACATTTTCAACTTGCAAAATCCTCTACCACCCTTTACAAAAATAAACCAGCCAGCACACAGTGACACGCTCATGCAAGCACTGTTTAAGTGTTTCTGTGTCAGGCGTGACGGCTGACACACCTGTCACACCTGTCACACCCAGCCTGACAGACATCTTGCCCCGTTAGAACAAGCAACAGAGCCTTGGGGGGAGCTCATGAAGTTTTGAAGATAAGAAAAATGTGAGCTGAGAGGTTTTGTGGGAAGGAAAGGGGGCAGTGTGTGCTTATAATGACTTAAACGATAAACTCTTCGCTAGCAGTCTTTTAGCTTACCTGTAGATTGGTCAGCTAACTATTTCAGCTCTGGAGCAGTGATTGGTGTCTGAATGGGAAATAGTTACTGCTGTATACTAGTATAGTGAGACTAAAATAAGGTTCAAAACACCAATTTCTTCCTCTGGACTCCCTAGGAAGATGATCAGGCTGTGTCTTTGACATGCACACAAAGAGTTTCTTCAAGCAGCTCAGGCAAGTATGCAGTTTTCATGCTGATGTGCTCCTAGTGAATAAACTGAAAAGAAAGACTTGTATAACATCAACTGTGGCGCTACAGGGAGCTCCCTAAAGTCTGAAGACATAACCGCTCGGCTTAGAGACAAGAATTTCCTAACAAAAAGGCTTACTCTCAAAGATGGGCATTTATCAGGCAGGCTAATGCACTGGAGTCATTTTATTCACTGTAGGGATTTATCTAACTTGCTATCAAGTTTCCTCATGGGAAATGTAAGATCCATATTTCTGGGGCTTCGTTCATACTCATAGTCCGGCTGCATGAACCCTACGATCTCTCAGTTGCAACCAGCCTTTTATATCTTTCCTTTAAGCATCTCTGCCTTTTCTTTTTGTCTTTTTTTGCTTAAGATCCTCATACTTGTTATACCAACACAGTCTGTGAGCAGGTGTCTGTGTGGCATCAGATAAAGAAAAACTGGGATTTTTCTTACGTTTTCTGATGGTCGCTCACACGGTTTCTCAGCACATTTATCTGCAACGAAGAAAACATGCAAATATTACAAAACTGAGCTCTATCAAACCCTGTTTTCTTCCTTCTGTGATATGCTGCATACTGTTACACACCTCATATTTCTGACTGGTGAGCTGGTACTGCAATTCAAACTTCTCTGCCTCCAGCTGGTACATCCACTCCCACAGTTCCTTAGCTTTCTCCCTGTGAGACAGACAAGAATGTTGGATCATTATTTTGACCTAATGTGTCCCATTAAGGGCAAAAACAACTGTATTCTGTGCATTATGTAATGACATCTCATTTCTCCACCTACTTCAGTCTTTCCTGACTCAAATTCTCGATGTCCAGAGATTTGCGTCTTTCGCTCAGGATCTTCTTCTTCTTCTCTCTCTCTGTCTGCCTCTTACCACTCCTTTTCTCTGTCTGGGAAAGTGAATTAATGGCTCTATGGACATCTTCGACATTGTTTAATTGCAACTGTTTTGATGTATAAGAACTCCACTTACCAACTTTTGCATGTACCCTCCAAAGTGGAGGCTGGTCAGAGTTTTCTTCTTCTTTGCATCGTCCTCTGCCCTCTTCTTGGCCTCCTCCTCCTCTTTACGAGCTCTCTCCTCCTACAGAAACATTGACCCAGTGAGGAAGACATCTTTGGGCGAAATGTAGACAGCTATTCAGATTAAATTGAAGCAGCTTGAACAGGATTTTACCTCAAGGCGCTTTTGACGCTCTTTCTCTCGCTCACTGCGGATTCGTTGCTGCTCCGCTCGCTCAGAACGACGCTTGTCCTGACAACAGGTCATAGCATCTGATCAAAACATATCTCAAAGCTGATTTTTTTTTTGTAATTTAGAAAAACAGGATTTCAATCTCAAGGAGATTCCTGGTTAAATTAAGGTTAAATCCATGAATAAATCATTAAATATATGTGTGTGTGGTAACTGGTTTACATTCGACAGGCTGTTTTGTGGTTCACTTACAATTCTGTCTTTAAGATTAATGAGCTCCTCTTCTTCCTTCTTTCTGCTCTCAAAGTGAACCTCGATCAAAGTCTGCAGCTCCATCAGGTCTTTTTCCATTCTCTTCCGATGTATGTCCTACAGAAACAGGGATTCAGTGATTTTGTGCTTTTGATACTCTTTTTTATTGGCAACACAGATTGTCAGAAGCAATAATTTGCAATTTGTCTCAAGGAGAAAGTAATGGGGTCATTTCTATCCCAAAGCAAAGTTTGGCAGTGTTTAAAATTACATCGTACTCCTTAAGGCAAAAACCTATGCACAGTTAACTACTTTAAGTAAACAGAAGTTCCTCTGTTATGAGCCTGAGTGTGTCACTTACATCAAAATCCACCTTCTCTCCATCTGGGATCTTAGGAGGGATGAGGTTCGGCATGATGAATGGCCTGAAAAAAAGCAAGTGAGAGAACAACAGAGTAAAGGGTAAAATAATAAGGGGTCAAGTAAGAAATGTGGAAAAAGTCAGAACAGAAAGAGTTGGTTGCAAGAACTGTTGGTGTCAAATGAGGCTGAAGAGAAATCACCAGGTGCCAAACAAATGTCCCTTCAGTCTTTTCTTTCATGTCTTTGCCTGTGCTTGTTGTGAATGCTGAGAAGTAGCTTCTGT
Source organism: Amphiprion ocellaris (assembly GCF_022539595.1). Lineage (NCBI taxonomy): Eukaryota > Metazoa > Chordata > Actinopteri > Pomacentridae > Amphiprion > Amphiprion ocellaris. Next base: position 29,630,846 of record NC_072773.1, read on the forward strand.
ATATGTGACTTTTTCAGTGCACTTTGCTGTGGTATCGTCTTTATTACTGGCAGTGCTAATGTACACAGACAGAAGTGAGGAGGAAGAGTGTGATTCGCAAATAAGATTTTGACACCCAATTTCGACATGTCAAACTTGAGACTGAAAACAGAGAAAGAGCGAGTCAGGCTAGTTCAGAGGTCACAATTTACAACTTGCATTTTTAGAGTATTAAAACTTGCATTTTAAAATATGGGCAATATGTCACACTGTAAAAAAAATTAAGCTTTTAAATAGTTTATAAACGTAATTTTTTACAATTTAATGATATCGTATAGATTTTCCCTGATTTGTTTAACAGAAAAGCATGAATTTACATGTTGGGGGGAACAAAAACAGGAGACCAAAACTGTAAATAAATGTGTAAAAAGAGTAATTTGTGTGCAAGATGATTGTTAAGTTAAGTTAAGTTAAGTTAAGTTAAGTTAAGTTAAGTTAAGTTAAGTTAAGTTAAGTTAAGTTAAGTTAAGTTAAGTTAAGTTAAGTTAAGTTTAGTGATGCTGTAGAATAAAACTATATTTATCTTGAAGGAAATTCTTGTGCCAAATATTGCTCTGAAAAGGCAAATAACATAAAGCATGCAGTACTAAAAAGTAGGAATCAATGAGATATAAATATTACTGAATTTAAATAAGTAAGCTAAAATACGACTAGAATAGAAGAGTAAAAGCTAATGCTGGCAATTATACAGTCACCTCTGTATAAAGGCAATATCAAATAATTTATGTATCTTATTATTTGCTTAAGAGGGGCAATTCACAGTATGTATGTAAAAGGGGGACAACTTGTCTAGTGTGTATCCTGCCCCAGTGTCAGCTGTTCTCCAGCTTTCCACAACCCTCAGTATGCCAACAAAACTACAGCTAATGGGTGGATGGATGGAATTCACAGTATATTTATTGTATCAGATAGAGATAAAACCTAATTTGCATCTGAGGTTCCCTGGTCGAGGCCATTTCTTGGCATTGACGACTAAGCAAACAACAAATTATGTGTTAATTATTGAGAGGTTTAGAGATTCCTGTTGAATTTATGGCACAGCAAGATGTTTCTGCCTGTTTCTGTTGTCTGGTGCTGTGATGTAACACTGTGCACACAATAGAGTTGGTATCGGCCACCTTATGTAACTAAGAAGAAAGCAAATAATCAGTTGATTAAGACTGTTTCCAAAACAGTTCTGTAGAACCTTAAACGTGTGTGCGTGTGCGTGTGTGCGTGTGTGCGTGTGTGCGTGTGTGCGTGTGTGTGTGTGTGTGTGTGTGTGTGTGTGTGTGTGTGTGTGTGTGTGTGTGTGTGTGTGTGTGTGTGTGTGTGTGTGTGTGTGTGCGTGTGCGTGTGCGTGTGCGTGTGTGTGTGTGCTCATGCATGGGCGTTACTCACTTGAATTTTGGTTTGGCCTCCTCCTCTGTTGTGAAAGGAGACAAAAATGGAAAGAACAGACAAATATGAGCTCATCCAGACCGCACACAAACACACGTACCTACCAAGAATTCACCAAAATATCAATTTAATCCCGCCACAAAGCCCTGGCAAGTTCGAACAACGCAGTCTGTGTATTTGTTAATTACATCATTCTGGCGTGGTGCAGGTTATGGTTGAGTGCATCGAAGGCCAACAGATTCACATCATTCAAGGGCTGCAAATTTTTTATTTCAGTTACCTTCTCCGTCCTCTGCTCCCCCTTCTCCATCTGAAATGAAAAAAAAATTGTGTTTCAAATGAGTGAGTATTACATCTCAGTAAATGGTAGTGTCTTAGGAGTGGTGACAGGCAAAATGATATAGCAAGAGGACTTTCAAAGAGAAGAATTACTAAGGTACTGTTTGCTTATCTATAGCAGCATGTGTCTCAGGAGTGCAGCGTGTCACATAGACTTTGTAGAGGTGGAAAAGGTTGCCTACGCAGACCAGTCATGATAATAAGCAGTCTCTTACAGAAGAAGGCATGGCATCTGTGACCTCTGAATGACACTCCACTAAACTTTGTCAGCAAAAATGTCAGCGTTTGTCTCCCTGTTTTTCAGTGAAGGATGCAGGTGTTTCATCAGCAGGTATTTTTGTTTTTTTACATTAAAAAAAGTCTAATACTCTCACGGTAACAATGTAAAGCAGGCTGATGTTTGACAGCTATAATGTTTTCCATGTTAGTAGTAAACTTAAAGTACAGTAGACATTGAGAGGAATGCCACTGGATTTTCTGTTTTTTGTCATAAATTATAGTGCTCTAGGAAAAGTCAGAGGATCACCAAAGAACCCAGGACAGATCATCTGGGAACCATTAATGTTTGTTTAAAATTAAGTGCCAAAGAGTTGTTTGACCTTCTGGTGACACTAGAGGGGAAAATAAGAGGATTAAGGTCATTAGGATTTATTATCTTGGAACCTTGAATATTAAATATTGTAAATCATCCAGTGGTTATTGTGAAAAATGAAAGTTTGGGGATCTCCAAAATTAGAAGGATCTGTTGCCTGGGTGTGTGCAAAGTTTCATGGAAATTAATCAGGAACTTGTTGACATATTTGAGTCTGGGCCACAGTGGTCCAGCCAGCTGACAGAACACCATCCAGTGCTCATAACATGTTGAAAACCACTCCCATACGCTTAATTAGCCGTAGCGCTGTTGTATTTAGTTTTTTTGGCAAGTCAGAAAGTCACTCTTTCCCACCGACTGTGTGTGCGTGACACATCAGGTGAAAGTCCACAGGCTCCTCACGGGGCGTTTGCTGATTTCAAGGTATAAATGACACAAAAAGATGAGAGAATCAGACTAACTTCCCTCCCATTTGGTATAACTGGTAAGACAGAGACCGAGATAGGGACGCCAAAAGACGTGAATAATTGCAAACACCTAAATCTGACTAATGAATGAGCCTTAGGGCTGGGAGGCCTGAGGATTACCACACAAACACCCGCACTTCAACTTCAGATAACTACAGACTGTCACATACCAAAATGAAATGTGACTAAGATAGCAGATCCTCTTACCGTCTGTCTGCAACTCTTACTTACGGGTGGAATACATTTAATCATCATCATTTAGTTGTCAACACAAGCTCAACACTACACCAGGATGTGATCCTGCAGGGTAACCACCTACAAGATGCCCGACAGACACTCAGAAACCACCTGACAACAGGGTTTCCACTTTTAAAGGTCCTCACCTTGTTCTTCGTTTGCCTCTTCCTCTGCAGCAGCTTCGTCTTCCTCCTGTGTGACCTCTGATACAGAAGCAACAGCACATAGTTGATAGTCAGTGAGACATCTTGACTGTCACGGGGTGTTAAAGTGACTCATTGCTCTATAATGGAAAAATCACTCCCCTTTGTCAGTGACCTGCCATTTTTCATAAGTTGATGGTGAAATACGAGAGGAGATGAAATGAGGATAGCAGCTAAATTGTGTTTTCTCTAATGTTTACACATTTTGAATCCACATTGTGCATTCATTATGTTACTTAGAGTGTTGTATCGACACTGTGCTGCAGACTGAAATGTACAAGAGTCTGTACAAACATCATGGACACAGAGAGCAGAACAATAACAGGAGATCGTTTCCAAATGATCTACTACCTCTGGTATTTAAAGCTGATAGCACTGAAGAGCTGCTGAAGTGTCGTGTCCTTGTGGAAGTGCATGTGTTTGGGAACAGATAGCAGGGATGAAAGCAAGCTTTCTCAACAGAGACTCGAAGTATTCAAAACAACGTGATAAAGCACTGAAGAGCAAAATTGCATGAACAAATTCCTGAGTAGTTTGGCCAGTTTTGGGGAATCTTGACATCGTTCAAGAGAGCAAAGCTGTACATTTATAAATATACACTACCAGTCAAAAGTCTGGACACACCTCATTCAGTGGTTTTGATTTATTTGTATTATTTTCTACATTGTAGATTAATACTGAAGTCATCAAAACTATGAAATAATATTATTGGATTATGTTGGAAACAAAAAAGTGCCAATCTTCAGTATTAATCTACAATGTAGAAAATAATACAAATAAATAAAAACAATTGAATGAGAAGGTGCGTCTGAATTTTTGACTGGTAGTGTATTTTCTTATCACGAGGTACTTTTTGAAAAGTTTCCATTACTGACAGAAAAACAGAAAGTGGCTGACTTTGTGAATTCATGTATTTTTCAGGCATTCATTGCCTTATAATTTTTATCATATGTCATATGGAGGACAAAAAATGACTCACATTTATCATGCAGAAATGCAGAAATAAATGCACAGCTAGAAATAAATAAACAACTTAATAGATATATGTTAATTTAAAAAAAACATATCAATAACATAAATGTATTCACTTGTTCACATGCAGACGCTAATTTGTAGTTATTTATTTTTAATTGTGTCTGCAGTATTGTAAGGTTGACCAATCCTGCAGTGTGAAAAATCTACTACCGCCCAACTTATCATTGTATGGACAGAAATGTATAAATAAATACATAAAGAAAAACAACAATGCAAATAAATAAATAAATCAGTCTATGAATAAAGTAAAAATGCACGTATTTGTTATGTTTATGCATTTATTATTTATTCAAACTTAATGTATTATTCATTTTTTGTTGTGCACACATAAATATTATTCCTCAAAAATATTATTTTGGCTCCTGGGATATGAGAACATAATTCTAATATCCGTTCTAACTTTTAGTTTAATATTTGAAATCAGTTTTTATTTAGTGAATTGTATAATTCTATGGCCAGTCTTCAAACTTCTTCTGATTTAAGAGTGAAAAAAAAAGCACTTGGTGGTTCCTGGTTTTATAGCAGCTACATCAGCAGGATATTAACTATTTACGGAGTACCTCTAAAAATACTGTCAGCCCAAAACTAAAGTAGTACCTTCCTCTGCCGGCTCCTCCTCCTCCTCCTCTACCTCCTGCTCCCCTGAAGAGCAAAGCACAGTTAGAGTTAAACAAAAGAAAGAAAGAAAGAAAGAAAGACACGTAATCATCACAGCTATGCCATTTTAACCACAAGCACGATGACTCTCACTCCTCCACCTGTTGCTCTGATAAAGAACATTTGTTATGTCCTACTGAAACATGATTAATATCCATCCATTGATGACCTTGAGTTTCCTTTGTCAATGTCAGTACTTAAGCTGTAAATACCTTCAGCAGCCTCCTCTTCAGAGTCACGCAGCCAGGAAAATACGGGGAGAGTAAAATTTAGAAGTGTTATCGCATAATGTCGAATGCAAACTGTTGCTTAAAGCAGCACATTTGAGATAATGCTACCTACAGCAAAGAGAAGACCAGGAAGAATAAACATATGACAAATAACTTTTACATGCCTCAAAAAATCATCGTACTGTAGTGCAGGTTTTTTGGCATGAACATACGCTGTGCTACTTTTAAAGACTACATCAATAACATGACTCACAGTCATGACACAGTACTGTAAATTACTTATTTACATTCTGTATACTATCAGATTTATTAGTCCCTACCTACAGCTATAAAACCTGCTTGCAAACAGGCTTAACATTTGCTTTAAATGCATGTAACACTGCATTAAGTATATATTAAAGTAGAATTAGAAGTGCTATATTAAGCTCACAGGATTACGCAGAGAAAACACTTGCTGAAACAACACAGCTTTAATGGCAGATCACATCTGTCAGTACTGTAGTGAAACTGTATGTGGTGAGTCATAGTGTCAGTTCTTACCTTCCACCTCCCTGTGAAAGTCAAACACGCATGTAGATTACTATTGTGACCAAGAACGCATATGACAATCTATCATCACATTACAATGATATATAACTGTTAAGCAAACAGGTCTGCACTATGTTGGGTGCATAGTTGGTTGGATCTACTCGAGAGACATGTTCAGCATGTTTAAACAGAGATTTCAACCTACTCCTCATATTCCTCCACCACTTCCTCGTTGTCTGACATGGCAGGGTGCGTTCAGGTGTGCAGCAGGTAATCTGAACATTAAACACAGACTCTGTAAATTCTCCTAGAAGTTTTAACTGCTACAATATTTTACAGCACACAGACTGTGCTTTTGTCTTCAAGGTTGTAATCTTACCTGAGAGAAAGCGACAGAGAAAGAAAGCTGATGGAAAGACAGTGTGCAGCAGAGGAGAGGTCGTTCCTTTCTCTCGGAGGAAACGTGGGCGTCAGAGGGTCAAGAAACCCACTGTGTTGTGGGAAAGATGCTTTAGGACGCCTTGTTGTGTTATTAATAACCTTTTAGATAGCATGTACTCGCCATTATCACCATTCCCTAAAAAGGCCGCCGTGTGCACGACTGTGGGCGGCAGTGCCAAAAAGATCCAGATAAAGCCCCAGTTGCTCACAGACAATGACTCACACACACATTCCCTCGGCCTTGTATGGCACCCTGCCGCTGACAAAGCACAGACACACAACTCTTATCTCCATCCTCCCTCCTCTAAGATGAAGAATGTGAACGCTCATTAAAGACCGGACACAGTTGCAATAAATTCATGCTAGACGTTTGTAGTAGGAAAACATTTTATTCCTCAGACAGGCAGAATCTTGTCCACGAGTCCAGATGAAACACAAAATTATGTTTGGCAGATTAGATAAAACATACAATTACAACTCGAGCAGTGCTCAAGTTCAATGCACACAGACATCATCAAGACCTTCACCCTTTTAAAGTGCTTGGAAAATTACACAGATGCAAACACATGAAAAGGTTTTTCTTTTTTTGAAAGAACAAATACCACCGCCCTTCCTTTTTCTCCCACTTTCTCTTCCTCTCATGTCGACATTCCTTTTAACTCCTTTCCTCACTCTGACTTTTAACATTCAGCATTTGAAATAAGACATATTTATACTTCGAGAAGCAATGCAGAAGTAAATGATAGAAGCCTCCTAACTTTAAAAGCTGTGTCTTCCATTTCAGTCCTCTAAAGCTACAACGCAACACTTTTTTTCCCCTCGGTGACTCCTGCTGGTTGCTCACATTAGCAGTGAAGAAAAAAAGAAAAGAAAAAGAAGAAAATCAGTCAGTCATGGCATCCGTTAATCATCCCTCAATCGCCGTCTCTCGTCATGCTGTATTAGAAATCCTACAAGTACAGGCACAGAAAGGAAATCAGTTATTACTGGAGAAAAACTTTTCTTTAGACTTGTGTCATTTCGGGAGTTGTTAAAACTGTTTTATCATACTCTACATCACACAGTATGGGACATTGTTCTTACCTGTTGAGCATAATAAATGACCGGCCTTCACTTGTAGATTTTTCCAGGGGTGCCTTTTGAGACGTTTTCCTCCCCCCTGTTCTCAAACAAGCTCCTCTTACTATTGATGTCCACGTGTCTCAAGTCCTTCAAACCGGAAAAAAAAATAGAGAAAATCAGAGAAAAGGCAATTGCAGCTGTGTCAGATACATTTCTCTTCAGAGATGACTTGGTCCCTGCAGCCAAGAATACCTTGTTGTCAGAACTAACATCAACCAAAGCAAATATGTCATAGAAGTTATTGTAAACCTATGGATTAACCTTTGAACACAACCTCTAGGCTTTAGTCAGCCTGTCATATAGCTGCAACAAGTCAATCTCACAGATGGAAATAACTAAACTTCTTCTAGAAACAATAAGAAATTTAATCTGAATTGCTTTGCTCTGGGTTTATTGTCCTCCGTCTCACAATTAACAAGAGCAATTTGACCTTTTTTCACCTCTTCACCTACACAATGACCACAAAAACTAATGAAATGTCAGCATCAGGGACAGCAAACTCCACCCTGCTCTGCCAGGACATACAGCTGAAAGAGTACTGCTGCCCTCTGCCTGTCAGATGTTATTTCTCACCGTGTCATTGATCCAGAATATGCAAAATTGCTGAAGTAGATCAAATATTCTCTAATAATTATGGGCGAGATTCTTACTGCATGGCTTAATGGGAAATAATAGAGAAAGTTTCAGGCTTTTATCTTTGAAATTTTCGGAGATGTCATCATTCAATCATAGCTTGAAATTCCAATTTCAAAGTCGGTCAAACAACTAAACAAACAAACAAACAAAACAATACTCCCTAGGATTGTATTTGATATATCAAGAAAAAATTTTACACATTTCCACATCCTTAAAAATCCATATTTTATGTTTAACAGAGACGGTTGAGCAGAAATTGTTCTGAAATTTTGATGATGTGAGATGAAATGACCCACTTGACTAACTTCCTATATGACATAGTTTTAGTAGAGACGTAACAACACTGGCAGCCTGAATAAAGGGTGACCTTACCGAAGGACCATGTGAAGACCCTGGTTGGTTTGCCTTGTTCATCCAGCGGTTGATCCGGTCGGACATTCCTGACGTGAAGCTCCTAAATTCCTAAGAACAGCAGAGATGTGAAGTAATCATTTGATTAATGACACGTGTCTCTGATACAGAACTAAAAGTAGGCCGTGAGCGATGAAGATACCTGTCTGGAAACTCCCGGACTGGTGAGACTCTGTGCCGGCTGCTCCTTCTCAAAGAGGCCTCTCTTCCTGGACACCTCGTCCAGAAGAAACAGGGATCTCTGGGTCATGTCTGGAGATCGCGTCGCTTCTGATTTCTGTGAACGTATTGGCAACAAAGTTAACATAAAACCACTGACAGCTGATGTAGACTAGAGTAAGAATTTGAGAACATTCTGGGCTGAGACTCTGACCTGTGCAGCCTGAGCCAGTCTCTCCATCTTCTCCTGGATGGATCTGGATGAAATCCTCTGTCTGGAGCTGAAAACACAGAATGCATTTACGTATTTCACAGCTGTACTCACTTAGAATGATGAAAATTGCATAAATGGAAACGTGTAGAAGGGAGAAATCGATAACAACTGATAAAATTGATGATACAAACTCACTTTCTCTGGAAAGATGATGCTTTGTCTTCATCTTCATCTTGGTCCTGATCCAAACCCAAGGAGAACGTAAACATTATAATTTATCTATGCACAGTTTTGTTACAATAATGTTACAATCAAGAACGTTTGTTGTATCATTTTGCTAAAGTAAAGCACTTCAAAATCAGTTCGTAATAAATAATTCTGATTTTACATCAGGTGAAAATAAATCATAGTTGTTATCTTACTGTATTGCATTCAAACTTCTTGGAGGCCATCCTCACACTTGCACTACAACAGAATAAACCAGTCAAAATTCAAACTGCAGCTGCAAATACAAAGAAGCTCAAAATAAAGACAAACATGTATCCTCACCTCCTCTGCAGCGGTGAAGTCTCCTCTTCTTTCTTTCTCATCATCTGTGGAAGAACAGGCCTATGTGAGTGTGTGTTAGCAGCCCTTACAGTTGTCTGAATGTCAGCAGCAGACGACCTGCAACATCACTCTCTCTGCTGTGATGCGTTGGGGTGTTAACAAAGCAACAAGTAGCGGTAAAAGCTGGTAAATATTACCTCACCTATGAACATAAAGTCCACAGCCTGAGTGACACAAGCAAATTGTCCTGGACTGATAGACCTGACAGCTGATGTGAGATTAAATCATGTTTTAACAGTCAAATAGGCACCAGAGAGAATGTGTGCATGTGTGTGTGTGTGTGTGTGTGTGTGTGTGTGTGTGTGTGTGTGTGTGTGTGTGTGTGTGTGTGTGTGTGTGTGTGTGTGTGTGTGTGTGTGTGTGTGTGTATGTGTGTGTGTGTGTTTTTACCCTGAAAGATACAGTCCTGGAGCTCTGTCTGACAAAGGCAGGTTTGGCCGTCGGTTCAAAGTTTCCATTGGCGGAAGAGTCATTCAAACTGGTCTGAGATAAAGTAAAAATAACTTACATTTCCTGCCACATAAGGTCACAGTTAACCCTTCCCAGTCTGACTTCAAATGAACTCCAATGAGCATCTTTGTCTCTCATTCAGGACTGATTATTTTGTGCACCGGTGCCACTGACACTTTGTTGTTCCTGGCACAAAGATTGTTGTTTTTACTGTTGTAACACTAGAGGATGCTGTTTCTTTTATTGCACTGATGTGGCAGCAGCACGTCACAGTTAAACTATTTGACAAGCAAAACATGAAGCTCAGATAAACATGCTGTAAATTCTGTAATCGGACGGTGTCTTTACCTCCTGAGCGTGTCCATTCTGAAGAAGGCCTCTAACCCCCCGAGGAGACGGACTCTGGCAGGGTGAAGGCCAGTGTTCCCGGGGCGACCGGGGTGCTGTCGGAGAGCGTGGGCTCATGGGAGATGTGCTACCGCTGACGGAGGGACTCTTGTCCAGTGAGATGGAGACAGAACTGCAAGGCCAGAAACACGAGTGAACTTAAAGATCAGCTGAAAGACATGAGAAAACAATCAGTAATCCAGGTCTCCTTTTGAAATATTGTTTTCTACTCTTCTAGGGATATGAGATTTAAATCTGAACTCATATCAAAACTGTACAAAACAGGCTGCCGACATCATCACAATGACAAACAACCATCTTGTAACAGTAAATTACACATCTCCTGTGCAGACCTCTGCCCTGTTAAGTTCACATAAGAATAATGGAACAGAAATTGGATAGGAGGGGCCAGAGTCACAGTTCTTTAATGCTTTAAATGAATAAATGCTTCAATAGAGAACTTGTTTGCATTCAGAAAGAAAACCAGAGGTGCAGGCTGCCTCGACGTTTTATTATCTGAGCAAACTTATGTAAAATTGTCCTCAGCTATTGAGCAGGCTGAGCTTAATCAGGCAGAGGTTGCCATAAAGATACTGTTTCCCAATACAGATCCAAAAACTACGCCATTTAAAGCCTTTACGATTAATTTTATATGGGGAATATATTGGGTCTATTTGCTTTTTACACTGTCCCTTAATTCTGCTGCTTCCGTTTCTCTGTTTTGAATCAATAACCTTTATCTTATCTTAATAAAACGGTCGATCTATACTTGATCCTTCCTGCCGGTCAGTCTACAAAGAGAACAACAGAACAAAAACAGTCGTTGTTAACCTGACAAACTTGCGGGTCGGGGTGGATGACGTTTTAGGATCAGGGTCCTTACCCGACGACTCTCCATTTTCATGCTAACAAAGAAGCAGAGAAAATCAAAATGAGCACACACGCACACACACACACAACACAAGCTTTTGTACTGAGGCACACCTTGCATTACATAACGCGGCTCGGTTATTGCCTCATTTGGAGATACATTGAATTCAAACTGGCTGCCAGCGTAATAAAAGATAAAGCTCGAGTTATGACCTTAAGCACACCTTATCAAAGTTTTAGAGATGATTTGCATGGTCAATGAATTCACAGGAAGAGTACAAGTCCAAGGCAGGACTGGAATAGTCACAAAGTTTTTCCCTTAGCCTATAGTACATTCTAATTCTTGTATCCTCTAAGAAATAAAATATCAAAGTTGTTTGAGCATCACCCTGTTGACACATTTCTCTGAGCAGGAGAGTTCCTTTTTGTTGTTGTAGAACCTAGATAATGATTACCACAGCTCTCCCTCTGTGTGGGGTAACAGTTAACTTTCCTGCAGGGTGACACTTTTGGTGGCACTGTGTTGTAGTGGAGCTTCAGCAGTTCAGGTGTTAGTTATGGTTTGTCTACCTGTCCTGTAAAAGGATGTGTCTGTCAATAAAGGCTGTTTTGTATCATCATTTTTTGCTTGCAGGGATGTCAGAGTGGTGAGTCGATCCTCTGATTTTGAAATATCTCAACTTCTACTCATGATCTCCAGGGGATGAATCGTTTCTTGTTCCCTTAGTTTTCCACTAGCACCACCACTAGGTTAAACTTTTCAACTTGTGCTGCATTATTTGGCACACGATTCACTAGGGATATTCGTTGTTCGTCACAGCGAGTATAGCTATAAAGGCATGTTGTCATATTATAACACCAAATGACAGATTTTTTTGGAGGTAAAACGTTGTTCACTTTGCTGCAAATTGATGAGTAGCTCCAGCCTTACTTGTCTGTTTGTGATGATAGTTCTGGTTTTGCTGCTGCTGCTGCTGCTGCTGTTGTTGATGGGACTGCTGGGTGGTTTTGAAGGCGGTTGTGTTTTGAATGTATTGTTGCCTTGTTCCTCATCCAGGTCTCCCAGTATCTCCACTCTGCCACTTCCTCCTCTGCCGGCCTCTCCTTCATCCACCTCTTCCTCCTCCTTCTGTCGTCTCAGCGTCTCCACGTGCCTCATCCTCCTCTTTTCGTCGCGCACTCGCAGCATCTCCACAAAGTCCAGCTGCATCTGCTCCACGCTGGCAATAAACAACATATGAGCACATGTTTATGTCCGATACAAAAGATGGATCGTCTCAAGACAGAGGCCAAAAACCTGATCTGGTTTCTGTCTTTTAAGGCTGCTTTTGCTCCAGGGACTCAGCTGTTGGTGTTCTTTTTTGACAGCTTTTCATACTTTTCATGCACAGTATCAGGTGTTTTCTTGTGTTTGAAAAGAATACAGATGACACACTCCCATGGGGCAGAACTGCAACAATCCTCCCTGTGTGCATCATTTTAGTAATCAATAGTGGCCATCTTACATGCCAGAAACAAACAAAAGAAGAAAGAGAGAATGCAACAGAGGAAGAGGATCATGTTCAGACTGTAAAAGGCAAGTTTCGACAAGCAGAAATCAATAAATTAGTTTTGCTGAGCTGTGAGAAGCACCTGCTGAGGCCCTGGGACGTCTCACTGGAGTCTGTCCCAGTGGTGCCGTCACTGGTGGTTGTGTTTCTCTTTGTAGGACTCAGGTCAGAATCTGGGTCGGCGGTGGTGCTGGAGCTCTTCACCCTCCTCCTCTTCTCCCTCTCGACCTCCTCCTCGTCCTCCATCGTCCACTGACGAGCGAGGCTGAGGGAACAGTCACAAAGCGAGCAAGAAACATAATAATCAGCCAACACAGTTGTAAAACAGAAAACGAAACAGAGGCAAGACCTGACAAGATACACATGGCAAACATTTGCTGAACAGTCTCCAAACGATCTACTTCTTATTTAACTGACAGAAATGGATCCAATCAGCTGCTTGTTTTGATTGTTGGAGAGGATATATTAAAGCTGCAATAACCATTACACAGGACCTGCTTTACTTGCTCAGCAACTTTTATTTCAGTAAAGTCAGGGTTGTTTTTCTGTGTAAGAGAATTTAAATTATCTATTCAGCTTTGCTTTTGTAGGAAGCACATTATTTATTAGTGTATTGGTGAAGCCAGTTACAGACCATCGGAAAGTTGATCTCTCAACTGGACAAACATGTTTATTCAAGGGTTAAACTGTGCAAAATTATACAGTTTTCTTTAGACTTTTATCTAGAAAAGGTAGAAGTCCCTGTAATACTAAAAAGGGCACAAAATGAGACACAAAAGAGCACAACTGTAGACTCTGTAAGGTGCTAACTACAGAGTTCCCTCATGAGTGTTATACAATCATTTTTAAAGATAGGCTGCAAGTGAGTGAAGCAAGAAATTTGCTTTCTATGCTACAGAAAAGTGCTAGAGATAATCTTACCTGGACAAAGCTGACCAGTTTTTCCGACTGATGGACATATTGGGAAGGGGATAAAAATGAAGTTTCCAGGTGCACTTCACTCACAGACTGAAAAAAAGCCGACTGACTGATACTCTGAGGGCGGCAGTCAAATTACAGTCAGTGCGGCACAAAGCAGTCACCTTTACCCCGGTGCAGCTCACTGGGGTGTCACATGACCACAAAGGTAAGCTTCCCACCTGACTGAGGGAGAGAAAGTGGAGGGGGGGAGGCAGAGAGGGAGAGAGAGCTTCTCCTTGTATGGTAGAAGTGTGGCTAATATGATAGCAGGTGCTGTTACTAGTTTGCCAACATGTTATGCTGCAGATACAAGGGAAATAAACTGAGCTGATGTAGGCAATTAAAGGTGACACATTGGTGTTATTATTAATATTATTATTATCATTATTCTTATTTTTATTATTATTATCATTGTTGTTTCAGACTATGTTAATTTTGCAACAACTACAAAGGATGAATAAGACAAGTACACCAAGAAATAATTACAAAATTAGTAATAATAGGAGTCTGTGTTCATTTTTACTAGCAGTAACTGAGCAATTATCAGTAGAAAATTAAGGAAAATCAAAATTTAGTTCATGTCACACACTTACAAAGAAGGTGCAAATCATTTAACCATGAATTATTTGACTAAAACTACTTAATGAGCTGGTTGATCCAGTTTTAAAAAGCAATATGTATGCATAACTATGCATGTCTAACTGATGCCTTGCTGCACTGGACAGCGAGTTTCTTTACAGTGTGAGTCAGACTGTTTGCTGTAAGGCCACACCTTTGTGTGGAGCCCCGTGTGTCGGACTCTGACCCAGGCTCGGTCCAAAACACACACACACTCCCTTCACCTCACCTGGCTTCGTAGAACACCTGCGCCAGCTTTATTCTGTGCCAAGTGTGAGCCCACAGTAAACTCTGTCAGCTACTATCAGTGGTAACTGATTACTGAAGTACCACGCTTGTTGTTTGTTCTGACGCTTCCTCCTTATGTGTGTGCATGTGCAAACATGATCCTGCTTCACTCATATTTGGAGAAGGCTGTCTTCTAGCATGCACCATTAAGATGCTATCTTATGGAACTAGTTTGCATGTCACTCCCTGGACAAAGAAGCATGCAACAGTGTATCATCTGAAACACTGGCAACTAAACTCTGTGTGCCTTTTAGTGTTAGAATGTGCTGCTGTGGCTAAGTCTAACATTAGCCTTGCATCACTAGGAATGACCTGATCTCATAAATGGAGGTGAAACATGTTGACATTCACACAGCAAAAATGTTGTTTACTGAAACTTAACAACTGCTGGGTCTTTGCCTCTATTTGAATGAGGCAATTTTAAAAACGTGCAGAAACAGAGTGTGAGGGAATTCTGCAATGTTGAGCAACAAATGAGGAGGCAGACTCAGAGACACTCTGGAGACTCAGATGGCTTCTGTTGAGAATAAAGTTTACTGATATCAGGAGAAGTGACATGACCAGCAACACAGTGATGTCAGCACTGGCAGCATCAATTCTGAGGATTCTCTTCAACCTTGGGTATATATTGAGTTGGGAGGAATTCCATATGTAGATTACAGCAAAATACGGAGACAACTTATCTACTCGGTAATGTCAGACTAAACAATATCTAATCTTAACCAAGTCATGTTTTTCCTACAGCAGTTGTTTCTCTCTCATGTAGCTTCTTTTGCAGCATCTGCCTTTCTCAGGGTCATATTAGGGACAGAGAGGGCCTGAATGTTCTCACAGCTTCAGTTTGGGAGAAGCAAATAGGAACAGAGGGTAAAGGTGATAACCTACAGGACAGTTTGAGGTGATCTATAGGTTCTACAACTTCATTCAAGGTGACTGCAGTTGACAGATGCAACCTGCATGATGTCTTCAGCTAACAGCTGCGAGGAAATACCTCAATAAAGGAAAAGAGAGTAATTTTTCCTTCACACAGAGGGTGCTTTATAAGCATGCAAAACAGACAGTAAGCAAAGAGGACTGTTTTACAGCTGTGGAAATGATTCTGTCCTGGACATCTGGCATACAAGCATACAGTATTTATAAATTCACCCCACTATTATAGATTTTCAACATTACATCATGGTCAGTATAATTTGTCTTATCTGAAAAGAATTTACAAAATAGATTTGTTCATGTCATGTTGAAAACTGGCTTCTGGGAAGTAATGTCATGTTTATAAATATAAAATAAGTTGCTGCATTAGAATTCACCCCCGTTGAAGTGACTCGGCTAATTTAACACAGGAGTCCAGTTAAATTCATCATTTAAAAGGGGAAGTAATATGTCACATACGTACGTTTGCCCAGCACAAGCTGTCCTCAACAAGTAAGTGACTGTGCAAGAAAGAGACTAGTGATTGAGGCCACCAAGACACTTATGACTCCTCTAAGAGTGAAGTTACTGACATGGGAGAGACTTTGTGTACACCCAGTGTTGTCTGTTCTTCTCCAGCCAAAGTATCAGAAAGACAATCACTGTTGGAAAAAGCTTGTATTAAAGCTGGATTAGAGTTCACCAGAAGACAGTGTGAAGTCAACTGGAAGATGTTTTTTTAGTTTGATGAGACCAAAATTGAGCTTTCAGACTAGACACTGTAGCTGGGTTCCAAATCACAGTTTTACTTTATGGGCATTTATTTTTTGATAGGGACGGTGCACATTAATGAACGTCTATTTAGAGAGCAATAGACAAAAATATGCCACATTATAGCAACAGTGCTTATTTTCATCCACAGTCCCTAGGCAGATAAAAAAAAAAGACATAATTGTGAAGCATAGGACAATAGGTCACAATAAAAGCACATAACAAAAAATAACAAAGAAGTTAAAGGTCATTGGTCGCAAGACTGGTTCACTTTCAGCCACTGTTTAAGGTGAGTTTTGAAAGTTGCTAACGTGGGACACTCCCTTATGGAGAGTGGAAGACTGTTCCAGATATTAGTGGCCTTCACTGAAAGAGCATTTTGTCCAAAGGCTGTTTTTCTGTGTGGGACGTCACAGTCCCATCTAGAGGAGGCTCTGGTCCTCAGACCGCCATGAGCCCTTCTTTGAAGAAAATCAGACATGGGGGTTGGGGCAAGTCCATTTAAGACATTGTAGATCAAACAAGCACATTTAAAATTTAGAAAAATTCTCAAATTCTCAGTAAGTTGTACTTCTCTAAGATATTACAAATATGATATGGCATTGGTTTTCAAATGAAGATCTTTATTGATTTTTTTATAGAGTGATTCTATTCTTTATTGTATTTACACCTGTCAGCGACCAACATGGTATGTAATGTTCAATGTGTGATAACATCATGTATATTACAACTGTCATCACAAAGTGCTTATTGTTTCATGCACTATGTATATACTGTAATTGAAACACTGTTTTCTCAGAATATTTCACTGTCACAGTCTGTAGTGAGACATGAGCTGTACTCTGTTTCTGCACTCTCAGTGGCTCAAGCTTGTTTACACCCAAGGGAGTCACCACAGCATATGTGATGTAACAGTGCAGAGGACTGAGGGTCAGAATGGATAGCAAAGCATGCTGGGTAACACTGCAGTGCCCATATCTGCAAGGCTGATTGAGATCTATTCACACACTCATTGCTATAATTGCGGGAAAAGGTGCATCTACTCAATAGTGGCTTCTCTGTGGGGAATACTTCTGCAAACAATTATTTTATGTTTTATATTTTCAGTCAGTCTGTTGCGACTTGGACATGAAGGAATCTTTTTTGTAAATTCTTGTCAAAAAGCTCTATATTTTAACCATAATTCAATGTTGAAAAGCAAATAAGTGGGAGTAAAACCTTCCAAGGGGATAAATACAACTCTGCTGCAAAAGTGCCTCTTGTTGAAAGATATCTTGGATTTATAGGTTTATTCTGTCTGTATGTTCATCTAACGTTCTTCTAATAACAGTCTAGAGTCATGCTAGCAGCTCTGTGAGGTTGTGGGGCTTTGAGCTAAGCAGTGACACTAAATGACACCTTGCTAATACTGACAATACCAACAAGCTGTTAGCCGTTTACAATCAGAACATAATTAAGGAGATTAACATGTTAGCCATTACCTCTTAGCATTAAATACAATATACAGCTGAGGCTGCATCAGTTTTGCAAGGATTTTGTCAAAATCCTAAGTACTGGCAAGAATAATGATAAGAATGGTCTAAGTTTAAAAAAAATGCATTCATTCTGTGAAGAAGAAAAACTAAATTTCAGAAAAATCCATCCAGTGTGTACTGAATTGTTTCATTACATCGTCAAATAGTTGTAATTAAAGCCAATTAATAAAAGCCACATAATTTGAGGGTCATCAAAATTTGCATCTTTTCAAGATTTATGTCAATCAAAACAGTACTTGTTGGGATATTTCAGTCTCTGGTTAAAAACACATGAGACTGAGCATGATTTCAGTGAGCGACTTTTACAGTTGGGACTCAACAAAATGACCTTCGACCCCTAAAATAGAAAAGTAAAATTCATTTTTAACAGTGGTTGCTACTTTTGCCACAAGAATCTATTTGTTATTATCTCACCCGCAAAAATGTATCATCTATATGTTTGTTTTATATCATATCTACCACATGAAGCCTGTAGTACTATAAAGGGAAGGCAGCTGTAACTAGAAGACTGGCCTTTTTTAAAGATTAACGTTTTTTTTTTCTTAAAGTGTGCTGCCATTCAAAAATGCGCTTTTCTTATTGTTATTTCACTTGGATGTTACCTTCACACAGCATGATGTACATTTAAACACTACAAGTCTATTTTCAGGGCCAAACTTTCTCTGTGACCACTTTAAGTTTGACTTTAAGAAATTTAGAACTTTGAAGGTCAAAAACCGCAAATGCAAATAAAATGAAAATGGATTTTTCAGTGAAGTAGGGTACATTTTTGTGTTTCACTGTTTAACTGGACGCGGAAATTATTTGCATATTTATAGTCAGGATTTTCTAGTATCAGCAATGATCTACTCTAGATTTAATTTACAATTTCTACTATTTGCTTTAACCTTTTGTGGAAAAACGCAAATTATAATTTCAAGCAAAGTATTTTAAACATCTTAGACATATAGAGGGCATTATTGAATCCAGTAAATGTTCACTAAGCACAAATTGATGACAAAAAGTATCACAAGTAGTTCAATGTATATATATATATATATATATTTTTTTTTATTGTTGTGTCAGTTCATATGTAAATCCAGCTGATAAAGTGTACAACATTTTGTTTCGGGTCGCAAATCCACAGCACGTAGTTACAGTTCATCCCCAAGCAACAGTATAAAATATGCAGTTGAATTTTTGCCAAGTCATTTGCTATCATATCCTGATGGTTAACATACAGTACTATCCACGTTTGATTAGATGGGTAGATAGGTCTTGTGACATTGCTGTACAAATTCTGTACAAATATAAGCCTAAATGTCTGCAATAGCAGTTATGAGAATAATACAAATAATTCAGATAAACGCAATCAAAAGACCAGAAAACCCTTCAGGAGAGTCTTCTCACCTCCATGCCAGGAGCATACCAAGGAGTGACAGCACCAAACAAAAAGACTGAAGCTGCAAAGGACGATGAAGAGAAGATGTGTAGGAGTGCTGTTTGTACATAGGACACCAGCCGCCCTTCTGCCTTCACTGGGCCGAACCTTTAGCAGCATCAAACATCTTCTTCCTTCCCTCCATCCCTGACATGGCCTCCACGTTCTTCCTCCAGTCACTGTCCTCCACTGGCCTCTTCTGCAGACAGATAAAGTAGACAGTTGAATGCTGCAGTAGATGGTAGAGCAGTTTTTATTGGGTTTTTTTTCAAGTAGGCTGCAAAGTAGAACAGGTTCAGAGATTTTTTGTTGTTGCTGTGTCTAAGCCTTTGAGGCCTGTGCCATCCAATGGGAATCCCCTGGGGGAATACTGTAAAACTGTACTAGCAAAACTGGTTTACCTCAGATAATACGGTTGGAGACGCACACATCCATGCAAGCAAACACAACAGAACCAGCTCATCTGCACATGTGCGCACATACATGGAACAGTGAGCAGAGCCGGCCACAAAAGCTTCTCTTCTGCGTACAGTGGGATCATTGTCTTGTGTACCGAACCTGCTCTCACACAGACACAGTCAACACCCTGCATTGGCAAAATACTCGATATCTCAAACACACCTTTCGCACACGCATAAATGCAGTTTTCAGGTGTTCCGTGGCATTTTAAACGCTGACATCACGCATGTAACTGAAGCTTAACGGCAGCTACATGCACGCCTGCGCCCTGAGGAGGACTCACATCTTGCTTGCGCTTGTTTGGCTGTGTTCTGTGTGTGAATGCGTGAGCGTCTTGTTTTTGGACGTCTGCACACACCTTCTCGGTGTCCTCTTTCTTGACAGACTTGAGATTGGCTCGGAGGTCCATGGAGACTTTGTGCTTGGAGCCCAGCAGCGAGCGAAGGATGGCGTCAGCTGACACCCGAACACGCCGCAGATTAGGCCTCTTGAATTTCCCCCTGAGGTCCAAAACCTTGATGTTCAGGTCTTTAATCTGGTCCAGGGAAAGAGAACTGAAAGGTAGTAGTGCAGCAGGAGGTTCTCGTGTATTCCCATGTGTTAACTATGGGATTTCATATTGAAAGTTTGGACACACCTTCTCATTCAATGCTTTTTATTGATTTGTATTATTTCTACATTGCAGATCAATACTGAAGATTAACACTTTTTAGTTTACAACATAATCCCATATGTATTCTTTTATAGTTTTGATGTCTTCAGTATTAATCTGCAGTGTAGAAAATAATTAAACAAAAACCATTGAATGAGAAGGTGTGCCCAACTTTTGACTGGTAGTGTATGTTGAGATTTCATTTTCAGCTTATAGCAAAGAAAAAAAAGCTGGGAAAATAAAGTTATCCTACCTCACGTGTATTGAGCATGACTTTGGCTTCAATGTCATATCGCTCCTCATCAACCACATCTATCTTGGCATGAAGCTCTCTGCACAGGTCCTATACGTACATATATGCATGGAAAAATGTTGAAACTTCAAATGTAATGAGAGACATCATTTCTACAATGTTCAATTTTTAGAACATAATCTTGATGTGAATTTGATATGGTTCCCTGGATTCCTTTAGGTTAAAGTTTGTGAAAGGATTCAGATTTTGGAAAAAAGTGTCTTCAGCCTGAATTGATGATAACTGTCTGCAGTTGTAAGATGAGAGATGGCTTTTCGTGGTGTTGAATTACTGAGAAGAATGGGGGAATTCAGGGAATTTGAGGACAACTTACCTGTAGCTGTCCGAGGCTCAGGCCACTGGTGTTCAGAGGAGGAGCTCTCTCTGCCAGGTACCTGTGTTTCTCCTCCTCTTTGACTAGGATCTCCTGCTCTAGTTCCTCTTTGGCCTTTGCCACCATGAGACTCTGCATATAAATATAATATTGTCTTACAGGATGTTTTTAGATTTTATCAGATCACATCAATAATATATGTGTTTCCTCTTATGCAAGGTGAGCCTCTGAAGTGTACACAGATGTTCAAAGTTATGGGATTTCTCCATCTCTTCTGCTCTCCTGTGGCAGAACACATGCATTACATTGTAGTTTTGCAGAAGAAATACATCCATGATCTCTCTTACCTTGAGCATCAGCTTCCTTGAGGCTGAAATCTTTGGTTTTCTCTGTTTGGACAAGATAATTCAGGAAATTATCAATACAGGTGTTAATTAGTCATCTCTCATAATCTGAACACTTTCTTTACAGTAACAGTGATAGATCAAACGGACGTACCTCTTGCCTGTAAGAGAAAAATTGACATATTTTAAACAAAAGGAAAAGCTGAAGCTCTTAAAATGCTTGCTGTGTTTTTGTGTCTGTGTCTGTGAATGAGTAAATGGTCTATAAAAAGATCAAAAAGCCCGATCACTCACACATGCTCAGGCATCCTGCTGATGAGATCTCACTGGAAGAGAGACAGGAGAGATTAGAAACGCACACTGAACAGTTGTCAGTGTTTGTTTATCAGCCTTTGGGGGCCAGATCATCTTTCCGCACTTTCTCTTTGTCGCTGTCTCAGAATGTGGAGCTGCTCTCAATGTATGTAAACTGTGAGTGGGTCAATTATACCAAATGCTAGGTGCTGATTTTTACACTTAATGCCGCTTAACGCTCTACTGACACTCGACTGTCATACTTTCTAGTATAGGCTGAATATGTCATGACTCACAAGACAAATGGCTCCATCCTTATTCTGCATTCCCACTGGTTAATAGATGGTTGAAATGGCTAGTTTAAAGTCATGGATAAAAGTTGAACTAGTTAGCTAAAAATAATGATGGACAATATAATATATATATATATATATATATATATATATATATATATATATATATATATATATATATATATATATATATAAAAAAATATATATAATATATATAATAATAATATATATATGACAACAAAGTGGGAACCACTGATTTTAACAACCTTAAATTCAGCCTGAAGTCTCTTATTAAGGTTACAGAAGCTTTGAGATCTCTGATATTGATTTGTATCCATCCAAATATTATGGTGGAAAATGAAATTTGGAAAGTTGAGAACTCAACAGCAGCAACACTTCTCAGGAGTCAGTGTCTCAATTTTTCAAAAACAATTCTCAAAATTTACAGTTTCGAGTTTTGCTTGAGCAATATTATTCACCAAACCTAAAATATCATGGAAACAGTCAACCATTCAACAGAGCATAAAGGGGAATTGTGTTTTTGCTCAATTTGTTTTGTCACCTCTTCCACATTGTATTGTTTTCACTCTTGCAATCATCTTCTCTCCCTCAGTCTGGTGCCCTTTTGCCCTTTGTCAAATTTACAGCCCCCCCCCCCCCATCTGCTTCACCTCATGTCACCCTGTCTCTTTATTTCCGTCTCCCATTTTACTATTTGGTTTGAGTTGAGAATGACACCACATAAGACCTCCTAGTATGACGGGGTTACAAGCTGCTCCAGCGGATTAGAAAAATTCCAGTCTGATAGCCATCCCTCATCCATCTCCTCTGTCCCTCATCCTCATCTTTCTCCTCAGGATTATCTCGGGGAGAGGAATTTAGAGTGGCCTGTCTCCCCAAATAGACCACTGGACATCTGATAGACAGCTGTGGAGGCTGACTGCAGTCTGGGGTGCCCAGCCTGGATCAGGGGTTTACTGCTGGTAACTCATGGATGCTTGTGAGCCTCTGTGGTGCAGCCAACTTGGCAATGAAGAAAAAAAACAATGCAAAGAGTTTTGGACAGTTCACATCAGGCTTGGATTCGAACAGGGCCGCTTTCACAACAGATTTAAAGCCTACAAGTTTGTATTATTTCATCCCACAGAGTGTTCTGGCTGGGGCTGGTTGTGGTTTACATACAGCAACAAAGCCACAGATGAAACTACGCTGCAAACAAAATCATATTATAAAACACTTCATAGTTCTCTATGTCTCTACTAATGTGTCTATCCCCTTGTTTAACACAATATAATCACTGATCCCACCAGATACTGAAACCAACACCACTTTATCCACCCAGGAATCATATTGTCATTGCACAGATATCAGATCCTGAAATATCTGAATACTGAGATTTTTCTCAACAAATGAATGATTTCACCAGGTAAATTTACATATTCAGAGCTGTTTGTGAACCATACGTGCACCTAAGGAAGACACAGGCCTAACACTACACCTGAACACCTTTAGAATCCCCCCATGAAAAGAGCTTACCGGTGTCAGAGGCAGGAGACAGAGGTGCGACTGCGGCAGAGTCAGGATGGACAGATCGGAGATGAGCCCAACGATTTGGTGTCCCTCTATTTAACGGCACCACCCATTGTCTCGCTCCCTCTTTTAGGCTATTATTAGTTATCCCCATCTCTCTTACTGAGTAATCTCACTCTGTCCATTGTAAACCAGCAGTTAGAGCTTTGAGCTTTGGCCTCACGGGAGGATGACAGCAACCCAAACGATGAACTTTAGGCAGGAGGCTTCAAATAGTTACACTAATCAAAGATTGTCTGGCAAGGAAACTGAAACTATAAAAAATGGGATGGGAAATAATAGAACTTTAATTACAAGTGCAATGGAAAAGGCAGCATGATAACGTGCTATATAACGACAGTGGTTAGACTATACAGTATTTTTAGTCACACTAGTTAAGTCCAGACTGAAATATCTTGACAACTATTGGATGGAATGCCATTACATTTTGCACTTGGTTCCCAGAGAATGGATCCTAATGACTCTGGTGAGCCCATGACTTTCCCCTCTAACACCACCGTCACTGTTTGGTTTTGAGTGGACTCAACACGTGCTGTGTGGACGGTCACAAAATTTGGTCCAGACATTTATGTAACATCGCAGAGCTTGAGCGCAGCTTCATAGAGCATTACTGTCGACTCTTAGTCTTGTTTACTCACAGTTAAACCTCGATGGGCGGATCTAAATCCTACACATGCAGGCAGAGAGGCCTGTCTTGTTTAAAGCCTCCCAGATAGGCCCTCATGACAGATAGAATGAAGCCTCATTGCACCATCTGTGAACAAAATACAAACAAGAGCATACTGTAGCCCAGCCACAGAGTAAATATTTAAACATGTTGTTTTCTACCACAAGAAAAATTACCTACATCAAAATACAATAAATATCATACAGATGTCTATTTGTGTGTACAGCTGTATATAGTTGTACACATATGTACACATTATCTTATAAGATGTAAGATACTGTCATGCTTATAAAGGGATGCTCATTTAAAAAAATGTAGTTTTATGTCTGCTGCAGTTTTCTTTTTTTGTTTGTTTGTTTGTTTACAATGAAGCTGCATGCACTGATAAAGCTGTGAAATCCAGCCTGAGGACCCCAAAGAGACTCCCTAAAAAAGCATAAAATACAGCTGCTACAACAATTAATCAGTTAAAAGTAGTTAAAAGTCTCACATGTCAGTCTGTAGAACTTAAATGCAGAAATTAAAAACTAAACTGCTTCCACCTATGGCCAGTCACTCGTTCAGACTTTGCTCTGTTCAAGAGATTCCTTGCATAAGTAAAACTTTGCTTTGACTTGAGAGACGACTCTGAGTATTAATTTGGAGAAATCAGGACTCCATTGAAGAGTTTTCCTGACAGGGACCCTGCTGCTTTTCCTGATTTCACACAAGTGCTGAAGCTGCTGTTTCAACAGCAACTTACCAACTCCCCCAAGTGGCCATTTCACCACACAAACAGTAAAAACAACATGTCTGACATCCCTTTTTGCAACCATAAAATATGATTTTCCTGTTGAATTTGACAAGAACACATGCAGTTGTGAATAAAAGTTTCCATACATACATTTTCAGTTATTCTCATAACTTTAATGTTCCATGATGGAAGCACTGAAACAAGTGTCTTTGCCACACATACACACACAGACACAACAAAATATTGATACATTTACAACTTGGAGTCATTTTAAGGCAACTACAGATCCCAAAATATGTAGAAGGCCTGGCTTGATGGGTCAGGTCAGTCTTTGGTCATGTGCTAGCAGGTACTGGACAAATTTACTTTTGACTTGGCTGCAAAAAATCACCCTTTATGCAAGTTGAAACAAATGTTTTTGCACCCACATGTTGTTCCAGCTTGTCACCTGAAAAGAGAATTAAGCAGGCACATAAACAAGTTACATTCGTATGATCAGTTTCAGTGTAGCCAGTTTCAACCTGCTGCTTGCAGGACAAACTTCTTATATTTTCATGGCCAAAGTTAAACCATGGAAATTTAAAGGGTACATTGGGTTATATGAGTTCACAGTCACATAGTTACACAGTAGTTTGAAATCATAAAGAGCATTTAAGCATAACATCATTAGAATTTTATAACATTTTAATCATAACGTCATTATAATTTTACAACATTTTAATCATAAAATCATTGTAATTTTATAACAGTACCTCATCAATTCTCATCTTAAAGCTGATCACAGGACATTACTTTAGACACAAAAACATAATCCAGAGCAGGTAGAAAACATGACAAACAAAAAACCTCCAGCAAATAAATCCAGCTGAAGTGTCAGTCAGTTAAATAGGATCCATCTTAAACAGATTTGTTCCGTTCAGTCACATGCCCTGATTTTTTCCTCCAGGCCAAAACTGGCAGTAGTACGTTTTTTGGAATGTTAGTGGTATAATATTGTGCATTAACAGTGGTACCTTGAGGCACAATGTGCAGCTCTGAGAGACCTAAAGCAGACATAGCCGTCACAAACCATACTGTAATACATTTTGGTGACAACCAATCAAACATGTTGTCCAGTGGGAAGAACGAACTTTTGGGACACCGTCTAGAAAATACAGCAAAATGGGGTTTGCCATTCTTTTGAGGAGCTTCTGATCTGGGTTAGCTATTCGATGTCCACTGGCTCCTCTCTATTCAGTCCCTCAACTGACGATTCAGTTCCTGTTCTAGGTATGGGTTTCCCTTTGCTTCTGCCTGAATTCTCTCCAACTGCTTGTTATTTCCACTCTTCTTCAGTTGACCCACAAAGTCTGCAAATATAGCCAGCAGAGGTAGTGCAAGCTCAATTACACTCTCTTTAGGCTTTACAAAGCCAAAGAAAAAGCCGCCAGTGTGCAAACCAAAAACTCGGCCAAAACCATCAAACACTGGGGAGCCAGAAGCACCATAATACATGAAAGTATTGTAGGTCACACAATCTTTTGAGCTCTTTTCTATCTCTTGACTGACTGAGTAAAGTGTGAAAATATAGTCCTTGTACTCCTCTAAATTTTTGCCAACTGCCTCCTTTATATTTTCTTTTGTAATGATGCATGTAGGATCTATTTCTTTTTCATTTCCTCCTGGGAAACCAATAATACAGGCTTCACCATCCTTAGGTGATGGACCAAATTTACAGAGAAGACCTGGTGGTACTTTGGTTTCCTCTGTTTCTGTTGTTTGGTTGGAGCTTTGACTCTCAACATCGAGCTCAAGTATGGCATAATCGAGAGGAATAACACCGCCCCACATATTAGCTTTGAACTCTTTCTTGATTGATTCACCCTCACCTTTTTCAAAGGTAAACACAACATTAATCTTGACATGATCTGGCCATTTATCTTTTTGCAAGCCCATACACACTTCAAATAAGTGGGCGTTCGTCAAGACAAAGTTATCATACAGTACAAAGCCTGTGCCCTGAACTATGGCTTTAAATGCATCAATTTTTACCAAACAAACTGACTCCCCCAGTTTTAACAGCTTCATGAGTCTCTCAGTTTGACTGAAAGACTGTTTGATTTTTCTAAAATTCTCCTTCTTCAGCTCCAGTGTTTCAGGAAAAGAATCACTCTCTATCCATTCTTGCAAATGTGGAAACAGCTCATACATCTTCTTAGTGTCGCCTGTCTCTGTAATTACTCTTCTTACACTGTTCCCACTTGGCTGTGCTTGATTTAACATTGAGTTGGTGTTAAACTTGTGTTTTGGCTTTTCTGATGTACTTGTCTGGTTCTGCTGTCCCAGTTGCTCACTGTTGGCCTTTTGATTTGCATGGTTTGTTTGTCTATATAGACATATCTTGAACTTTTTCTCATCTAGATTGTCAACCTCTTGTGTGCACTTGTGTTGCTTTGAATCCTCTTCTTCGGACAGCTTGAAGTCTTTGAGGTCATTGAAGCGACCATCTTTTTGCAGAGCCTCCTCCACAGTCGTCCCTTTCTTTGCATAGACACAGAGATAACTGAACTCTTTCACAGCATTGCTTCTAAAAAGTTTTTTTGACTTGGCGTTTTGCCCTCCATCTTTAGAAATGTAGAAGACAGAATATTTGTCTCTTTGTAATATTTCGTCATGTTGATCTCGGGCCTCTTCGACTTCTTGTGTTTTACAGTGTATGGTCAGGCACTCATCGTTCATGATACACGTACATGGAAAATGTGTTGGAACAATACCCTTTTTACCCAGCTGAATAATGAGTTTCTGGTCTGTGCAGTTCGTCTTCTCCTTCATCCTCATGAATTCTTTTTCTAGATGTAATTTTATTGCCTCCAGTACTGTGCAAGGTTGTTTGCAGGAAACGGTGTATTCCACATTGTTGTCATATGGGAATTTCACTCTGAACTGATGTGAGTGTTGACCCTGCTGTAAATTAGAGCGAGAAAATTAGTTACTTGACCACCTTGATGCAAACAGACACAAAACACCACTTGTATATCAGAGTACACTAACCTTTGAACCAACATCCTTTTCCTTCACCTCTTCCTTCACTTTGACCCAAGTAGATGCAGCCATCTGCAAACCGAAACAAGAACTGAGACTTCCAGAAAGTTTCACGTACAGTTTTTGCCTTTTGAAAGCACAATCTAACAAAGTTTTGATCACATTTTGTATACTTTAACCTTTACGAAATTAGAAAAAAATATCGGTTGCTGCTGGAATTGTCAGAAATTTGAAGACTTGTGTTTATTAATGAGGTCGCAGTGGGTGCTGTTGTACTGGACTACCCCATACTGTACTCAAGAGTTCTCTTGATTGTATATTTCTGGTCATTGTGGTGCTTAAAGGTGAACCATTGTCTCAGGTCTCATCGCTTTTCATTGAGGACTAATGTGTATCTTATTCATCTTTCCCTCATTTCTGACCAGCCTCCCTGTCCCTGCTACTGAGATGTTGCCCCACAGCATAATGCTGCCACCACCATGCTTTACTGTTGTATGATACAGTTGTATTCTGCTTATGACGGAGATTTGGCTTCACCCCCTCATTCCCAGTGTTGCCATGGAGATAACACAACACACTACATTTTGCTGGAACAGGAGGACTCTGGTGAAAGCAAGGGGGTAGGATTATGTATTTATGTCCACAACAACTGGTGCACTAATGCCAAACTCCCAGACAGCCAATGTTCTACTGATTTAGAGTACCTGGCAGTTAAATTCAAGCCCATTTACCTTCTACATGCTTTTCCTGATGTCACAGCTGTTTACATTTCACCAGATAATAATACTAGCACAGCCCTAGATTACTTGTACAGCATTATAACCCCCCCCAACATAACACATATTAAGAGGCAGCTCATATCATAACTGGGATTTTAACTATGCAGATTTTAAAACAATTCTCCCCAAATTTGAGAAATACATCATTGTTACACTTGAGGGGAAAAAATAACACGGCAAGGCCTCACATCACCACCACTTTCACACTCAGGCCAGTCAGATCATTTGTGCATACTCTTAACCCTAGCATACAGATCCTTCAGAAAAAACCCTCAAACCACCATAAGAACTGTAAAAACATGGCCTGAAGGAGCTTTGAAAGGATTAACTTTGACATCTTTGAAAATCAGGACTTGGAGGAGTACACATCAGTATACGTACACTACTGCATACAGAACTCGCTTTACTGGCAGAGGAGCTTAACTACTTCTTTTCTTACTTTGAGATGAAAACAGCAGCTACAAACACCACACCTTCACTAGCCTCAGACAGCCACAGCCTCACTGTGCAGTAGCATGACATGAGGCTGGGTTTAGATAGTAAGGGTACTAAAAGAACGTGCAGATCAGCTTTCTATGGTCTTCACTAAAATCTCCAGCCTGTCCGTGCCCTGTTCTTCAGCACAGTGTTTGGAATTCTGCTCAAAGAGTTCAAGTTTGTGTTTCATCAGGTCAAATTATCTTCTTCCTCTTGTTTTCATATTCTTTAAATGCAGTTGAACAAACTCCAGACTATCATGTGTTTTTTTTACTTCTACCTCTGCAGAGCACTTGAAATTCTGTCATCGCAGTGTATTTATCTGCAGAAATCCTGCCATCTGCTTGTATTTTATTCCTGTTTTGCTATGTTTGGGACATTTCCGGGCAGCAACCAGTGGGCAGTGGTGCTCACAGCCAGTAAAAGAGCTTACTGTGACAGGATCTGTACAATATGGCACCCAAATTAAAAACTCTGTCTTCCTTCTCTTCTGCCTGTCTGTAATCTGCTTTAAAGGTGAGCTACACAAAGACAGAGGACATAGCAGACAGGATGGAACGTGTACTTTGGCTGCATTTACACATCATCTGGCATTATGTCACCCCCCTGCAGGGTGATTTTTTTCCCCAATTGTTAAAAAATTGCAGTGGAATTGCCTTGCTCTCACGAATGCTGTTTTTTTTTCTTCCCATCATCCTTTGTGTTGCATGCTGCTCTGCTCACACCATGCTTCCTGTCTGCCGACGTGGAAGGAAGCTAGGTGCAGCTGATGCAACTTTTATATAACTTGAAAAGCAAGTTTACATTTTGTTTCCTTCTACTGTCTGATGCATCCAAACGGTGAAAAACATTTTCTCACAGGTCTCCAGATAGTTTTGGCTTTATTTGCCAAAGTTATAAAAATATTATGTAAGTGAATGAAACTAAAACACTACATTACTGGAAAAACAGGCAAACATTTTCTCTAAAGACACTCTTCACTTTCATATTTATGCTGGAATTTTACAGACACACACATCAGAAGTCACCTTTGATCTCAGCCTTTATAAGGATGCGTCATTCCTGGCAAACATTACAGACACACAGCTTGAACTCCGAGTTACTTTCAATATGTAAAAAATGAAGAATTTATGAGAAATAATGCATTTTTCTGAGCTCGAATGACTTTACCTGTTAGTTGTGAAGGTATTTTTGATGTTCTGGTCACAGTGGTGATCGGTGCAGTCCAAAACAATCAGCTTAAGGTCCTCTTTGCAGCCCTGAGAAGACTATTTTAGTTCTTTAACTCAGGAAAACAAAGTGTGGATGCTGGCGACAAAAAGCTTCAAGATGTATGATGCGCTCAGTGTACAGTATTTAGTCTGTACTTCCTCTACAGCCAGCTGTAATGACAAAGAGAGGTGGTTACCAGATTTGTGGGTTTTCTCATACCTCCCATTCCTAAAGACTCCACCTTTATTCCTCGTTTGTTTATTAACTGTGGCTAAGGCATGGAGAGAGCAATGACTCGTACCACAGAAATACAGTCTCTGCAGGAAAATGTTTTAGTCGATTGTATTACATTGTGTTTCAAACTTTGTGTAGGAAAGGAGGAAGGGATCCTTAACTGACTGAACCATGTCAGTGACTTGCAATTTACAATACTGGAAAGGTAGATGAAATTGTCTCTGATTAGGGGTGAGTTCAAATATGAAAAAAATGTCATTGAAAGTCCCATCTTTAAGTCCACATTAACAAGAAAATTCAAATGCAACTTGTGATATTTTCTGAAAGATTTGTTGTTGCATGTCACAATATTACAAAACATGTAAAACACTTTTTAATGCGTAATTCTTGATCACAAAAATTAACTTTAACAAAAAGCTTAACTTTTAATTCTGATTGAGTAGCTATGACAGGTTGTACCACAAAAACTGAAGTATTGGTAGAAAACCTAATCCAAGCAGAACTGAGTTCTGGACTTTCAAAAAGACAGAATGAGAAATATCAATGAAAATTTTAGGCTTTTCTCTATAATAGTTCCTGAGATATTGTTGTAGAAACACAGATTCAAATTGCAATGTGTGAAAAAATGTGGGTGGACCTACAATTTAAAGAAAATATATATTTATGTTGGAAATAATTTGATGTATTAACCTACACATGTACAAATATCCTTATAAATATCCATATATAATGTTATACATTTTTGAGGCAAATCAAAGATGGTGAAGCAGACATTATTCTAAGAATTTTATGATTTGAAATGGGTTGATTGTTACATATGACTTACTTGACTATTTCCATTTTCTTGCACTTTCAACAATTTTGAGCAAAATATTTTGCTTTTTAACCCACTGCACACATCTGATAACTTTAGTTACTTTGCAAGTTTAATTTAATAATGAAAACTATGAACATTTACTATTATACTATTTAATATAATCAATTTTTAGTTCATTAGAATTTATGATGCCAATACTTTTGTATTTTTAATTAAGAATACAGGTAAATACTTGAGTATTTCTACTGTGTGTTACTGGTACTTACCAAATTGTTGGAGAGGATTTATATATGCATTATGTAACTGTAGATCTTAACATTGCATTATATACACATTATTTTCTCCATGTAAATGAACAATGAAGCAGTTCAAATCCAAACATTCTGGACAGACTGTGACCATCAGTCCCTCAGATCACATCGACTCAAAGTACACATGGATGCTTTCTGTTGCTGTTTTCATTCCTAATCCAACAATCACAATGAGTTTAAACATCCACTGTGTTTTTTAAAAAAAAAACTGTCAGGTAAGCCGAGAGTAGTAAAAAAAAAATCACACATTTTAACCAGTATACACATGTAATTCTATATACAGTTGTAAAAATACCTAAAATTTAATTGTCCCTTGTCCTCTGTAGACAATGTGCCTGTCCATGTCAGATCCCTGCTAGCCTCCTGCTATGCTATGCAATGCTGGATGGTTTTGGAAAGGTCATCAAGATTTTCAAAAACTGGAATCTGAATCTGGAATACGCCTGTAAAAATAAAACATATTTGAGCCTGAAACCTTGCTAAATTATTGGCATGCAGCAAACCATCCAAACCTAACTTTTATGTCCTCCAAAATCCTCAAAGAGCTATAGACTATAGATTCCAGAAAGATGCCATCTGGTCAGATGGTATGACTCCTTTTACCACCACCGATTCATTTGCCTCAAATTTGGATCTGAGTCTGTGTTTCCTTCTGAGAGAGACACTAGAGACATTCACCCAGTTCTCCATCAGATATGTTGGATTTTCCCATTCATTATTCTCAGTAGTATCATCTTTAATGCATGTGTCGTCTTTAAAAAAGCACCAATACTAATAGTTGTGATTTGAAAAAAAAAAAACTTGTGTGATTTCAGGTGGCCACAGCACTCAGCCACCTCCAGACCCTGGAACTCATATATGATGTCGTCAAACTGGACAATATCATGGTTGTGGACTGTAGGTAGCAGCCACTGCAGGTCAAACTCATTGACTTTGGCTCTGGCTTGGCACTTGTTTATTGATTAAGTGGCATTTTATGAAAGGAGCACTAGAGGGACCCCAGCAGAAAGTTCTTTCTCAGTGCCTCCCTTATAGATACATTCAGCCATGCCTGTATGCTGATTTTGAATGATAAGTTGTTGAACTGCACTTGAAATGCCAAAGTGATGTGCAGGGCAGCTCTGTTTTGCAGTGGTATGCAGTAAGTGACAATGGACTGAGGAAACTACAATCCACATGCACAGAGATTTTAGATACTAGATTAAATTAGGTTACGTATTTGATAATAAACAAGACAATTATAAATGTACATTTTGTTAAACTTACCAAAAAACTGAAGTGAATGTAGAAATGTTCTTAACTAAACAGGTCAAAGACAGACCTCTAGTGGTGTAAGGCTCAAACAGCAGCTGCATTTGGTGAAGCCTGAGAGGAACAGCGAGGCCTTAAAGACAATCTTAAAGCATAATCTTGAATACCGGTTGCATGCTTTTTCTTCCTTCCTACAAGCACTGATAGATCAATCAAATGATTTCCCTATGTGCAACAGCATCATTGTCAACTTGATAAAAAATGTGTAAATCCAAGTCTGACACATATTCATTTCATTTGTAGTGATTTTACTTTATTAATTTACTGTATGAATTTGCAGACCAGTGTGTGTGTTTATCTCCCTGGACTGAAGTTATCATGTTTAGACAGGACATTCCACCAAATGGTGTGAGTACACATGAAGATGTATGGCATATAACTGCACACATTCGCACCTCTCCACAGCTCTCCTTCACAGGTGGTACCGTGTGTGTTCAAACCTGCTTCCCACACACACAATGATTCATGACTCTGTGTCTCTGCTCCTGGTCACTTGCTGAGTCATTTGGTGTGGTCAGGATTGGGGTTTTCCACAGTAACAAGAGAAGCCGTAACACAACCGGCCCTTTATTCCTGAAGCCACACAGCCACAAAGACTGCTATATTCGTTAAACACAGAGACGCACGCTTAAACGAACAACGTCTCGCTAATGTGAGTCTGCTGATGCTTCGGCCTCGCTGAATTTGACGTTGGGTGTGCACACACGCTGTGTGGGTGGATGTTTGTGTGCACATGCCTCAGGCTCACGGTGCTTCTCATTAATCCTCCACACCGTTCAGAAAAAAGGTGTCCTGACTTCAGCGTACACGCAATAGCAGGAAAGCTAATGCCACAATGTGTGTGTGTGTGTTTATCTGGGGTGTGTGTATTTTCCAGAGGCTATAACAGCAAGATTACAACGCAACCAGAAACAGATGAGCTTAACAATTAATGGTGTAATTCAAAGCTGACTGTTTAGTACTACGAGATGTTATAGAAGAACAGTAGCATTGTTTCAAAAATACAAACTCAAGCAAAAACATAAGGATTACAAAAATGTATTTGTCTTTTTACAATTATAATACTGTACACAGTTTCAACAAATATATAGAATACAATGAAACTACACACTTATTCTTCATGTTAAACTGTTAGAAAACTGTGCAGATCTGTTCAGTCTGTAGCAAACGTTTTCAAAGCAATTCTATTAAAAATGACTCCTGGTTCAGCAGCATAAAAAACACAGGAAAGTGGCAGCCAAAAATATAGATATTTTTGAAACATGAAGGCACAAAGGTATCCCAGCTCCATTGCATAGGAGTTTCCATATTGACCTGAAGCAACAAGGTCAGGACAGAAAAAAAGCATTATCCATTGTTCCAGTAGCCCAGGATTATATACGTCGTATGAAAGCATGGATAAGTTCATGAAGGAAGAAAAGAAGAGCATCTGTTACACTTCTTCTCAGTCTTTTGATCCATATGAACAGATGCTTTGCACCACAGAATGAAGGCTGTGGAGCTCTACCCTTCTCCCCTCTGATTGGTTGGCTCCCAGGAAGAAGAAAGGCTGGGTAGAAAAGGAATAATTTAAATATTCATTAGTTAATTTATAGACTTAATGCTGGGGCAGCTGATGGTGTTTAACAAAGTGCATTTGTAGTGAGTCATATTACGCTGTCACCACAGTTACTAAGTTAATTTGGGCACTTGACTTCTGCAGCTCTCTCAAGGAAGCAACGCTGTGGATTCCTGGACTGTGAGCTCATAGTTCAGACTCTCAGTTCATGAACATTTGAGATTTCAGTGACCAGTTTCTGTAAATAAACTCTGTTGTCATGTCAAGATTTCACTGACTGTGGCCTAAATGCTGAAAAGATGCTTGGGAGGCACTTCGCTCTCTCTCCAAAAGTCCATCTGTCTCCATGTCAACTAAACACATAAGAGTTTCTCTCTCCATGTGTGTGTGTGTGGTTAAAAATACTTGAGTGCCTGGTGAGGGAGAGGCAGGCAGATGTTATTTTGGAGGCTCACATTGCATCGTAATTATGTCCTCCAGTGAGAGTGGTTTGTGTTGGAAGCAGGCTGAGGTGCAGTGAAGGCAGATGGTCACAGTAAGGGAACACTGGGGTGACTCTGGCTCAGTGGAACATCTAAACACTGAGGTGGTACTTGTAAATAACCTTCAGCGGGAGCTTAGCTTGAGGCTGGAGTGTTTCTGTCACCTCATCCCCAAGAGTGTGGATGTTTTCATTCCAGCCAATCACTGCAATAACGTGTTCCATTAGCACCCTTTCAACCACAGAAGTGGGATTAAGCGTTAAGTCAGGTGCTTCACAGTTTGGATAGGGAACGTCTGGCCAGGAAAAAAATGTGTTTGGGTGAGAATGTGCTCCGGATTCACAGTTTCAAGTTCGCCACCTAAACCCAAAATAAAGGACATTTCAGTCTAAAATAGTAAATAAATAGAAAGACTCTTCCCAAACTAACAAGTCACGTTTTAATGGAAGGTTCACTTGAACCAGAGGAAGACTTACCTTAAGTCAGAGCTCCTCATCCTCGCCGGTGCTACCCAGGTGCGCACTGGACAGGTGCCTTTTCCTTCCGCTCTTCACGGCCTGCAGGTTCTTGTAGCGCACCAGTGCCAAAGCGATCTCCGCGTTCCAAGCTGTGCCGTCCTGCGGACAGCGAAAGTCGATCTCCTTCCCCGTAGCCATGACCACAGTGAAGTACACCAGTCCTCGCTTGTACTCCACGCAGTCCACCGTGGCCATCCGTTCGAAGAGCAGCTCCTTGGCTTTGGAGCTCCACGCCGAACTAGAAGCATCACCGCCGCCTTTACAGTTGTGCAAACGCAACCCTTCCTCGGTGAGGACGCAGCGTTTCTTCTTCCACAGCTGGAGCAGCCCGCTGCTGCGCTTCTCCAGCAGCCCGTCTCGCATCACTTTGGCCGGGAAGGACATGGTCACCGAAGTGTTCGGAAAGACGCGCAACTTGAACAACGTCTTGCGTCTCAAGATGAATCCATTAAATCTCGACTCGTGTTGTGTCCCTCAGGGAAACATATCGGTTTGAGCTTTGGCATTAGTGATAACAGCCCATACAGAAGCTACCGCAGTGTCTGAGAATAAATCCAACCCGTGCGCAATGACGCGCCGTGGAGGTTGGAGGGTTGGTCTGCCTGGATATGTTTGAACATGCCCGACTCCTCCGAGGACCTTTTCCCCTTCAAGCAGCTGCACCACGCCTATCAGTGACGGCAGGAGGAGATCCAAGCTGTTTGTGAAATTCCCTGTGTGTCTGTGTGGTGTGTCTGTGTGTGTGTGTGTGTGTGTGTGTGTGTGTGTGTGTGTGTGTGTGTGTGTGTGTGTGCGTGTGTGTGTGTGTGCGTGTGTGTGTGTGGTGTGTGTGCACGCAGACAGTTGATTTTACAGCACTTTGGAACACAGGTAGCCTACAGTATGTTGAGGTAGTTTAACCACCTCCCAGTTAGGCCTGTATTGCATCTGTTCTGAAAAAAATTCCTCAATAATAAAGTTGAAGTATAAAGAAACTAAACAAAAAGCATGATTAAATCATGTGGAGCAGTCCTTTTAAATTCCAGAACAACTATTTAGGACATGTTTCTTGTGAGAGCTGGAATGTGAGTGGGAGGCTGAAAGTTGTATAAAGAGGTCAAACGTTGTGATGTGTGAGTGCGTGAGAGGGCAAACAAAGAGCCAGGAGGAGCTGTTTTTGTTGAACACATAATAGGATGACTAATAATTCTAATAATTACTGAGCACTGCTTTTTGCTATTATTTGGAATATTTAGAAGGAAGGCATGGGTCCAAGTGTTCCAGACGTTACATGTGAACAACATTCACTCAAATATGATTGGCAGTCTAGCCAATTAGAGAAAATATTCATTTCCATACCAACTTCAAAGGCTTGCTGCTTCCTCTGAGCATTCACGTCACTGTGTCAGACCTCTTATGAGTTTAATTACTGCATTTAAATTCCTTCTTCCCCTCCTGACATCTGAGTTTTGTGGGCTGAGCGATGCTGTAGTTGCCCCAATTAGACAGGATGCAGCACTTATCTCATTTATTCCCAGCAGTGTGTCATGTGTCACTGCAATGTTATGAGAGGAATGGACGCAATGCACATGTGTCATCTCTTGAAACCTAAACGCAGACTGTCATCCACTAAGCTACTTCACTTCCTGATTCCTTATACGCATGTACACAGAGTTTCTCTAAAGTGTTCTTATGTAATTGAATAAAATGAAAATAAAAGGACACTCGAACCACTGTTTTTCCATTTTTATTTATTAGCCTATAATCATGCTGTTTGAAAAGCATGCCATACAAAAAACAATGAGCATTTACTGTGTTATAGAGACAGTTGTGTAACTTGTGGTGCTGGGACTGTATTTGCAGAGAGCAAAACCACCTTAGAATAAGTAGATGCAAATCGCCATTGCAGCTTTGAAAGATTAGGTGATATTTTTATTATTATGTGGTGTGTATGTATCCAGATTGACTGCAACAACTCTAGTAAGCCCCTTTGGCCTAAAGGAGTGTGCTTGTGTTTTCTTTTCGCCTGTACACTTTATATAAATGCAGCTTTCTGTCAAGCGTGTGTCTGTCGGGTGTAGCAGCCTGCAGCGGCCTGTCCTGTACAGGAAGAAGACAGCAGTGCAGTAACCTGGAAACTTGTCATTGAAGACCCAGTGAAAGTCTCTACTGGGTGTGTGCCAGCGCCCCAGCTCCCTGTCCATACCCAAATCCCTTGGGACCAAAGTTTTTGCCATAGCAGCCTGTTGGAAACAGAAATAATGTCAGTAAAACTCCATGTGCTTTAGGTTCAGCATCACAGCCTTTAGATTAGCCTGACTGGTGTGGGCCGCACACTCTATGATACCTGCTTAGCTAGATAAGCTTGGACCATCCCAATTTCATACCCACTAACTGCCAGGTATAACTTGTGCAGTTTACTGCATTTGATGAATGCTGTCTAATAATAATGTAGTTGTTAGTTCTGCACTGATGTCGTGATTAAAACTGCATGTCACAATATAGAATTAAATTAAGAAACATTCAACACAATTCAGTTCAGAACTTTATTTAATTTCTCTGGGGTAATGTTTAAATATATGCAGCACAACACAAACAGACACACTGACAGGATAAATTAGTTAATATGAATACATGTCATGGTTTATGGGTTCTGGTTTGGTTTTGTTTTGATTCATCTCCTTATGTTCTCCTGGGTCTCCTGTGATTCCCCAATGATGTGTCCCTCTGTTTATTCGTCTGTTTCACGTCCCCTTTCAGTGACTTACTGTTTTATTTTGAAATCGCATTTCCTCGTGTGTTACTTGTGTTTTTACTTCCTTTCTTTGTCTGTTTCCCGTCATTTTCTGCCGAGTTTTACCTGTGACTCCTGAGTCACATGAGCCTCCTCTCCCCAATCAGTACGTAGGGTGTAACTAGTCTTGTACTTCCTGTGTCACCTGCCTCTCTGTGTTTATCACCTGAATCTGCCTGATGTCTGTCTGATCCATGTGCTCCTTGTGTTCACCAGGTTTGTGTTTTGGATGTTTTTGGTTTTCTCACCAGATTTGTGTGTTTGCATTTAGATTTTTTTGGTTTTCTCTAGATCACTTACTTTTGATATTCACTTGGATTTTTTTCTTGAATATTAAGCTGCCTTCTGTTTGCTCCAGTTCCTTTTTGTTAACTTTGTTAGTCTACTCTTTTGTGCCTCCTTTGTGACTTATAATGTCACAGTGGCTTCCTGTTAGATAGTACACTGCTTTTGCTTGGATGGTGCTAATGATGATTTCTTACAACTCTTACCAATGCCATTCCAAACAGCAAAAGTTTTAATTCCACAACAGTTTATTGTCAAATGTGATCTGTGATACAGGCTAAAAATCAATCTTTTAAAAGTGAAAATGCTGAAAAGAGCCAATGAATTTGCCTGATATTTTAGTTAATTTGATGAATGAAATGCTGCCATTTTATCAATGTTGTCTCAGTTAATGCATTTTTTGTTAGAAGAACAGAACTGGGTGAGACCATCGTGGCCCTGGAACTTTAATTATGCACCATATGCTTAAATACTTTAACATTTCAATTTTTGAATCTGCTAAAATGAAGCCATAGACTGATTCTTAAATGTTTGAAAAAAGTGTTTTTCACCAACATAGTTTCAGTATCTAAACAGCCAGAATACAGCTTAGATTGACTTTTCAGATGATGCTTGAATCACTAGTGTTTCAATGACAGTTACTCTGAAGTGTAGCTGAGCTGGGAAACAGAATGCACCCACACACCTGTTTGTTGTAGAGTTACTTCCTACTTTTACTTTAGAATAAACCAATAGATAAATGAAAAAACGATTCATAAATTAACAATACAATTCCTATGCTGCACCAATTTTCATTTTAAACTAAGTGACATTATAAATTAAATTAAAAAATACTAAGAAATCATAAAGGCAGCTTTTCTCACCATTGCTCAGGTGACAGGAACACTCCTATGTGAGCCAGAGAATTGCACTTAGTTGATGTATTTCTTTGCTGTGCTAAATTAAAAGGCCAGTATGCTTTCACTTCAGTATATAATAAAAGCTAAGAGTTTACAAGCTTTTAGCAATATTGTTCCCCTGATACTTTCTGTTGGGTACTTGAGGGTATTGTAGTGTGCCAGTGGGCCCTCTGCTGTACTTTTATGTTAATTACAACTCATTAACCCATTCACAGGCCACTAAACATAAAACTGTGCAGTTCCTTCTCTTGCCAAAAGTATCATTTAAGTCTGGAAATACTTTTGCCTGTTATTGCACCCAGCCATTTTCCTCCTTAGTTTGAAGTGTGCAAAATTACATTTTGAGAAGTGACACAGCAGAAGTTAGTACTTTATGATGCATCACTTATTTTATGGCTTTCAGTAAAATGCAGCCTGAGCCATAATAGATGATTGTGGCTTGTATTGCCTGGTTCTGTCATTCAGAATAATTAAGGAGACCAAATTAAGAAAAATGTCTTATGAAACTGCAGAACTTTGTCATATATGGTATTAAACTAGCACAGTAGTTCAATTTAAGCCACAACATTACTTTATAAAATATACAGTATTAATATTAGGGCTGATATATCTGCAGTTTAGCAAACATATATGTGGAACCAGTTTAAATGTACACTGGGTGCTTGTTCATTATCAAAATTTGTGTAAATATATATTTGGTCTACACCAATCAGGCGTAACATTATGACCACCTGCCTAATATTGTATTGGTCCCCCTTATGTCATCAAAAATGCTCTGAATCATTGGGCCTGGACAAGAGGACCTCTCAGAGTGTCCTATGGGGTCTGGCCCCAGGACACTGACAGTCGATCCTTTGGGTGCTCTGGGTTGTGCAGTGGGGCTTCTGTGAATCAAACTTGTTCCACTGCATCCTGCTGATCAGAATGAGGTCTAGGAAGTTTGGAGGTCAAATCAATGTCTTGGGCGATTGCCATGTTCCCCAAGATGTTCCTGATTGTTTGATGGTTTGTGATGTGGTGGGCTGCATTTTCCTGCGGGGGTAGTCCAGTGACATTTAGGACTGCCATTTGCACGAAGGAGTGTGCTTGATCTGGGACAACATTTATTGGGGGTCTAAGTCTCATCAACATGGATGGCAAAATCCAAGATTTTCCAGCAGAACATCACATAGTAACAACATGATCAATGTTATTCATTTCACCTGTCAGTGGTTATAATGTTGTGGCTGATCAGTGCATATGCCATTTACTTGCTCTTGTGAAGACAGAGTTTTACCTTTGCAGTAGATTTCTCCATCCTTGTCAGCTAGTGTGGTCGACTCGAGGCTCTTCCCACATATGGCACAAGTGAAACATCCGATCTTATGCCATGACTGTAAATACAACAAGTCAATCAATTTTAAAACTGGAGTACTTTGACACAGATGTGTGTATATATGTGGGTTTTTCTTACACTTCCAGCTCCAATCACTTTCTCCGCGGCGTACACGGCCTTGCCACAGCGAGGACACCTGTCTGATCCTCCAAACTTCTGAGCTAGCTTAGATGGGTTTGGGTTGGTGGTTGGACGGTGAGGAGCAGCTCTGATGGTTGAAGAGGGTAAACATTTGGATAAAGAGCCTTAAAAATACATCATGAAGCGTGTGTGTTTCTGTGTCACTCACTCTTCATGTGTGATACCCAGAGCCTCTCCTTTGTCCATGCTGAGGGTCCCAGCTCCCTGACCGTAACCGTAGCCTTTTGGCCCGTACTTCTTGCCATAGCATGCCTTGCAGTAGATCTCATCCATATGAACAGCAACAGTTGTGCTGTCCAAGTTCTTCGTACACACCACTGCATAGGCAGACACATTCAAATGCACACACGCATGTTATTGTTTTGCATATTTTTGTACATGTTGAGAACATTCGTGTATTTATTTAGGCTCCAAACTGTTGCCTTTTATGGAATAGTTCTTTTGAGGAAACATGTTATCTAAATTCCATTACTGGAATGTTTGATTAACATGCTGGAACACAAATACTTGCACTCAGAACTTCATGAACTTACATTACTTTACATTACTTATCAAGCTGAGATGAAGAAAGAGTTTGAGAGTTTTACAGTTCAGTTTATTTTAACTGAACAGTTACAAAGATACAAAGTTTGTTCTATGTCAGTGAACTTTGTGGGAGTGGACGAAAACATCTAGAACCATAATGCCTTAGTCAGGAATTTAAAGAATTTCTAAACGGTGCAAAGCTTTCACCTTAAGCTGGCTAACAGTCTGTCTGTAGCTAATCTAATGTCTCTCAGAGTCTACAATAAAAGTAGACCAAGATGCCTAACAACACTTTCTCCTTGTATGCGGCTGTTTTATCCAACTATGCATGTGTGCTTTACCTTAAGAACAGAATATTACATCAAACCATAATGACAAGAGTCAAGTGTTCAATGGTTTCCACCGTGACAATCTCAGGAAACAGCAAACGGCTAACTCACGGCACAGGAAGCAGGACTTGTGGAAGCTCCGCCCATCACAGAGTACCTCTTCTGCAAAGTAAACGGTCTTCGAACAGCGGCCACACTTGTTTCCTCCTCCTAATGGCATCCTTCAGCAGTACAATATGAACAGAGACATACACACACTGTGGTTAGTCTGATGTGTAGGACTTTTCCAGGTCTTAATAGTCTTAGTCTAAATATGCTCATCCCAGAGGTAGTGATTCTGTGCATTTCAGTGAATAAGATGTTGGAAAAGAGTGAGAGTTATTTTCTGTAGCTGCTTAAAAGGCTTTTAACTGTTATAAGGAAGTAGACCTTGAGTTTGAAAAAAAGAGATGGATCACTGGAACACTAAATGTCTTCACAAAGCCATCAAGACTAGAAATGCAAGAGGTTTTGTTGTAAGAAACCCATTTAAACATCCATATTTGGCTGCCTGTGAATCTGGTTTTGTCAGACCAAGCCCAGAAACTGCAATTCCATTCCTGCCAGTTCTCTGTGGTTTCTACAAAGACTCAGCAGCCCAGCACTGGAAAAATACAAGAGCATTTTAAGAGAAAGCTAAGAGATGAAAGTTGCTCTCTCTTTAAAACTGGATGCCGCCGGTGTGGAAGTAATGTGAAAGTGTGACTTTCGGAGAAGTTTTGAAGTTGATGGGATGTGAAAGACCCTGGCAGCCTGCCTGTTTCTACCCATTGTGACCCTCCCTGTGCTTTCTTGCATATCCACTTCCACATTCCTGACTGAGTGAGCCTTCCAGCCTCCCTGCCCACAGCTCACACCATCGCCTCTCGCCTGCCTGTCTCGGCCTACATCACTCCTCCAGACTGCAACCCTTACTCTAGTTATGTGTTGTCTTTATTAGGCATGCAATACGTCTGCAACTGCACCAAGGTCAGCTCCTTTTTTTCTAGTGGTCAGTGGGTGGAGCTGTTAAAGTGTTAGGCTGTTTCCTATCACATATCCTGTTGTTGTTTTTTTTTTCTTGAAGCAAGTTAGAATATAAAATCTATGATCCTGTGACTCACCTGGAGAAACACCCCTAAATCAAATATTACTGATTGACAGCTGGTAGCAGAAGGGTAGTTAATGTGAATATGAGCTCTTTTTATGACATGAAATCATAAAAGAGAGTGAAGTAGGAGTGGTTTGTGTCTGGCTGCTGCTGCACTCTGCCCTTCCTTCATTGTAACTGTTTCAGGCTATTTTTGGGGCGTTTAGTCAAAGGCCAGACAGTAATGGAAAGATGAAGTGATGTAGTATTCTCAAAATAATTTATGGGATGTCACTGGGATTGTAGATGAACATCCTCCCAGGTGATGAACTGCATGCATACTAGTGTTGCAGATACAAAATAAGCTTAACGTATTAACCAGTAGTCCTATATATTCACTTTTCTGCACCCTGTCCTTCACATATACAAGTGCTCCTACCAAGGCAAGCTAGTTAATAAAAATCTTTTGCTCGATCATCACTGATCTCTGGCTTTGCTTTTTCAACTGTCTTGTTTCTCTGGGTTCAGAGTCCGTCACAATGAAAAATTTTCAGATTGAAACTATTTCCACAAACCAAAAACAGACCAG
Organism: Amphiprion ocellaris; assembly: GCF_022539595.1. Taxonomy (NCBI): domain Eukaryota; kingdom Metazoa; phylum Chordata; class Actinopteri; family Pomacentridae; genus Amphiprion; species Amphiprion ocellaris. The sequence goes on from NC_072773.1 coordinate 29,674,305, forward strand.
TCAAAATCTGAACTGAGTAAGTTTCAGGGAACCTGTGGTTAAGCAGGGGAAAGTGAAAGGCCTTGATTATCAGTGTTCTGCTGCAGATTATCCATCGTCACAATAACCAACACACCAGTTGGCATTTCCCGTACTCTGTCATTAACAAAACTGCAGCTTGTGTATTTTGCTGTCCTTAAAATGCAGCTGAATGCCAGTCTAAACAGAAATGGCAGGAATGTTTTTGTAGAGGAAAAATACTAGTTTAGAGCTTTCCAGGAGCCCAGCTAGGAAAATAACACTTGAATGCAAGTCTGATGTCTGAAATAACTTCCTATGTGTTTTCACAGCAATTTTTGAGGGACGACAACAAGCGAGGAGCAGAAGAACAGAGAGGTTAAATGCTTGGACAAGAGCTGAGGGTCAAGATGTGAATGGACTCCAGCTTGCAGCTCCAGGACTAAAGCACAAGGTGAGAACAAAATATTGTGAATAGTTTCTGTCGGGTTGGTTAGCCTATATTTAGATTTGTAATGAAAACGGCTGCTAGGACTTGTCATGACAGGTCATCTTTCAGGACATGATGGAGAAGACGATAAAGGAAAATACAGAAGGAGATGAAGGAAGGTGATAATTTTCACTCAAGAGACTAAAGGGTTACTAGAGACTAGCTCAAATTTGTTTTTTAAAGAAATAAACTTTTACTTTTTTACATAGATAATCTGAGTTTGTGCTAAATTATTTGCAGAGCATTCTTAAAGAAGATTTCTGGTGTATGATAATGAAGGCTTTGCAACTTTAGACATGAAAAGAGACAGTTATGTAAGAATGCTATATTAAAGCTGAGAGAAGGAGAGGTAATGAGTCTAAACTCCTGCAAATGAGGAAGTCAGCTCATGAATTAAATGTGACTCCATGTGACATCTGTGTGATTTAGGCTGAGAGTTATATCTGTTTCTGTTCAGTCGTCTATCTTGTAATTGTGCGCTATGTTGAAATTGAATAGTTCACTTTGATACCTATGTGTTAACTCAAGCTAAGTGGAAAATACATGCTCACTGTGGCATCGTGGTATTGTGTCTTTTTCCCGTCATGCATCAGTGAAATAGGAACACAAAAGTAGGAAGCCTTGACAGTCTGTAATACATCAACATGACTTACCTGCAGTTTGTGTTGGTGCTGTCAGTCAGCGGTGATGACTTCAGTGATGAGGTTTGGCTCCCAGATCAGAGTAGTGCTACTGCAGCGATGGGGTGTTTTCAGGAAACCAGCAGTCCCAAGCCAGATGGAGTAACTGCACTTTGTGGCTGTGAGTGAAGGATAGATTATCTTACCAACCTGGGTTGTGTTGCTTCGTTCTGGTTGTTCCAGTGAAACGTTGGTCAGCCTGAGTGCTGTTATGTGCCTCTCCTCTCTGACAAAATTCCAGATGTGCTGGAAGGGAGGAGCTTCTGTTGTTGCTGCTCCAGTCAGCAAACTTTTTTGCGTGTTGCAGAACAGGGGAGTTTCTGAAGAGAGAGCAGCACAATAAGGGTGAGAGAAAGGGGAGGAGGCCAGAATTGGGAGGGACCTCCTTGCATTGTAAAGCCGTGTATTATCTTGCATAGTAGAGACATTCTTTAAACAACTAGATGTACAAAAAGTGAAAAGGAAGAACCATTCTTTTTTTAACTTTCCAGGTTTGGTTGCAGTCTGTATGTTACAAATTGCACAAGGCCTGACCTTCATGTTATCAGACAAATTTACAGCAAAGTCAACAAGCAGCCAAAATGTATGAACTCCACATCGCTGAGGCAGTTTTATAATGTTTAAGTTTTCTGTATTGTATAATATCACAACCTCAGATTAGTAAAATAGGGAGGATATTTTTTTCTTGCAAAGACATAACCCTGTTTTCTCTCTGGATTTTGTTAAGCAGCAATAAGAGTAGAACAGTAGACAATCTCAAAAACTTTCAGCCTTTAACTTAGTCTAGATGTTAACCTTTTAACAGATAATCAATTTTAGGAGTCTTTATTAACACAATGACCTTTAGGCCTCTGGTTGTTAAAGTTTACTCAAATATGCTTAATGGGTGAGAAGGAATTAATAGAAATCGACTGGAGCTGGTCATCAGTACAGAGGAAGAGGAGTGATGATGATCATTCCGCTCTGCTGCCATCATGTGGCCATTATGGATACTGGCCTACTTAGAAACAGTGTTCTTTATACAGTATATGATTTGTGTTTGTGTCAACAGTACTGACACATTCATCGCTTTTGAATGTTAATCTTTGAATGTACGGCTGCAACTAATGGTTTTAATCCACACTGACCAATCTGCAGATTATTTCTGTGTTAAAGTGTCCAAAAAATATGAAAAATACATTTCTCAAAACAATCCGACATCTTCAGAGGTCTTGATTTAATCAGCCAGCTTTCCAAAACTATATTGTCTCATAACAGAAGTAAACTTGTTTAGTTGTTTTGCATTTCAGGTAAAAAAAAAATTACTGAGTTCATCAAAATGTGTGTCAGTCCATTTTCTGTTAATCAATCAGAGCCTGTTCTCTTCTCTATTTGATTGAGTTCTCATAGGTACATTTAGATATCATTAGGTAACCGTCACAAACAGGAAGGATGATGATAACAGTCTTTGTGCTTATCAGAAAAACTAAGCAGCAACTCATTTGAGTATTTTTTCCCCCAAGTATTTGCTTTTTCTTGCTTATTCAATGTAAAGATTGGCAGCTTCTGTTTGTGTTTTTATGCCAGTGAAATCCGAGTGTTTCTAGATTTTGGACTGTTGACTGGAGAAGACCAAAAAAAACTTAAAATCCTTTGGCTGTATTAAACTGGATAATTTTCAGCAAAATCAGCAAATGAACCAGTGATGAATATAATTAATACTTGCAACCCTACATTATAGGTAGTCTTTGTACTGATTGTGGTGGTTATTTCTCATAAATAACACCTACACTCTTGACTACATACAACACCAACAGAAGAGCCAGAGTCAAAAATGACAGCTGAAGTTGTTAGGATGTTTGTTTGATGCATTTATTGACAAAGGTATGCTGCATTTTTCAAATTTTGGGCTGCATTAATGAATTTTAAACTCTTAAAAACCAAAAATAGCACAAAAAAAGGTTATATAAACAAAAAAAGCAAATAATCAAAAATGAGTTCATTATACAAGTTTGAATAATCACACATCCAACTTTCTCACATTCAATCCATAGGCATTTAAAGTGAAAATTATCCCAATAATTCCAGTAATTCACTGACAGCCAAAACCACTGTGATTATGTGATATGCAGGCGCACAAGTCCTGGTGAAACATTTTGTATGCTGCATAATGCCTCGGCAGCCTCAGCTTCTCAAAACAAGTGAGAGCTGTGGGAAGTTTGGCCTCTATTACTTCAACCTTCATCTCCGTGGCCGGCACCTCCCATCCGATCCAAAACTTTATGAGGCGCTTCAGCTCAGCAGGAGACGCTGTATTAAAATAGCAACACATCAGACGACACGTGTACTAAACAGACAGCAGCTTCAGAAGCCATCCCAGTAAAAATAGTGATACATACCATTTTCAATAAAAGTTTTCAGGTAGCCAGACACTCGATATACATCACTGATTTCAGATTCATCATCCTGTTTAACTGTGTAGTTCTCAAAGATGACAGTTATAGATAAAGGCCATATGATGCAGTCCAAGATCATCTGAAATGACATGTAACTCCTGCTGTAAAGCCCCATTTAAATGTATGCAAAGGAGCAGGAGTTTGGGTCAGTTTGTTGCATTAGTGTTTGTTTGTTAGGGTACCTGAGCTGTGACTTGTGTTTCTGATTCCCTTGGAAACAGGATTGGGATTACATCTCTCCTGTGAATGAGAAGTGGCCACAGTCCCGTCTCTTGTAGGCCTTTTCGGAGCTGATTGACTTGACGCCTTGTTTGCTTGATAACCTGCAATAAACATGGCAAACAGTCCGCAAAGGGATTCACCTGTAGTCTTGTCTTTGTTACTAGAAAGTGGACATGAATAAACGTAATTGTGATTTGAGGAGCCAGATGTTTAGAGCATATTCTCTGATGTTGTTAGGCAGTTTTTTTATGTCTTCATATGGCTGATTTTACGATCCCAAAATGAGCTCATAGTAATAACCAAGGATCATTTGAATCATTTAAACTGACATGAATGATGCAGATTTTGTGTACTTATTTTATTGGATTTTTTCACTGATGATGGTGCAAAGAGACTTTTGATGGAAGTGGGGGCAAAAAAGTCTTTAAATAATTTAAAATGTCATTACATTGAAATGTAAAGATAGGCTGGAAATTTGTCTTTATTGACACGACTCAGATTTCATCAGATTTTGTCCATATTGACAAGAAAACACACTTTAATGTAGCTTTTTACTGCATTCAGTTTCCTTTCTCTACCTTTCTAATTCCTTGGACAAAAGAACCCAAGCCTTTGTCAAGAGGGTTAGAGATTTTTTTTCCTCTTAAATAAATAAAAAATAAAGACGCAGGAATGCTCTTTTAAAGACGAAGTGAAATTATGTTTTACACATAAACAAGCGAGTGTGTTTGGCTGTAGGATGCAGAAAGTAACAGGAGCTGCAAAGCTGTAGCAGAATAAGTAGAAGGAGTTTGACATTACGGCATGCAAGAGGAGCTTTGCAGACAGCCATTTCCTGTTGATGGCATTTGGTGCCGGCAGATTCCACGACAGGCAGAGCTGATGGATGGAGTCAAATTCTCTTAAATCGCCCTCTCCATCAAGCTGCAGTAAAGCATAATGGAAAACACATTTTATTCATGCAGCATGCACAGAATAAATTAGATTCATTGCAGTTTTAGGAGTCCAGGGCATCAAGTAACAGATGGAGCCTTCGGAGGCCGAAATAAATTTCTAGTTCATGTTGACCTCTGTTGAAATTGCTGCTCACCATTTTCACAGCATCCCGGATGTCGAGGTCAGGACAATCTTGCACCGTGACAGGAGTCGTCTCCTCAGAACCTCCAAATAGAATGTGAATAATAGCTGGGCTGAGTCCAGGGAAACTTGGACCGTGATGTAAGAAGGAATGACCAATTATTCGTCCCGCTACAGTGAACATGTTACTGTTGAGCAGCTCTTCTGAGACCGAGGGGATCTGGTGATCAGGCTCGCCTTCAAAGATTTTAGTGATTGCAACACTTCCTGAAATAATACCATAGATTGAGGTTTAAGAGAAGATTTGGAGTGCAAGTTGACCAAAAACAAATAAATCAGTGTATCAAAAAACTACCCTGACCTGAATGTAGTCAGAATAAGTTGTATTGAATGGTTAAGTGTCGATTTTGATAGTTTGAAATTAAGATTTCTTTTTATTTGAAGCATTTTGTTCAGTTAGACATAAAGCTCACCTTAATTAATTTCCAACCATCCCAAAATAGAAAAAAAGCTACTCATTGGAGTATTCATCTCAATATGAAGATTACCCACAAACAAACAAAAGAAGAAAATTTAATTTTGAGTCTTGTATTCATTTTTCAGTTCTCCAGATTGAATTGGATATTTGAATGTATAGATGGTAGATGGATAACTAACCTTATTGTTTCTTATAAACGAGTGGACAGCCTGATACTAAATAGTGAACACTGCTTGACTTAATTATAGTACTTGCAGTTTCGTAAACCAGTTATGACAATAAACAGCAAAAGTAATCATTATAATGATGTGAAGCTTTTTAGAACTATACAGTTATACATCTAAAAAGTCACCGTTTACCATTTTGGATTGCGTCCTCTATTTTTTTTAGTGTAACTTGAGGACAAAGTAAAACAAAATAAATATTTCGATGTACACATTACTCACGAAAGGAAAAATTACAAGTTGCAACATCAATAATGACAATGAAATAATAATAATTCTTTGTTAACGTCACCAAAATCTGGAGTTGAAGTGAGCTGTGCCTACATTAATCCTTAAACAAGCATCAATTAGCGACTGAAAACAGTTTATCAATCAGAACTGTTGTGTCTGTTGCTGTTGTGTCTGACCTAAGTTTATATGAAATCCACTTAAAAGCTTGAAAATCACCGTTGACATCATGTGACGGTTGACCCCGCTTCCAGTTGCAACATCACCTGTGGCGATACGGACACTTTTATAAATCCAACACAAATCACCGCCTTTACAAGTGAAGTCATACTCTGTGATTTACTAGTGACTACCCTGAAGTTTGCAGTGAAGCGGTGAGGCCCACTGAACGTTGTCTCTTCCATAGAATGTGAGCAAAGCTCGGTCCTGCTCCTCCTTGTCTTGTCTGATGTCCATGCTCAAAAACAGACGTTTTGAATCTCTGTTTTTATGTAGAAGTTCTTGTGAAAACAACCAACCAGCTTGTTTTGGATCAGATGCAGTTCTCCATTCTGGGATTGCACCAAAAACATACAGTAAAAGTCATTTACTAGTTGAGCTGTAAGGCTTTGAAAGACACTTATGATTAAAGAAAAGATCAGATTTAAAACATGTACACTACCTGTGGTGCTTTCTCCTGATAATTCCATGTCTGTAGGTAATGATAGTAACAAGTGCTCCATTCCATCAAAGTGAAATATTCTGTGAACAAACCTACCTCAGATCAGTCACGTTTTTTTGAGGGTGTAAACAGTTCTGTAAAGCCTGGAAAAATGTCAAATTGCAGGGCTGCTGTTTTCGAGGTATGCAGCTGTGCAGCTTTTGTTGCAAGAGAAAAAAGATGATCCATGTCAACCTATGTTCAACTGGTAACCTATTTAGACCTGACTAGATGCTTTTTCATTTTAATATAGCACAAATTTGCCTCTCTCTAACCCTAAGGTTGAGTACATAGACATTATGGAGTGCAGTTTCACTTAAAATTCTAAACTTTAAAAAGTCTGTTTCCTCGATTCATGAATAGTTTTCCTACGTTCCTTTTTGTTATACAGTGCAGGTAATAGGTTAATGTCCATTAAGGTGAAACCTGCTTGGAAGGTTAAGTGGAAAATAATCTCAATTTTTCAGAAATAAAAAATTGACACAGAATCCAGTTTGAGTTCTAGCAGATTTTTAGACCAGACTCAGTCATCATTCAGCAAAGACCACATAAGGAATAAGTTAAGTGATTAAATTGGTGTCGTTTTCAATAAATTTCCTGCTACGCAAACATTTCGATTGCTTAACTCTTAAACAAGATCATTTCCAATTCACTCTCAGCCTTACATTTAAATTTTTTGTTAAGCGAAGAGAAAGATCAGCCAGTAAGAAAGAAACATGCTGCTGTTGGAGAAAAACACAGCAAAAAAAATGTAATGCACAGGCTGCTATTTTAGAGGTATGCAGCTCTGCAGCTTGTCTTGTCACACTTAAGATGATCTGTGTCAACTGATTCTCAACTTTTATCCAATTTAGATGTGACTATTTGCTAAAAAAAAATGTCTCCGGTATACGATAAATTTCACTATGTCACTGTATACATTCATTTCTAACTAAATCCTGGGTTAAATACTTGGACATTATTCTGTAGATTTTCCTTTAAATTATAAATAAATCAGTCTCTTCAATTTATGAAACATTTATCTACTTTACTACTAAAATTTATTGTGTCAGCAATTCATTAATGTCCATTATAGTGAAATTTGCCCATAGTTTACATAGTAAAGTGGACAATTATTTTGCAATGTCAGACAGAAAGATTGATACAGAACATGGTTTGATTTCCTGCAACTATTAGGAAAATTATTCTGAACTGAGATATGGTTTCAGATCATTTTCATGTTCACATTTGTTGCTAAACGTTAGCTGAAGTGTTCAGCATTGAGTAGTGACTGCATTAGGGATAAGCAGAAAGTGATTAAAGGAGTGTAGTTTTCAAAATAATTCCTGGCATGCAAACATTCTGATGGCCTAACTCTTTAACTAGATTATTTCCAATTTGCTTTTAGCATTACAGATTTATCTTCCATTAGACCAAGACAAAAATCAGCCAGTAAGAAAGAAACACGCAGCTTCTGGAGAATAACAACAAAAGCACAATAATGGTCATAGAGAGGTTGCAGCTGTGCTTACCTGTAAAGATCCGTGACTGTCTCCTTCTGAATCTTGGGTTTTCCACTGGTGTTGTGTTTTTTGGGTGCGAGTGGGAATTTCAACTCCCAATAGTCTAAGCTGGTTTTACTTGTCAGCACAGGTATTGTAAAAGCAGAAACAGTCCAGCAGCTTTGCCTAAGGCAGCCACTTTATTTGAAGGGTACATTCTAGAAGTGACAATTTAAAGATCCTGTATGCTAATTTTGGGTCATAGCTTAGTAAAAGAGTATCCAATTGTATCCAATTGCGGGACGTTTTGTATCATAGTTGACATTTTTGTTGTTTTCAGACCTAAAATCAGCATGGTCGCCTATAACCAATCACCACATGGCATTTTTACAGAAAGATTCTTCTAAATATTGTATATACAATTGAGTAAAATTGAAATTGAAAGTTAAATATAAAGATATTGTAGTAAACCTGTTGACATACGACAAATCCACACTTGACTCCCACACTACTTTATATTAAATAACTCAGAAAGCGTTGGAGTCTTGCCAGTCTTTTCTTCAGGAGGAAATGACATCATGTGGAGCAGATCATGTGATCTGGAATTAACACACTTCCTTGAGAGGTGTTATTAATAAGTGATTGTTTCCATAATAAATAATTATGGAATATGTAGAACATAAAAAACACAATTGTTTTTGTTGTTTTTTTTACTTTTAATAAAAATGTATGCAAGGTATATTCCATGGATTTCAAAAATCTCTCAATTGTATATTGGCCCATATGCTTATAGTTAAAATATCAGGATATTCAGCTGTTTCATTAAATCTTTTTGAAGTGTGAATATAAAAATACCATATCTGGCCTTGTTATTTGCACTTTTCCCACTGGTAAGCTAAGACACTCCGTCACCCTCTAGTGGCAGCAGTGTAGTTACAGGAATACAGTCATACATACAGTAGAAACGACCTCAGGATGCTGACACACTTTGGCTGTTTATACATTTTCACAGAGAATTTGTAGCTTCCTCTAAGCTGCAATAACATGTGGCGTTGTTTCGTTTTGATCCGAGCTTCCTCTGTTTTGTTTTTCTCGTCTCTAATGTCGCTCATCTCAATCAAGCTGCACATCTGAGGCCCCCGTGTCCCAGACTGTCCACATGTTGCAGTCGCCCCCCTCCGTCCCTCCATATGCCCCTCTGGGTGACAGTGACACAAGTGTCCCATTGTCAAAACAGCGTCTGCCGGGGTCTCTGTCTCAGGGGGGAGGAGGGGGGACATGCCTTGGGGGACATTAGAAGATTAGCTATGACATTAACCCCCCGCCCCTTGACACACACTCACACACACACACACACACACACACACTCCTACCCATAATCCTCTGTTACAAGTCACTTCCCGTTTCATGAGACACTGAGACAAAGCAACAGATCACATGTGTTTTTTTTCTGCTTGTTTCTGACTTTGGAGTGTTGTGGGAGTTTCAGATCTTTTAATTTGCTGCTGGGAGATGACAAACCAGAAGCTGTCTTGGCATTAATGTGAGTATGAGCGATGAAGTGATTGTTATGTACAGTATGAAGGGCAAACTGTTTGTGCTTGTATGTGGGGGAAAAAGATGGAGGGGGGGTTGTGTGTACAGTATGCTCTGGGGGAGGTGCTGCACATTCTGGCCAACACTGTGCTCTATAGCATGTATCAATTCATCATGGTCGGTTGATCAGTTTATGGTTTTTTTTGCATAGTGCAGTTTCTCTTCATAGATTTTCCATTATTTATAATTCTCTCCGGTAGAGACGTTGCCTGATCAATATGTGATCAGGTAGAGAGCTCTAAAGCTGTACTTCACTGCAAGAACCCTGCAGCATTCAGTCTAGTAGTAATTCAATTCAAGAAAAAAACTAGTTTATCAGGAATTACCTTTTAAACATTAATTGAAGCTGATAAAAGTAGAATGTAAAAGGGGAGGTCATGACTGCCATTTTTAAGGGTCTGATCCTGTTGTGTATCACGGTCTTCATTAAATATGCAGCACTGTCCCTTACGTCAGTGTGTCTAACTGTAAGCCAGCGCAGCAGAAACTTGAGAGGATAGGGACTACAGAGACAGACACAAATGTAGCTGTGGAGAGAATAGTGATTGGAAAGCAAAAATCACAACCAGAATCCTTTTTGTTGCACTCAACTATAGCCCAGTGGTCACCAAAGCATTTTAAGGGTTTGTTGAGTGCATGATAAAATCACACCTTCATCTCTAAGGAACCCTGCTGTTACATTTACAGTTTGTTGTTTTTTTCTCTGTAAACAGGATCTGATATTTTCCGTGGTTGGCCTACACACGATGAGATTTTTACAGTCTGTGGTTTATGAGGATGAAAAGACAGTTTGGAGAAGCTGAGTTCAAGGTCAGGTCTGGACCGTATATTGTTACTCTCAATTTCTCAGCTGGGAAAAGACGTCAGTAGAGGGTTTACTCAGCATGTGTTGGTTTCTCACTCCTCCTCCTCTAGCTTCTCTCCTCCTTATTTTAATCCCCCTTATGTCTCTGTCTGCCTGCCCTTCCCTTTTTAATACAAGTGTCGGCCAAATTAGAGGAGTGATGGATGGGTCCTTCCTCCTTCAGGATTCTTGTTCATTCGGGCATGCAGACCAGCAGGGACATGGATATAGCCGACAGATGCATGTGTGTATACGCTTGTGTCATGCACGTTTACATTTGTCATCAACAGATCTATCATTTGCATAGTGTGTTTTTTTTCTGTCTTTTTTTTTATCCTTCTGTCCCTGACCGCCAATTAGATCTCGAAACCCACATAATGGGTTCAGGCGTTTCACATTTGTGGCTGCATCTGCTTGATTACCATGTATTGCTCACACTATAGAACCAACCAGGAGTACACACACACACACACACACACACACACACATAGAGAAACACACTCATCCAGCTAATGGATCAGCCTGTCTTTGCTTTGCTGGGCTTATATTTCACCAGCGAGAGGGAGGGAGCACAGCCAACAGGTCCATTACTGGAAGAGAGGGAGAGAGAGAGCTATAGGGATTGTGATGAGGGGAGGAAAAAAGAAAGAGAGAGGCGGGGATACAGCTGCAGGCGTACTGCGGCAGCAGCAGAGCGGCATGACGTGATAGCAGAGGGGAATGACGGCCGGAGGCACATACACACAGATGCACATGCTTGCAGCTCAGAGGCCAAGCAGCCAAAAGTAGGCAGAGATTCAGCCAGACGCACTCAACGGCATACAGATCGGAGACACACTCACTTGCTGCTTGAGAGGGTGAGTGGAAGCCTTGTGTTCATTTCAACTAGTTTTACATCTTTATTTGTTTTAATTGCCTATGCATGTTTCCTCATTTGCTGATGAATCTGTTTCCTCTTGTTTGTGTATTTTTATTCCCAGTTGATTCTAAGAGCAGATGGTTGCAAACAGTGTCTGAAAGGATGAATCTGTTCAGAGTGGTATCACTGTCAGGAGCGCAACGCAGAGAGTGAAGAGCGAGGTGGACAGAAAGATAAGGAGAGCTTAAATGGGATGAAAAGAGGAGGAGAGAGGGGGGGAGTGCTATAACCAGGGGTGATATGATCGGCCTGAGTCACTGTTGTAGGGGCTGTGGGACTCGGTGCTGTAGTGTGTGATACATCTGAGAAAGATCAGCTGAGAATCTTGGATGATGTGGAGGAGAATGGAGGCAAATTGTTTGTACACACATGGAGTTATTTATGTTGTTGGTAGTCTGGTTGTACTCTGTAATGTGCAGTTTGTGGGTGCATGTGTTTGTGCCGCTATCCCAGCTTCTATAAAAAGTGCATGTGGAGCAGACGTGTTGTTTGGCATGTATTTTTTTTCCCTACGTAGTGAGTGATTCACACACACTGTAGAAATATCGCCTGCTGTCTCCTTCATGTGGTTGATTTATACAGCGTTACATTGTAACCTCAGTTTTTTGTCATATTTATGTTTTCAGTTGAAATCAGTGGTTATTCTAGGTGCATAAAATGACATCAAAACAGTTTCACCACATTCCAGTGCAGATCTATAGATACAATGATTATACATAATTTATTTTCCCACGTTGTGACATCTTTGATTATGACAGAATATGTGTCATTGCACGTCACTGTAAGCCAAAAAGATTTCCAACTGGGTCACTGATTCATGATAACATAAACAGTCTTCAGTTCATTGTTTCAAAAGACTTTTGTCTGTCTGTGTGTGTGAGAAAGTTTTTTTTTTTTCTGTCAAAAGATGAGAACTCTGATTCCATCAAAGAAAGTGACTTTGAAAATGAGTCACCTAGCCATGGGCGCCACTGATTGGCTGAATAAGTCATTCCTGTTTGTCACAGCTTCCTGTCTTGGTGAATGGTGAGTTGTTGTGGACCAATGGGAGAGCAGCGGTGAGGATGCAACCGTGATCCAGGAAAAAACAGCCCATTGTTCCTGGGACGTCGGAGAAGTGTGACCTCCCTCCTGCCGGCTCTGCCTGCTCGGCCTAACGGCACACTGAAGGACTCAGGACTCCTCATTGACAGGCAAGATACTCATGTGAGACAGCAGATCTTATGCATTTCATCTTGAGCAGTTCATAGGCTTCAGATATTGTTGTTTTACTATTTGGGGACTTGTTTCTAGGAAAAAATGCCTTTCCAGGAATCCTATTTTCACATTTTAGTGCTTTTCTACCACTGGGTGTCACTAGTACATTATACTATGAGTTTGATGGTACATTATTGATGTTGTTTTGGCTGCTGTCATTAAGGAGGTAATTACACTCATTTATTGTAGCTTCCAGACTGGATGACACACACACACTAAAAAAACAGGCCCTGCTAATGTCCTTCAGTTCAGACAGAGAAGCCTGTGTTTCCACCTCATGTATTGATTTTGTGATGAGTCAGAGGGTGTTCATCACAAGGCTGAGCATGTGTGTGTGAAAGAGAAAGAGGGTATACATGTTTCTTTGATCAGACATACAGTAACTGAGTTTAGCCAGAGGCTGTCATGGGACAGAAGAGCTAAAACGGTTTAATGTTATTACAAAGTTTCGAGCGAACATCGAATGCTGGCTGCCATGTTAACCTTGTTTTTCCTCTGCTTCAGGAGAGTACATACCTGATGCTGCCGTCTTTCATGACAAACATGAAAGATGCTTTTAATCAGCTCATGTGCTTTGCCTCCTGGGTACATGAGGGGGCAAAACTGAATTACGAAGAATAGAAATGGAGTGAAAGGCAATGTCTTACTGTTGCAGTTTCAGAGAAAATCCAGCAGATGTCAGCCCCATCCAGGCTGAACGACTGGCTGGACTGTAGCCAGATGCTGTCTGTTATGATTCATCCACACATTTGCTCACTTGTAACACATTTAGTGAAATTTTAAATCATATACTTTTATACCATGTTTGAGTGAAGTAGTGTTTGCACATTATGATGTTCTAACCTCAAGCAAATTGCCTTTTACTTCTTCTAAAGGCTGCATTCAATATTTTCAGGGGTTTTCTGTATGTTAATGTCGCAGAAAGACTAATCAGTGTTTAATCAACCATGAAGCTCACATTTATAGTTTTAAACCAATATTGACTGCTAATTGATTATTTGCTTGAGTAACTGACTACAGCTGTGAAAATTAATTCATTGCTTAACCTCTTGAGCCCTTGGGGTTTGAAAGCAATGCTTTCCTTTTGAAATAATTGCCAGAACTGAAAACTGTAAAAACTAAGAGAATTATCAGATTTTTAACCTTCTGATGGTCCATTAATGTTTCATGTGTAATGAGTTGGAAAAATAACCAAAAATGGGCTTGAAATCACTTTAATTCTATATGTCTCATTCAAGAAATATGCAAAAAAAACAAAACAGTTTTGAGCAGATACAGTAAACAAACAAACAAACAAAAAAAAAACCTTCACTCAGCACAAGTGAGCAGTCAAGACTGACTCAGCTGTGACCAACAGTTGTGTGATAAAAAAATCTGACTTTTGAGGTTGTCAGCTGCAGACTGTGGTTACAAAGAGCTAAATGACTGAGAAATACAACATACTCAATGCAACATGGTTCAAAAACTGTATACAGTGTTTGTAGAGAATGTGCAAATGTAGGTAGTCCTGGTTAGATAGCTTACCTATAGTAAATTAAACCCCTATTTCCCCCCCAATGTAGATAACACCTGTGGCTACTTGGAAAAACACCTATTTATTCCTTTTTTCAACTTTCCTTTTGCTGTTTTATGAATCAGGGCATTATAATTTTGCCGTACAGCCTTAAAAGGTATTTTTTAGGTCACTGTACTGTTAGCTGTGGTTGTGTAGTTTTTATAGAAATGCAGGACTTTATATTGCAGTGAAAAATAAGCCAACACTGAGTGAAAATAAAACATCCACAAACTGCTTCTGTCACTTAAAAATGTCAAAAACTCTTAGTTTTAGCTTCTTTTATCTCTTTTGGTTGTTAACTGTTTAAAAAAACATTCACTTTCATGTACTCTGGGAAACTGAGTTACAGATATTTTGTGATGTTTTATGGCCTAACTGATTCATCTGTTTGTCATAAAAATAACACCAATACACTAATAAATAGGGAAAACAAACAACTTTAAATACTTTACTCACCTTTTTGCCTTAGCACAAGGTTGAAACTTTGCTTAAACCAGCTGAAAAAGTCAGATTTCTTACATATTTGCTGTGGATGTTGAAATAACTAAATTTTTTATAGTCACAGATTCCTGCACTTTCTATAAGTGAGCTGATTTCTGTATCCAGCCAACTTGCACGCAGTTAGTGTCACGACATGGGGGTGAACCCGAGCAGAGAGCACACAGACGAGGGACTGAGGCAAGAACAAAGGTGGATTTTATTGTTTTAAACAGAGGTTAAGGGAGTGCTGGACGGGGTGGGAAACTGATGTCTGGAGTGGGGGCTGAAGCTGGGACCGAGGAGGGAGCCCTGACAGTTAGACTGAGCATGACACACCGATCAAAACAACAGTCCCACTACTGTAAATATACTTATGTAACAGAAGGGTACAGAGTGATCCTTCAAGCTTGTACAGAGTCTAAACACATGATCAAGAGAACACATCCATATGCTGTAAAATATGTTGTAACAACTCATTTGTAAAGGAATCAGACATAAAATTGATTTCACAATGTTTCACAGGCTTGAAGTTGTTGGTTTCACTCAGCAGAATCGCCTCATTGTTTGCTATTTTTCTGATTTGTTTCTCACTTACACACAGACATCAGCCTCAGCAGATGAGCCTCTGTGTGTTGTTATGTGAGGATGCTGCAGTACCAGCATGACCCCGGGAGAAGCCAATCTCCATACTGATAGACAGAAGGCCAGACTGCACCTGTGCTCCGGTGCTCCTGGAAATCCTAGCAGGACTCATATCAGACGGAGAGAAATTCTGATGCTTATTGGTGTCTGGACCTCCCAAGAGGGAGAGAGAGCGAGATGAGGGTTTACAGGAATGAGGAGGGGGAGAAATTTGGAGAGAGAAAGGAGGATGGATGATCACATCTGTCTCTGTTTACGCACCGCTGCTGTGCAGGTCTTCATTAGCATCAGTCAACAGAGATGGAGCGCTCATCCAAAATACCTGAAATCTCTCCATTTTCTGTGTCATTATATCTGATGTTATGAGTAAGTGAAAGGAAGGTCTCCCACTCAAAAAAGAACCTGTCCTTTCTTTTATGAAAAACTGAAAAGGCTCTCTTCTTTTGAGTTTTTTGAGCTGAAGCAGTCAAATTTTCTCTACTGCAAAAGTATAGACATGCTGCTTAGACTGCTGGAAAAATCTGTGTGTGTGTGTGTGTGTGTGTGTGTGTGTGTGTGTGTGTGTGTGTGTGTGTGTGTGTGTGTGTGTGTGTGTGTGTGTGATCCACATGACACTGTGTGCAATTCTGCGATTAGATGCGCTACGAAATAATCCAACATTTTATCCTCGCGACTTTAACGGCTTAATTTGATACATCTCTGCTTTACTAAAGACAGCTTCCCAAGAAATCTTCAGGCATGAGATTTGATGCTGTTTAAGACAGGGCAAGTAGGGTTAATCGCTAAATCTGAGTATTTCAGAGTGTGTGTTTAATTATAACGATTAAAACCTATTAGGACTTCATTTATCCGAGTGTTGAAATAGAAAAGAATGAAGAAAATGTACAATGAGTTTCAACATCTATGTATATTTGAATGTATATATACAGTACTGTTAGTTTGAATGCTTTCAAAAATCACGCCTTGAATAGTTTTCATATGAAATGCAGTTAACAGATTAGATAAAATCAATATTTCCAAGGTATAGTTGCACAAAGTTTTTGAAGATAATTTGCAGATCTATTGTTCTCAACATCTTGGAGAGCTTTTTTTTCGACTTGGCTGTCTTGTTTCTGTCTTTATGACATCTCAGACTGACTCCATGAAGTTTGATGGCTCTGTGGGAGCCATAAAATCTGTTGCAGGACTCCTTGTTGTTCTCGTCACTGAAATTGTTTATGACTGTGACTGTATGTTTAGGATCATTGTCATGCAGCAGAATGACTCTGGGATCGATCAGAACCCCTAAAAGTGCTTTAAAACTTTAACAGATGCAATTGTGATTTCATTTACAATTATTTATATCTTATTAAACTCGGAATTTAAACAAAACCACTCAATAATAGACGCAGTGGCAACATATCATATAAACTAAATTATTAACGGTAAAATTCATGAAAATAAAGCTCTAACTGAAATAAAATGATGGGAGAAAATGTTCACTTACACGTGAATCAGCTTGACCTCACTTCTCCTCCTCCTGTTAAAAACTTTCCATGCTAGAATTTGACTTAAATGCAAAGAAGCACAATTAAAAGTGTATATTGACACATCATTAACATGTCAAAATTATAGGTGTGGTTTAACAGAAAGCTGCCATGTGCAATTCTGACATTTTGTGAGGGAGACCAAATCAGCTCAGTCTGTGATATTTTCCTCTTTTTCTCCCTCCCTCCCTGCCTCTTTTCCAACCTCACCACCTCCTGCCTGCTTTCCCTCCAGCAGAGCAGCGCGAGGCAGTGAAGTTATATGACAGTTCATGAAAAGTTTCACTTGATCAGCATTCACTGTGAGTTGCATAGGAGGGAACGAATAATCTCAAGCAGACTTTATTTGAGACATCGAAGCGGAAAGCTAAAACTGTGACTATCTGGAGTCAAAGCAAATGAGGTGAGGATGATCACGTACTTCATCTGAAGCTGTAATACGTAAAGAAAGCAATAGTGATTATGGATGTGAATTCACTGGGTGGAGGAGAGTAGGTATTTGAGAATACTGTGGTCTGAAATCAGCTGGTAGATTTTCCTGTGAGCATTTGTCTGTGTTTGTGCGTGAAGCTGTTTTTTGTATTTTGAACTCCCAGCAGGCAAATTTGATTTCTTAGGCGCTCCTTGCCTTGCTGAAAATAAATCCAGCTCGTGGTTTACCATGACTCAGTTTGTCATACGGGCTCGAGCTGCACTACTTAGCTCTGTGTCAGGAAAAGAAAATTCTGGTTTGTCTGATTAATCTCTAATAGAACTTTAACGGAGTGTAACTAACCTCTTAATGGATAACCAAATATTTTTTTGGAGGGCTTCATGGCTAATGGTCTCATACTGTTGTCGTTTTGCTCTGATAGTTGAGTGCTCACTTCACCTTTTTGATGCTGCTCTCCCTGTGTCTCTTCATTTAGGTCAGAATGAGTGGGGGAGTTAACGTGAAGTCAGCCGCCCGCGGACCTCCCTCATCAGGAATCCCTCTTCCCCGCAGCCTGCTGCCCTCCTCTCCCAAAGCAGATCCCCGCCGCCGGGCCAGTGACCTGCCCCGGCCCTCAACGCACACTCCCAAACACACACCCACTCACACACCCACGCACTCGCCTTCACTCTGCCCACGAAACTCCAGCATCTCCGGGCCTCCCTCCAGGGATCTCCTGAGAGATGCCAGCTTCAAAAGTCAACTCTTCCAGCGGGCTGGAGCTCTCCCAACTCCCCAGTTATCACGCTCTGCCTATAGCAGCCCACTGAACCAGCGCAGAATACAACCACCGATACACTCCAAAGACACACTGGATCTGGGAAAACCTACAACCTCGCAATTCCCAAATGATGGCAATTGCAACAGAAGCACGTTCACCAATAAGAACCAAGCATGGGGGGCCAGCAACCTGCGTCCATCGCTTCATTTCAAGAGAGGCGACGACTCAAACACTGTTACCCAGGCAGTTAGTGATAGAATAGCGGGGAGAGCAGAGGAGCCTTCAGAAAACCACCGACCCCAGCCCAGCGTGCTGAACAACGGTAACATTCGGCCCGCTCTTGCTCAATCAAGCTACGAACATGCCATCAGAGGTCAGAGTGACTCCATCAGCCAATCGGATGAGGAGATGGGGACACCTGAGGACAGCAGTCCGGCCTCCTCTCCTGATCCTCTGCTGCTGCCCCCCATCACCTTCACCATGCCAATAATGTCCAAAACATTTGTTGATAAGCAGAAAACACAGAAGGAGGATGCATCTACGGAGACACACATGCCCAAAGTCAACATGGCTACCGTGGCTCCCTTCAGCTACAGGTAAGTGGTCCGTACTCACACACAAACGACAATTTATCTCCACATAAGCCCTCATTCACAAGCCCCATGTAATTATCATATTTCTCTCCTCATGATCCAACTCTCTCTACACATTCTGACTTCCACTCGGGATACCAAAGACCTGCCCAGAGGCCGATCGTGGCCATTTCCATCTAATTTCAGTCTTTTATATCTCTTCCAGTGAAGCATTTGTGTGCTCACGCATACACACACTTGAAGTTTTCTGGAGCAGAGTTGATTGTTAAAGTCCTCTTGACAGCCTCTGGGCTGACTCGGTATACTGTTGTTCTCCCTCTCACACACACTCACAGTCTCTCATGATGTGGGATGAAAACAAGAAAACAGTCAATCTGGTTTTGTTTTTTTAGTTTAAAAAAATGACAGCATTACAGTGTCTGATGTGTGCTGTTGAGGGGTTTATGGTGCTTTCGTGAAGTAAATCAAACCACGAAGAACAGAAAATTAGAACAATATTTTCATTGAATGGGTAGTGTACAGTGCTCGATATAAAAAGCATTTAAGAGAAAACATGTTTCCATTTATTTGTATTTGTTTTATAATGGTGGAATTATACACAGTGCTTTGTGCACAACTGCATGTGTGATTTTATCGCTTTTATGGGAATTACTGTGATAGTCATAGTCCCTTTTCTTCTGCTGCCATACACAGTAGCTGGTGTATTTGATTTTAACAATATTAAAGAGATTTCCGTGTTCCCTGACAGATATGTGATGGTTGTGTTTCTGATGTGTTGACAGGTTCCAGGCACAGGAGAGTGATTTTTCAGTTGACGAACTCAGTGACTGCTCTTCTGGATCGATAGAAGTCTGCTGTGATGACCTAACGCCAGGTTAGACACACTCACTCATGAGCACATTTCACATCAGGTTTCCTCCCTCTCATTCTCCTCAGCTGAACCAAACTTCGTCTAGTTTTTTTCTGCCCGGTTAGCCAAGAAGCGAAGAGCCCCTGTGGCAGGTACGGCTGATGCCTACTTTCTGGCAGCCAGACGTATTTACAGCAGAAGCCTCAGAAATGGCGTCAGACAGTACATGCCAGCGGCTGACCTTTGGGTCTCATTGTGGAACCTGAATAGAGTCAGCGAAGACGAAGGGACAACCATTCTTTGTCCAAATGTGTGTCTGTCGTGCTGCAACTTATCAGGCCTCAGGAGCCGTGTCTGAAGTTAGGTGGTGTAGTTTTATGTGTGTGTGTCTCAGCCCGGGGCTCTGCTGACTGCAGTGGTTCCTTGATGAAGAGATGGAGCAGAGAGATGGGCTCAGGATGTTAAGATGAAGGACGATGACAGTGGTGATGTGGGTCAGTAATGGGATGAAATGGGGCACTTCTCCACTCGCTGCCAGGCACTATTATACACACATTGATTCCAGCTTCATCCAAGAGCCGTCGAGGAGTTTGAACCCTTCCTTCCCTCTCTCTTGCACTTCTTCTTTATCCAGCTTCAATGACCTAAAAAGTCCCAGTCCCAGCATGACCCCCCTCCCTGTCCTACTCCTGTGGCTTTGAGTAATGGCTTGCTCTGTACCCACAGCTACAGTCATGCATTGTCGTGGTCATTGTGAGTCTGAGGATGTGAACGTGCTTCAGAGATATGACTATCAGTGGCTTAGTGCGTCATTCTTTTTGATGTGGCGACAGTTGAATAGCAGGGGATTGACTGCCAAGCTTTAAAATGTGCTGACTAGAGTTAATGTGTGTGAAGCTTGAATAGCAAAAAATCTCTCCTGCTTATACACACAGGTAGAATATGTACAGTGTAGTCAGAAAAAATGCACCAGTTGTATGTTTTTGGCGTAATCCTGCATGCTGAGTTATAATATGAAGCAGTGGCACTGAGTTTGCAGTGCTGTTTTCCAGTTTTAGTGTTGCTCTTACATACTGGGTAAACACTGTGGGAATCCTAATCCTTTTAATACACATTGCATACACAATGTATATAAATAGATACAATTTCTATGCTGTTGAATGTGAAAATCCTCAAATTAAAGTAGCTTTAATCCATATTTTAGCTAGTAGAGTGGTGCAATTGATAGCACAGTCTGTTTGGTCAATATACTTTGTTGTATGACCTGCAAAACTAATAGCATCCGTGTCAGGCTCATTTGCACATTATGTTTGTCCGAACAGACTAAACTAAGATGATGCTTAAGCATTTAGCTGTAACTGCCACAGTTTACCATTTTGCAAAGACCGGATCATGTTGGTTTGTGGAAATGATTGTTAGGGGTTTGGTTTTTGTTGTTGTTGTGTTTGTAAATGAAATACAGCAAGATGGTTTTCAGAAGGCTGCCTCTGACTGTCAGTCAGAAATGCCTAAGTTGGTTTTTAGTTGTTCAAATGACTGTAAATATGAAGAGGACAAAAACAAACCAAATCTAAAGTCTCTTTTAAAAAAAAAGAAGTAAAATTATATATTCAAGACCACAGACATCAATCCAAAAACACAAATTGATCCCCCTTATTAGTGTCTTCTCAGTCAAATAATTCTGCCATCCTGCTTGTACAAAATTCAAATTACATTCAGCAGATGTTCATCTTGGTATACTTATTTGTTTCATTGAAGCAGCTTTTCTGTTCAGACACAGCTTGGAAAGAAAAAGGAAGCAATGCACAGAGAGAGAGAGAGAGAGAGACAATACAGAAAACAAAGAATCATAAAAATGTAATGTGCTCTTAAGAAGTGGTGAAAGCTGCTGCTCTCCACTGTAGAAATCTGTAATAAATTCTCTCCAGAAGCTCCACAGTTGCTGTTGTCTACTTAGTAACTTCACTGCACGTAGAAAATATATCATCTTAGGACATCTAATTATTGTTATTTATTATTGTTATTATAATTGTTTGAACATAGAACAGAAGCCTTAACATTATAGTTCCCTTTTTTTGCTCATCTGGCCCGTCTGGCTACCAGAATAGAGTTCCTTGCAAATAAAACCTTTTAAAACCTTTTCTGGAGGTTTCGGCCAGCTGGCTGTGGAAAGGGGGGGATGGGAAGTGGTGGTGGACCTGCCCCAGTCTTTAAAGCACTCTGGCTGTCTTGGGCCTATGGTTGTGGCCTTGTAATTGGTCCCTAGCAGGCGTTAGGAACAGAACTAAAGTGTCTTAGACTCCTCTGAAGCTGCATTTACATGGAGGGTGGGCTGACACCGTAATAACTGTAATTTAGGGAGCTGAGGAAGGGAGGGAAATGGGGTGGAAGGCAAAGTTTGAAGCGGCGGAAGTGAGAAAGAGTGAGAATGGTGAGAGTAGAGAAGAGAAGGCCAACGGGGTCAGTGGGCTGATGGGTTTTGTTTTATGCAAAGGAGGACAGAGAACAAACATCAAATGTGTGCCTGGAGATGAAAAGACAGATTGAACGTCGGTTAAATATTTAAAATCAGTTGGCCCTCACGAACACACAACAAGGCTAAATTCTGATCTGATTTGTGACTATCGTAGGAGTCATTTTCCTTAAATGTAACATTTTCCATATGCTTGCACTCACATAGATTAAATCAGGGGTAACATAATCAGCTCTTCCATCTACTATCTGAGACCCTAATGAAGACCTGAACATTTAATGTGACTGAAGGACCATGTGGTCTTTCAATTAGACCACAGACCTCCTGACCTTATTGCTCTCCAGAGAGGTGTATTTGAGCACACATTCGAATCTGAGTGTGTGTGTGAATGTGTGTGTGTGTGTGTGTGTGTGTGTGTGTGTGTGTGCGTGTGTGTGTGTGTGTGTGTGTGTGTGTGCGCGCTGACGTATGTATGTGTGACAGTACACAGATGGTGTTTGAAAGATAAATGTAATGTGGACTGAGTATCATTTTTCATCTCCCAGCAAGGATACGGCCCTTCAACTCCCCACGGACACTCTAAAAGTCTGTCAGTACACACACACACACACACACACACACACACACACACACACACACACACACACACACACACACACACACACACACACACACACACACACACACACACACACACACACACACACACACACACATGGCAAAGGTCATAATTTACATTTGATGGAAATATTCCGTTAATAAGGATATGAAATACCATACAATAAACCACAAAAATTAAAAAGAAGGATAATCCAGGTTTGGATTAATTCATTATTTTAAAACAAATGGACGTCTGTTCCTTTGAAACTCCCACATTGTCTGTTTTCATAATGTGTTTCTTAGGGCAACCCAGTAATTGAATTCAGTAGTTAGGCACTAACTCAGTTTAGCAAACGGTATAATATTCATTACACAGGAAAATGTTTCTGTTATTTAGAAAGATTAAATGTTTACTGAAACTGAATTCAATTGCACTGAGGCAGTGCAACATTTATTTTACTTAAATTCTTGTCATGTTGTTATTCCAGAGTCATGCAATAATCTGATCAAATAAGTAATTTCATTATATATTTAATTTTGTGTCAGTCGTTTCACATTTTAAAACTATCAGTAAACCAGAAATACTGTATATGGCTTTTATTTTTATTTTTATTCTCATGCAGACCAGTGGTGTCCTGCATACCACACTATCTGAAGCCTTCTTTTGGAGAAATTAGTTCTGAAAACCCTTGGTGGTTTTTACTTTTAGACTAGCAAAAGGCAGGCAAATCTTTAGTAATGAAGGTATGAAATCAGCTTGCCGTTTGTAAATGCCACGCTTGCCATCCCCTTAATGCCCTGGGATAGTCTGGTGAATACCACTTTGATAACCCCGAGCGCATCCACTCTTAGACAGTGTGTAATCCTCTTTGGCCAATCTAATCAGGGAGGCATATGCTGAGTTGGCATTGGACAGTGATGAGTGGTTTAGTAGCTTTAGGAAGATGATCAGATATAAGAATGGACTAGATTAATGCCCACTCTTATCACCAGGAGTGCCGCAGTAATCACTATTTATGGTTTAATGTCATGCTCTGCTCTATATTTGACCTTACCTTTGACCTCTTCTGTGCTCTAGTATCGTGTCGGCTGGTGCGGTGGCCCAGTTATTTATGTTGGGGTTTGGTGGAGAATGCCTATTTTAAATATTTGTCTGATCCATACTTGAGCCAAAAAAGGCTCATGTAATTTACACACATGAATAAACATGCAAAAATTCACTCAGACACACAGCGAAGCTTCTCCTTCTACCATACATACCACCAGCCTGGTATGACAATGCACCAAGACAGTTGTTGCCATCTCCTCCTGCCTCCTCTTCTTCTTTCTCAACCTCTCACTCCCCCAGGGGCATTTTCTTACAATGTAGTAGGGCACACAGTAATGCAAAGCTGCATTACAGTGCAGCAGATAAAGGAGGAGAGAATGGAGGGAGGAGGTGAATTGAGGAATGGCTCAATGAATGCACACTCAAGATCCTTCTTGACCTATGGGGTGACTCCCAACCAGGGAGTCGAGTTAAGTCACTCATGGGACCACACACACAGGAATGGAGTCACACAGACATCTATCTGTCAAAATTAATAACCCATTGAGAATCAAGCACACACTTGCGTACCAGAAGATACACACATACTGCGCAATTAGGATGCACGTCATTCACGTTTGTATTTTTGGACTCAAACACTACTGCACATTTTCCTACAACAACAGTTTTTTCAGCAGCAGAAGCACAAGTGAACACACACTTACACATGCTGATGATCCATCGCTGCCGTATGCACACCACGCTGTAACCAGGCAACCACTCTCTGCAGCAGAGCATTGTGGGATACCCCTGGGAAGTGTGCTGAGAATGTCAACACTGAGGTACCTGTGAGGGTGCGTCTACAAAGAGCGATACCTTATAAAAACACACACACACACACACACACACACACACACACACACACACACACACACACACACACACACACACACACACACACACACAAGAGATTCATTCTTTCTACATATTTTAAGACTCTCAGGATGGCAGTGGATGTTTTTGAGCTCTCAGCTGGTGTGTGATTCATGATGAGTGGGTGACGTTCAGCCTGGGAGAGAATGGTGTTTTTGTTGGATTAACATTTGCGCCTCCGGAATCAGGAGTTAGCAGGACTGATGCACTCACACTATTGTCACTGATAGCTGAATTGCCCAAATGCTTAAGCCACTGACTCATGCTATGCATCATCAGTACTTGGTGAGGACCACCACAGAAGTGTCACTGTGGAAAAACTGCCGCTCTTACTCACACATCCAGTCTTAACTCACACCAGAAAGCCATGTACTGTATGTACTCATCAGATTGCCGCCTCAGTGTTTTGTGTGTAAACAGGACATTAATAGCAATGTCATTGTGTTCGTACAGCACCAACTGACTGTGACTGTGAGCCTTCCCTTGTGTATAAGTGTGTCATAGTCTGGTATTCTTCATTGTGTCCTGTAGACCCCATGCCTTAGTGTGTTAGCGGACGTAAGGAAACTTAGCAGGAGTGTCGAGGCAGTGAGGCAGGATATCCCCCCTCTGTCTTGCAGGCTTCCTTTGCTCCTCTGGCACACATGCAGAGATCCTTCCTCACCCATCCTCTTCCTCCTCCTCTCACTTTCCTCATTGCACTGTTTTCTGAGTTGCAATTTCACGTTCTTACTTTTCACGTTCTTACGTTCTTTCTTACTTTTTCCTCACCAGTAGCATCTATCGCTCATGGCGGTGGCCCTAACTTGTCCTGATTTGCTCTGTTTTTCTTCATCTTCTATTCTCAGTTGCACTCACTCTTGTCATTTTCTTTCGCACTTGTCTCATCTTTAGAAGAACTTTTTTTGCCCGTGTTCTTGCGTGGAAAAAGAGGAACCAAGAGGGAGTAGGTGAAAGTGAGAACGCATGCCATCTGCTTAGTCGAATGGGAACCGCGTCTCTTCAAGTTTAAGGCGATGTGATACAATTAGTTGCATCCAAAGCTGCAGCGCTTTCCTCCTCTCTCACAGTACTTTTCCTTTCAAAGCTGGAGACCTTGTGTAACCTTGTTAACATGCATATAATGCACCGCACAGTGTGTCCAAGTGTGTGTCCCGCTGGCTGCTTCACATGACTGCTCCGTCGAAATATAGTGGTGAAGTTGTTCCAAACTGTTTAGAGATGCTAGGGCAAATATACTCATGCAAAGTAGTGAGACACTCTGTCCCTTCCTGCCTGTCTGGTCTGTTTCTCTCAGCCGCTATTTGACTCTGTGCTTTCAATCTACCCATTCATCCCTGTATCTCTTTTTACCTGTCTCCTTAACTTTGCTTAGAAGTGCCTTTATATGTGAATGGAGCTGTTTTCTTGTCATCGAAGCAAATTTCCCAAGATTTCAGTGGTCAGCCCACAAACACAGTATCACACACACACACACACACACACACACACACACACACACACACACACACACACACACACACACACACACACACACACACACACACACACACACACACACCCACACCCTTACTTCTATAGCATACTAAATGTATGAGGCTGCTATGTGCTGAATGTGTGGGCTAATACCAAGCACTGGCACTCATCGCACTCTGAAACTGCCAGCATCTTTGATGTCTGGCCAGATTGCTCAGGTCAGTCAGACACCCTGCACAGACTGCATGCTGTGTGTGTGTATGTGTGTGTGTGTGTGTGTGTGTGCGTGTATAGAGTTAGAGAGAAACTAAGTGGAAATAGAAGGAGAGAATATACAGTGTGTTTACACCAGCCATATATTAAAGTGAGTGGACTGTGGAGCCAGAGAGACGAGTGCTGGAACAAACAAGTAGCTGTGTGTTGCCAACACTTTACCTGTGTGTGTATACGTGCTTTCAAGAGCACTGACGCCTGTCTTTGCCCCATGCGCATCTATGCACCACACAGACCTGCCTTGTATGTGGTCACTCACTTTTGACTAACCTTAATCCCTCATCAGGGAGGTATAAGAGCTGACGTATAGCACCTATTAGCCTTAAATTACATCCCTCACCCCAACTACTGGTCTGCTACCGGCCCCCAGAGCCCCCATAACTGTCACCACACAGCTCTGGCTTCAGTGTGGCATAACCACCTTAACATTGGCTCTTTATTAAAGGTAGCTGCTTCTAATTAATGGCTTTGGCCTTTAAACAATAAAACAGCCAATGCATGTCTGTGTTTCTGTCTGTACTCAGCTTCTGTATTACACACACTCATTCAACCCCAAACTGATGTTAGATTGGGGGCAAGCGTGCTGTGCATGCACCTTAATGCGTGTCGTTGTCATTTTTTAGGTTCGGTCGGCGCCGGTTTGGATACTGTTGAAAAATGAGCAGTTTTTAAAGTACCTCTCTAATATTAAGTGCTGAATGTGAGCCAAAAGGACATTGCTTGTTTTCACTCTCTCTTAGCGTCAACTGATTTATGCAAATGTAACAGAAAACAGCCTGCTTGTTTTAATACTACTTTATCGCCTGATAACATCATAGCTGCAGGCACTGCCGCTTGCAAACCAGAGGAAAGTGAAGTACGGTTACGGTAATACACCCAGTCCGAAAACACTCCACCAGCTACAAAACCAGTCTGCAGACAGGATGCATTAATACACAAAAACAATTTTAATGCTAACAGTTTGTATTGATTGTTAATGGGTCATGATGGACTTGATGATGGCTCATTTTATCCCCCGTCATCATGGTTACCTGCAACAGAAATTAAAAGAGATGAGAAATTATGACATCATGCTATTTCTTTGTCTTGGCTATCCGATCTCCACCCGGGTCTGTGTGTAAGGAGGAATTACAGGGGTAGATTCTGTTGGAATTTCTATCAGTCAGACAGTGAATAAAGGAAATAATAGGGAGGATGAGGAGGATATTCCTGTTTCTTGATTGAGATGGGATGTCTTTGCAGTGATGAAATGACGTCGCTGAATGTGCCAGAGCCTAACCGAGTCCCTGGACTGGAGCTTTGGCTTCTCTCGGCCTGTCTCATCAATGTGACACGCTCACAGAGACGGACCCGCGCACACACTCGTACACAGAGACAAAAATATCGACAGCAACGCTCATTCACACACACCCACACACATGCGCACGTGTGCTTGTTTTAAATCACTGGGGTATCGTAATTGTCCTGCTGACAGATAGACTGACTGAGATTGTGATGAATCTATACCCTGCATGGCCTGTACGTCTGTATTAAATAGATGAGAGGGGGAGGGCGATCTACTGGAAGGAAAGGAAGGGAGGAAATGAGAAAAGAGGGATGGAAATGAGCGGAAAGGCAATAGGTGGCAGGTGGGGGTTACGTGACGTTCATCTGAGGTCTGTTGGCTACTAATTGAAGCACATTTAGTCTCGTTGTGTATGAGGGCCTGGTAAATGTGGATTCTCCTCTGCTAAGCTGATCCTACAGTCACGGCTGTTTTTCAGATAATTTGAATCAGCTTAATCATGGGTGGGCCTCTGGTGATTAGGACACATGAGAAAATCTGAATGTGAATGGGTGAATAGAACAGCTAATGTGATTATGAGTGATGGCGGGGTAGAAGTGGGATGGGGTGGAGAGGGGGCGTCTATATTTTGGCTGCATGATTTGGTAACTAAGATAAATTGAGCAGATGAGCTCATTATAATTGTACTTTCTTTTCCTGCTTTTATTCCCTTCTTTGTAGTACTTTCTTTTCGAAAAAAGAGAGAAAGGAATATGAACAAAGGGATTAACTGACAGAAAAAGGATGGGGAGAGTAAAAGGGAAGAACGATTTAGAGGGAAAGCCCTATTGAAATGGATGTGCTAAAAAAACAGAAGACAACTGGTATTGCAACACTGGAACAGGGAAGAGCTGGGTTTGAACAAGATGCTGGTAATTTATCGTCAAGCCCTTATGTTCGCACTCACTGGTGTGCAGCATAACACAGCATCTGCGGAGTGTGTGTTGGAGGGAAGGAGAGAGAGGGAGGATCGAGCAGTGAATCAGTCAGTGGGAGGAGAGAGAGAGAGAGAGACAACAAGAAGGAAGGAGGGAAGGAAAAAGGAGGAAGAAGGACGGGGAGGGTGAATGAGCCGGTGGGGGTAGAGAGAGCAAACCGGAGAGTGAGGGAGGAGGAGAGGGAGGAGAGAGAAGGAGGGGGGGGGTGTTGCTGTTGCTGCTGCGACTGTTTCTGCTGTCAGTCGGCTGCTGCTTGCCTGGTGAACAGGAGGGAGTACAGAGCAGGAGAGAGGCAGTGGGGGACACGGAGAGAGAGGCTGGTCAGTGCTGTGGTTTATTCTGGCAGCTCTATTGTCATCTGCGTGGCTCGGGGAGCTGCAGACTCGCTGTGAGGGAGTGGATTTAGGCTCTGGACACAGATCTGCAGATCCATGGATTATCAGCAGTGAGTAAGGCTGTCACTCTACTAACCCACTCATCATTTTCAACACAGGGATGAACCCACAGTCTCTCACTGCGGGGAGTCTGCCTCTGTCTTGAACCAGGGGTAGAGAGGGAGAACAAACCAGACAGTCTTTGTGTGTTTTTTTTCCCCTCTATTTCAACCCTTTCTCCTTCCATTTCTTTCATTCCGCCTGTGTGTATTTCAGAGTGTGTCACTGATGCTGTTGCTTGGCTCTCTGCAGGAGGGATGCTGGAGGCTAATGTGGCTAACATTAGCATGACGGCTAAGCCCAGAGAGCTGGACCTCAGGTCTGCGGCTGTCTCCTGCCAGGATCCTCCAGCCCAGGCCATGGCCTCTAGGAAGCCACTGGCCAAGCCCTCTGCTCTGCCTCAGGGGCCTTCGCGTCCCTCTGGGTCGGAGCTCAAGGTCTACCGGCCCACCTCTGGATCTATCCCCATTCCAATCCCCAATCCATCCAGGCTCCGGAAGCAGCGGTCACTCAACAACCTGTCTGTGCTCACTGATGCTGAGAAGAAGCTGCACCTGTATCAGTCTCCCCGGTGGAATGATGATACAAGTCGACCTGGCACTGGGACCAGCAAAGTGGGCCAGGGTAAGACAGGTCAAGCCGGGGGTGGGAGACCGCCACTCTCCCGGACACTTTCAAAGTCAGAACAGTCTCTGTTCCAGGGGAAGCCCAAATCCTTCTGCTCCCCGCCTGTAACTTCTAATGCGGGCAAGCCGAGTAGAATCCCTGCACCTGGTAAACCACGGGGACCTTATGCTGAGGTCAAGCCCATCAGCAAGGCCTCTGAGGCAGGCCAGAGTGCAGATTCAGACCATGCTGACCACCCAACTAAAGCTAACTCCAATGGAGCTGGGAGTACTGGAACTAATGGCAAGAAACCAGGGGAGAAAGTGAGATCTGGTTCTCTGTCAACAGAGGAAAAGAAAGACAAGAAGGGGATAGAAGGAGAAGATGATAAGAGCTTCCTAAAGGTGGACCCAGAGTTAGTGGTGACGGTTCTGGGAGACCTGGAACAGCTGCTCTTCAGCCAAATGCTGGGTGAGTCTGCTGTTTCTGATCTGATTCTGCTATTTTATTGTCACTATTATTGACATTATTTGTACTCACTCGGGAATGGCTGTGTTCACTTACGCATCGGTTCAGTGGGCATGAAATAACAAAAACAAACAGTCGAGCTTGACCGAGCCGAACCACCTGAATACCTCACCTCTCCTCTCCACACCCAAACCTTCCCCACCAGCTCTGACTCTACCAGCAGCATCAACACTGAATTTTAAATGAGTCCAGTCTCCATTGCAGCAGACCACAATAACTGTGTGTTTCTAAGTGCTTTCCTCTATAAAATGCTGACAAGCCTTCGTTGGAGGTGGTGAAAGTCTTCCTGTTTACCACACTGTTACGGTCACACATGCTTTGTCTAAATGCGTGAAATTAATTTTCACTGTGTGTATTTGCTCGGATACATGTGCAAGCAGCGTGTGCTCCTATAAAACAGCTGAAGTAAGCATTTCCAGGAGCTGACATTGTTTTGTTGTTGATTCATTAGCCAGCGTTGGAGTGTTTTGTCCTAGTCTCATCTGACCCACTGCCACAGTGAGCTAGATTTATATTAACCTATTAACTAGGGCCCCTCTTCTTCTGTCATTATATCTCCCTTTTTCTGTCTCTACATCAACAGCTCTGTCGGCATTAGAGAATATTCTAGAATTAAAAGGATTTATCGATATCAAAAGGCAAATATCTGCTACTGCATCACCGTACGCAGCAGTTGGGAGTCTAACCGCATGTTTGTGCCTGTCTGCTAGCCCACACCAAAATCAGCCATTCGTTAATAAAGGCCGTGTGAGTGGGACTCGTGGGGAGTGTGTTTTTGGTCGGTAAATAAAACGGCTGCATATTGAGCCTGGCTCTGGTCACAGTGGGCCACATATTTAGCCTCGCACCACTCCCTCACACCCCCCCCCACCCCTTCCCCTTCCCTCCTCCCCTCCAGTTCCATTGATCTCCAGGCCACTGACAGATGGTCACTATCCACCCCCCCTGTTACCGGGGGCAACGTGTGGGATGCGAGATGGGGGGGAGATCTGAGTGGGTGGTGGCATGGGCAGGTAGTGTCGTACAAATGTAGCGGGACATGTTGTGCGTTCAAAGTTTTAGCTGCTGGGGGGGGTGTATTGTGAGAATGATGACTGTAGTTGGTGACTAACAGGTCAAAGTGGGGTTTGAATACGCACCTATCATCCATTATTCATTCATGCACGCACGCTCTCTGAGAGGCTGTGTTTCTCATTTGCTCATGCTCTTTCTTTCCGTCCCTCTCGGTAAAAGCAGATAGCATCAGAGAGTCAGTGGGATGGGGAGAGAAGAGTGCAGCAGGTCGTTATATCTGGCTTGATGCAAGGAAGTCATTTTCTGTTCATCATCAAACCCATATCTTCCTCCATCCCCTGCGTTTCCTCTGTCTCTCCTCACCGGCCTGCATCCTGCAGCACAGCCCCAAATCATAGCATGCATGACCTTGTCCCCGCAGCCCTCTCTGTGTGTGTGAATGTGCTGTACGTGGTATGTGTGTGTCTGTGTTTGACCTTGTTCCTTGTTGTGGTGTTGCTGGCCACACCTACGCCTGGCAGCCAGGTAGGGAGGAGGGAGGAAAACAGAGAAAAGGAAGTAGAGGGAGGAACCTGGCACTAATTCTTGCTGGGAGAAAAGAGAAAAGGCAGGACTTCAAGATGAATGAGTGAGACAAAGAAAAAGTGAGGCACTGGAGTAATATAATGGTGACAGTTGTTGACCTAAATTTCTTTCTTGCATCCCAAGTGACCAAATGTGGCTTTGGGCGATTTCAGTTAACCACAACCTGCCAGAGGTTTATCCCAGAAACCACAGCAGGTGTGTAGGGTAGTTTAGTGCATATACTCACATGAATTTGTATACGCGTGTGCTGGGGAGAGGTTAATTGTAACTTGCCCTGTAGCTTGCAGCCGTGGGCTCATCCTTTATCGTATCTACTTCTCCATTTCCGATGGGATGCTCAGCTAATTGGTTTCTGCTCTGTGTGCTCTGTCATAGGAAGATAGATTATGGACGTTCACTGGATCATTCCCAGTGATCCACTTCTCCTCTTCCCAGATTCAGTCCTACCGTCTCCTTTTCAGCTTCTTAGAGATGTGCAAGCAACATATTATATCACAATACAGTATTACACTAGGATAAATCAGCCAAAATTTGGCCATTGTTATGGAAGCTACATGTCAGTTGTTAGCTACAGGGAGTTAAATACATGCCTGTGCCTTGTATATGTCATGTTGCGTGACATCTAGCTGCATGCATTATGACACTGTCCTTTTGAGATTAGCCAACAGGCAAAGATAATGAAGAATGCCACTGAGGGAAGAGTAACCCAAGACAATCAGCAGTGCACTTAAAGGGATAATCCCCCTCCCACACACACACACAATGATCAAGATAAAGGGAAAAACAATCCTGCATATTTCAAGCATAGACCTATATGTTTATTTGTGAGGTGACTTAGGATTTGCGTGAGTATTATCTGTTTTTTTCCGTAATCGCACATACATGTGAGTGATGAAAAGGTTTTTGTTAATTGGATTTAGAAAATTACTTGACTTGTGTGGCCATGGACAGCAGCTGTATTACATTATATCTTGTTAGCGGCATTAGAATCAAGATTAGACACAGAGGTGGACAATAAAGAACTCTGTTTTGTATAAATTCTGCTAATAAAGTGAGCTGACCTGAATGGCACCTTGTAAAGCATATGCGGCATAGGTTGCCAGAGTAATCCAAAGCACTGGAACCTCAGATGTCTGCCACTAATGACACATCCCTGTTCCATCCAGCACCCATAATGAGGTGTGTGTGAGAGGGTAAGCTCCCTAAAGCAGTGGTCTTTCCCAGCATGGGGCAGGGACAGTTTAGAGAGAATCCAGTCTAAGACACCAAACAAGCATCCGGATTAGGCCCTGCATAAACATAATGAGAAGATTCAAACCCCCATTCCACTAATCACTGATCTATCACCCTGGAAAAGGCCAGCCATACAGACTAAACTGAATTAAAGATTAAAGGCCCACAGGACATCTGTTTGGTTGGAGATTTGGGGGTTTGGGGGAATTTTACTGTATGAAGGATCAGATAGAGAATATAGATTTAGATTAGGAGATTGGAGATGTTGTTGATCTTGGTTTTAGGCTGAGCTGATGGTCACATGTAAGTGGCCGTAAAGTCTCAGCAGACAGAAAAGAGCCAAATGTGACTCAGTGACACATGGGATGCTCATTAATTCAGCCTCGACTACCAGTGTGCTTGTTATTTTAGTTTGCCATTGTTTTGCATGTGTGTGGGCATGCTTGTGTGGCTGATGGTCTCTCTTGTATGCTCATCAGCTGTCTGCGGAACAATAAACCCCGGAGAGGAATCGACAAAGCCTGAAAAAGAAGACACACACACACAAACACACACACTGGCAAACACAGATCCACACACAAGCCTGTTCAAGGGAACTTGACAGCGCTGCAGGAAATAACGTCAAAGCACTGCAGCTCGCTAAGTCCAAAGCTCACACATGCTCACACATGCACATTCAATACATGGCACATTCAGACACCGATACAATCTCCTGTCTGTACGCCGCTGTGTTCATCCTTTTTGGCCGTGAAAGGTTATTTTTCATACTCGGTTCTTCCATTGTGATGGCGGTGCTGAGTCTCTAATGGGATGCGGGTGCGGTCGGAGCAACCGGTTCCACCCCGGGCTTTGCTGACTGAAGGATTCAGGGCAGCCGTGCTCCCATCGAGGAGGTGGTGACAAGCCAAACAAACACAGACGCCCAAAGAAAGTGAGGAATAAAGCATCCCTCTGAATCTCTCCTCTCTCACTCTCTTCCTCTTCCTCTTTTTCAACTCTGATGCGAGCTGACGGGTAGCAGTGTTCTGTCACCAGTCAGACAGCAGAGAGGATATTTCTGGTACAAGTGTTTCAGGAGGAAGACAGAGGACATCTTTTTAGTGTGACAGGGATTTTGTCACCAGGAATATTCATAGATAAAAGGAGCACACATAGCACATGCATGCATGATCATGCATTTTGTTTCTCCCTTGTTGTGTGTCTGCGTGTTTGTGCGTGCGTGTTTGTTTACAATGCGTTGTGGTCAGTCTCTAAGGACTTAATGCAGGAGCCATTGCATTAGTGCTGTCTGCTTCCTGCCAGCTTCCTCCTAAATCATATTAGTACTCTCTGTGTTTTTGTCCCATCAGCTCTTACTCAACAACACACACAAACGCTGTGAATCACTTAAAGACAACTGTGTTATTATGCTGCCCAGATTATTTGATTTGGATTATATAGCTGTTGACAATGGCTGTTTTTTTGCTTGTTTTTTTCAAAGATTTAAGCAATTTTTGATGAAACTGGAACACTTGCATTAACCCCTAACTTAATTGTGACTGCCACAGGAAACTGATTCAGAGATCGCTATGGAGTAAAACATCTCAGCAAGTGTTTTGCTCAAAAATTCTTGGCATTCATGTTCGATACATTTAGGGGTCTGCAAGTTTGTTGGTTGCACTGTCATTACTGATATTTTCAGCATTTTCTTTCTAATTATATAAGGTGAAATATAATCAGCTATACTTCCATATGCATGTGTAAGTGCATGTGAGTGAAAAAGGGAGATAAATACAGAGGGAGAGTTATGCAGGCCACTTGTGATGAGGAATACTTAGTGCTCATCTATTTCTGTTCTATTTGTGTTTTGCTCTTAGGAAAGGTCTCACATAAAAGTGCTGATTGTTTCTGATGTAGTGCTCTGCATCTGCATGTTCTAGCTGCTTTAAGCAAATATTATCAGTCTGGAACACACATACATCTGACTAAGTCTCATGACAGTTTTGTGGTGAGCCAACACCAGTGATTATGTTATGCAGTGTTAGTAGTAGAGGCTGAAGCCAAACCAACAACAAGCAGCAAACAGAGGAGCTACCTAAGAACGCCTCCTCTGAATTTATTTATTAACCATAAATATGTTAAAGTTACTTTTTAATCATAAATTAGTGGCAGTAGTTTGGCAATAGCATTTTTATGACTCAGTTATGCTATAAGATCCAATAAATTATATCTGGATGTATAGAAATTAATTTGCGCTCCTATCAGATCTCCCAAACCACGTACGAAAGTTTCCAGGCTTGAATTGAAAATTTAATTTTGTACAGCCTGTGCACAATTCGACTGCAGTGCCATGACCATAAAAGAAAACTGGGTGGGAGAGTGAAGAGTGAGCTTCCAGGCCCAGATGTTCTGTAAATAAACATGCAGTTAGAGTGAAGGAATAGTTTGTCAGCTGCTGGATATTCCATACTGAGGTAGCTGTCTGTGTTCTCTGATTTTATAAGACCAAATTTGCTTTATTGCAGTATTGAATTTTCTGTATTTTTGTATTAATTTGATGAACTATCTTGATAGGTCAGCTATTATATTTACTGGTCATCAGGTTACATTTTGCATATACAGCTTCTTAACTAAGAAAATATACACTATCTTGATACATATCCATACAAACTGCAATATGAAATTTCACATACAAGAATAAACTCATGTCACTGCAGTAATTCTTCAGTCGACCAATCACCATCCGTGGCGTTTCTGCAGTTTACAAACCAAGCTAGTAATTGAGAAAATATTTGAAAGGTTAATTAATTAAATCAAAACTAACTGATTCCATATAAAAAGTACACATCTCATAAAGTATGCTTAGAATCAGATTTCCAAAATCATGTTGAAAAGACAAGTGTTTCACACCTATCTAAATATTTATTTCCGTCCATGTGCTTCATTGTATACGTTTTGTAACACTGTGTAAATGTTACTTCCTTGCTGTCAGCGGTTCTACTGTTTCACCCATCATTTCATTAGCAGTGCACGGATTGCACACAGAGTGCAGACTGTGTCTGACATGTGAGAGTGGAGCTGCAGCTGGGTTTAAGCACATTGTAAAATACTGTTCCACAGGAAACAACTCTCTTGAACAAAAATACACCCAAACATTGCCACACATTATGGTCTGCCTTGGCTCGTCGCTGGGTTTATTTAGTATGTGTGCAAGTATGTGGCTGTGTGCTCGCATGAATGAATCTGTATTTAGATTTGTTCTGATTTAGATCCAGTCTGAAAGTTTTCAAGTCTGACCAAGAAGCACAACAGATACAAGCGAAAGTTCTAGATGCTTGACTTTTCACGATGCCACACACACAGCAACACTCAAGTCCACTGATTTTCCTGCAAGTGAAACATTTTTTGACAGCCTTACCGGCATACCATGTTTGTTTATAGGAGGCACGTGTGTTTTAGATTGTGCCTCTCTTCATCTCTTTACTCTCGAAGCACCTCTGACATGTTTAATCTCATCCTGTGCAGCTCGGCACAAAGGAGCACACACACAACCCCCCCCCCCCTCGTGTTTTGAAGTCTAATTAGGAAGGCTAGAGATGAGATGTTCTTTCAGTGTTACCTTAGTGAGGTCTTGACCTTCTTTTCTGTGAAAGTAAACTTCCCTCAAGTCTCTTAAAGCTTCCTCATCTTCCTCTCTAAGCGGATAGCGTTGAACTTTTAAGCAGATAGGGCCGTGGTTAAGGAGATGTGCCAAGTGTGTTTGTATGTGTGTCGGTGTTTGGGTCAGTGTTCAAAGAGCCAGGAGATCTGAGCTGAGAGGATAAGGGAGCAAAGTTTGAAGGTTTTAACTATGTGATAGTTGCTGCACGTGCTGCTATTTAGCCTGTTTGGACGCACTTCTGCAACTATGTGTCTAAGGCAGCCACTGTTTACTCCTCCATGTCCCTCCTATGGAATCTACTTCTGCATAAGGATTTCCAATTTTAAATGGATTTCACAGTCAGCTGCTCAAACTATCACCGACTATCTCTCGATATCTTCCCCTTGTCACAAATATGCATTGATACACTAATTGTCCTGTCATGGGAAGCCTGCTGCATCGTTCAGAGCATTTCAGACAGCAACTTGCCTAGATTTGGAGTACACGGATGCAATGTTGTGCTCTGACATGCTCATTAGCCATTCATGTCACATATCGGATGAGATCTTCAAGGGCTCTAATATCCTGTTGCGACATCCCGGTGAAGCAGATGAACGTCTGTGCATGTGTGTTTGTGTGTATGCAAGTGCGTGGATGCACATTTGGGTGCTTTGGCGTGTTTGTCCGCTCCGTCCAGATGTGCAGGAATGGCTGTATGTTGTAATACTTCCTGTTTTGCAAACTGTCTAGGGTCAGTGTGGGGCTGTGACGCGAGGCCGAGTGAAGTCAGAGCTCAGAAAAAGGAAGAAGACGGGGATTATGTGTATTAACTGAAATGGTCTTCACAAGCAAAATACTAAATAATTACCCATTTTAGTAGCTGAGTTGCAGGCGTATATCTGGGCTATCACATCCTCTACCCTTGTCTTGTCTTTCCTTCTTTTGCCACCATTCCCTAAAGAAACTTAAACAATAACGAAAACCACAAAGGTTTTTACAAGCATCCTGTTTGTGGGATTCTTGTATCTCACTTGTCAGGAATGCTGTAATGATTATCTTTGCAGCTAACGGCCGCTTTGGCTGATGACTATTTTTGAAGACATATCGCTGGGGGTACAGATATTTTCCGGTGTAGTGCCACTGATGCTCAACCACACCCATCTATCATGCGTTAAGGGTGCTGTAGCCTGAGGAAGGTTATGCTGACACTAACATATGTGCACACATGGACAGGGACAGATGAACTCCGGAGGGAAAGGAAGGAAAGAATAGAAATGAGAGCCATTACTCAAACCTTCAGTCGTAGCCCCACAAAACTGAACCTCTTGCAGATGAAGACACTACATTAAAGATAGATGTAGCAGTCATGACATCACCCACTGGTTTGTGGAGCCTCGCGTTTGGAATTTGGCTGTCGGGATGTAATGAGCAAAGTGTGACTCTGACTGAAGAACCTAAGAACTCTGTGCACGGTGATACAGTAGCAAGCTGTCAATTACATAATAGCCTCACCCTAAAACAAACCCCACTTTATTGTCTATTTTTCTCTAAATATGACCATAATTTACAAAATAAACATCATGCCTTATTTCAAAATTCCGAAACTAGAAATGAACACCATAAACTCATGAGGAAAATGTATACTGAGGTAGCAGATTAAGTGAGAAGTAGGGTTATTTTCTCATAGACTTTTGATACCAGACTTTTTTGGCCCTCTGCTGGCCATTAGAAACAATGCAAGTTTAATATACGTCCACACTGGCTTTCCTTTCAGACCTGGAGTCTGTCTTTTGTGAAGACACACCTTTATATTCACAACACAAAACCACACTTTCAGAGCAGATATGCAGTGTTACCACACAAAATTTCTACACGCATATAGACACACAAAGTGGCAGACTACTCCTGCTAGGACACAACCATTAGTGTATCTTTGGGGAGTTTGTTTCTTTCTAATGGAGAGGAGAGTCAAGTGACCCAAGAGAGGAAGTGAAGTGGACAGCAGTTTCTCTCTTCACTCAATTCTGTCTGGCAGCCATCGGATATCCACATGATGCAGTTTTATCACTTCCTCTTCCCTTATAATACAAACCCGGTAATATTTCTTATCTTTCTTATTGTCAAAAATGTCACTGAAAAACCAAAAACACATTTATCCCAGCAATAGTTAATCCTTGTCTATATAACATCCCTCTTCTGTATTCCATTGCTGTTTGGCAGCTGTTAAGAACATATAAATGTTTCACTGTATTATGTTTTGATTCAGTACTACATACTGTACACTGCAGTGCTCCTGGAAACACAGACTAAATGAATCTTCGTTTGCAGCCGAAAGTAGTCACGGGCAAACCCAATTTAAAGTCTGGAGCATAATGGAAACATCCGTCTTTGCTGTCTTAAGGGTTAAAAACAAGCCTCTTACCATTGCTGCCAATTCAAAGGTCAGCAGTTCTTGCTAACGGGCTTGTGGCCTGACCACACACAAGATGAGAGAAAACAGCCATATCCATTATAGATTTATGTTGTCTTATCATCTCAAATCTTGTTGTGGTGCAGTAGGCAAAACATGGTTTCCAAAATAAACTGTCTGCTCGCTTTCCTCCTTTACATCCATAGCACTGCTTTTCTCTGGCCTCTTTGAAGCCTGGCTTTCCGTCAGCCTGCTTTGTCTGTCTTGACTGAGAGCAGGCTCGCATTAGGATGCAGAGAATTTACCCTCAACATGCAGCACATGCATGCACTTACAAAAACACTCTCAGTCTAAGTTGCTGACTCTCGCTTCGAGAGTCTGAGTGGGCCATTACGAAAGGCGTCTCAGCTGGTTTCATAGCCTCTTCAGAGCTGGAGTGAGTTCACGAATGCATCCAGAAGTGGCAGGTGGAGGTACCGTCCCAACAGACACCCACATACACAAAAACACTTGCACATACACACATTCAGTTTAAACCAGATCAGTGTAATTTATCTGCACCCCTGGTGAGCTGCCAGGCCTGACAGGGATATTTGCATCCCTAATTCCCTCACCCCCACCACCACCAGCGCCTCACCCACTCCCCATGCCAGCTGGGACCACCGGGGCCAGGGCAGAGGCGGGACAGGAAGTCTTTTACAGACAAGCACTCGCACTCGTACACACATACACACACACACAGGCACACGCACAATAACGCAGACCGTATCTAATCAATTTGACGCCAGTGTTAAACAAAGCTCTCATTTAAGGTAATTAAAATCGCCCAATTAAAGCCTGCGTGCGTGTGCCCGAGAGTGTGTCAGACTTGTCTGTGTTTGCATGTATTAGGAGTTCTTTGTTCCTGTTAAACCTTTGTATGACTGTATTACCAAAACTGAACATTTTGAAGCTGAAAAGTGGCTCTTTACAGTTTGAATTTTCACACCGTGCAACAGTACGCTTCATATGAGCACCACCTAGAGAACGAAGAGGGTCTATTTTTGTAGAGATTTTTTTTGTAAGCAAACATTCTCAGTGTGTCTGTGTATGCATGTGTGTTCCAGTTGCAGAGGTTTGCATCACAATGACTTCATCATCTCTCCACTGAGGTGCCTGTCCCCCAGGGTTGCCTAATCAATTGTCTATGGGACTTTAGGAAAAATCAATCCAGCTTCATAAATCTGTAAGGCGTGTTTGTTTCTCCTTGTGTCTGGGTGTATTTGCATATGAGCAGACTCACTATGCATACAATTACATACATACATACAAATGTATGTATGTGAAAACACTGTTGCAGTCTGCAGCTGTTGTTGAGATTGACACCTCTGGCAGTTTGTGATTTGCCCTCCTCGCTCATTAGAATGCCTCCTCCCCCCTTCACCTCCTCACTAGCCAGCTGGACTGATTCTTGGATTGTCGGTTCTGAATAGTGTGTGATTGTGTGCATGTGCGGTTACTTTCAACAGCTAGACCCTGGTTCCTGTGAGTTACTGTTACCACTTTTAAAGCAAATTAAATACAGGTGAAAAGCAGCGACTGCGCTATGCATTTTAGAAGATCTTGCAAGTATACTTATGAATATTAAATATTAAATATATATCTGACAAAAACAACTTTGTAACACAACTCATTTATATTTTCATGTCACCCTGCCCCTCGGCCAAGGTAGAGCTCTTATTTGGGAGTCAGCTGGCCGCTTCTAATGGTCTATTGACTGAACCTCAGGGGTGAAGAGGCTGCCCCATATCTTATCACCATAACACTTTTATTATGACCCCCTCATTACACATAAATCCACTTGAAAGACATTGAAAGAGTGCAGGGGTAAAGGTCATGTAATGCAGCTT
This sequence comes from Amphiprion ocellaris, assembly GCF_022539595.1. Taxonomy (NCBI): domain Eukaryota; kingdom Metazoa; phylum Chordata; class Actinopteri; family Pomacentridae; genus Amphiprion; species Amphiprion ocellaris. Next base: position 29,715,134 of record NC_072773.1, read on the forward strand.
AAATATTTTGATTAGCTTACTGACTAAATGCAATCTTTTATATATGTATGGAGAATTATTTTCTTCTGTGTGAAATAAGTGTGTCTACATATAAGCATTAAGACTAAAAATTCTGTGATAGTAGGACTGAATGTTGGATCAGTTCGAAACTGAAGCTCGATTTATTATTAGGAATTTCTTGAGCATAAATTCTGGACATTTGTATCATTGAATCAAGGGATTAAGCCAGTTTGGTGTTGCAGTGGCTCAAGTGTTTTGGGACGATTAAGAGAATCTTATTTTCTTTGATTGCATCCAATCATCCGGCCCCCCTGTGGCAGCAGGCTAAAGACATGTGCACACATATATGCACAGCATGAATCTACGTGGCCCAATCTGAGCAGATTACACTTTATTAAGACAGGGTGAAACAAATGCCAATGTGTCCCCTGGTGGGTTTAAGTGATAACGGCTTTTGGTTTATTCTGCCACTGAGTAAGCAAGGGGCAAAAGGCCACCGTGCAATGAACAGGCACCAGGGCATCACGACAAAGGGCAGTTGGAGAGGAAGAAAAGTGGGATCCATCTGTCAAGGCAGACAGACAGCAGACAGATGCTGTGTGGCTGTCCACTGACTGAATAATACTAAAGTGTGTTCTTAAAGGTCTCTTCTTGTTTGTTTCTTTTTGTCTGTCTGCATCATGTTTAATTTATTTTGCTCCATTGCCATTTGGAAAAACAACTCTGCTTAAAGGGCCACTGTTGTACTGTAGTTTCATCATTTTATTCCCCAGTTATAGATTTATTTTTCAGGTTTTGTTCTGATGAAGAGGTGTAATCCTAGATTTTGGCTGCTCTGTGCAGGGATTGAACATTAAATGATTACCAGTCTATGTGGTCAGCTTTTAGCACGGCCAGTAAAGGAAACTGCCACAATCATCTTTTAATAATTAATATTTTGTCATGCAATTTTTCTCATTAAGGCACTGTTCAATTCTTCAGGTTTATTTTGTAAAATATTTGAACAGGTCGTCAGTGATTTTGCTCTCTGCAAGTTATGTAACATGGCATTTTTATCTCTAAAAATATCCCTTTGTACTTGTGTGTGTGTGTGTGTGTGTGTGTGTGTGTGTGTGCACCCCTATAGACCCAGAGTCCCAGAGGAAAAGGACCGTTCAAAATGTTCTGGACCTTCGACAGAACCTGGAAGAAACCATGACCAGCCTGAGAGGGGTGCAGCTCAGCCACAGGTGAGTCCCGCACAAACACAGACAAAGAAACAGGACCTCATCAACAGAACAACAAGAAAACAATAGCCAAAAAAATGAGACAGGAACAGTTAGTGAAAAAAGAACAGCAGTTAAGATGGGCGGGTTCTTATTGACGTTGCTAACAGTGTTTTGGGGTGTGGTGGTTACAGCCTGCGGGTTCTCAGATCAATATCACTATTCCTGATAGACCAGTTGCCATTAGTCTGTCGTTTTCCGCCTCTTCTGCTGTCCGTTTGCGTTGGTTAATGCAGAACTGAGGCAGGATTAGCTCAAAGCTGACTTCAAAGCCAACCCTGCCAATGTGCACTCACGACTCACATTTGTACAGACAATGATGCTGTGATTAATTGCACGTGAGCGCGCATGCATGTGTGTGTGTGTCCTCTTCCTTCCTCTGCATCCTGGACTGGTTTAGGTTGTGGTCGGCGTGTCTTTCAGATTTTGTCCTTGAGAGTTTCCCTTCCATCCGCCCGTCCACGCGTCTCCTGCTATGTACCCCTCGGTGGGAGCGCGCTACATGAAGAACAAATCAGCAGATGGTTCCCTGCTGGATTACGCTTCCTTTGCCATTCATACTTTTATTGTACAGTAATAACCTTGAATCACTCGCTGTTATCCCTGAAGACACATTTTGCTTTGAGGCCTACAGCCTGCCTGCGGAAGGTTAATGTGCAAACAAGATGTCATATATCCTGCGAAAAATTTGTGCTTGGAGCGGAAGATTTGCATGAATTAAACAAATGGATTGGTGAGCGAGCAAATTGTGTCATCTCTTATTTACTTGTATATACATAACAAGACACAAATCCATCGAAGAAATTGGGTAGCGTCTTCTTACTCAACTTCTTTCTACTTCCTTTTTGCCTGTTTTATGTGAGCATTTAATTCAAAAGTGTCTTTTTTGGCTGTTCTTGTTGGATCATGCACACAAGATTAATTTTAATGTTGCAGGCAAATGCATGCGCCGTCACCACACAGTTTGAAAGCGAGTAACTTTGAATATGCTAATTCTCATCATTCTCAGTCTAGGCGCTAAGCAGTGATGTGCTTTGCTGCTTTGGCACAGGGAATGTGATTGTGATGTTAGGGATGCCGATATTTGTAGGCTCATAAAAATGTGAAGTGACGGTGCTTGCAATTTTAAGCTCAATGTGGAGCGCAGAGCAGTATAAAAGCATGTTTTCTGCCAGGAAAATCACATTGAAACACTCACCCAGCCATATTACTTGCATGTGTACAAACAGACAAAGGCATGCTACTCTCATATACATCCCAACTAATCCTTGAGCCCCTCTAAAATCAGTATGAGGCTTTTCATTGTGAGGTCCCCGTGTGAGAAGAGGATACAGGGTGGGGAGAGGAGGAGGGATGATTGGATAGAGGCAGCAGATCCTAAGCTTTTCTGAAAAAAGAGGAAATGAAAGACACACACTGTCTGTTAAAATTGTGCCCGGCCTTTTTAGTGTTTTAGAGAAGTACATTTCTTTGAAGATTTATTAGATGTGGCTCAGTTGTTAAGGCTTTGGGCTTCTGTTCAGAAGGTCAGAGGTTCAAACCATCTATGCAAACCTGCCACTGTTGGGCCCTTGAGCAAGGCCCTTAACACTATTGGTGCTATGTGTGGCTGATCCTAGCTTCCTAACTCACTGTGTGAGAAACATTGCATTTCAGAGTAATCCATGCAGTGACAATAAAATTAAACCCTATCTTATGTCTTTTTCCCGTTCCATAGCTGTGTAGAGGGGACCATGTGCTACGACAGTGATGAAGCTGCTGCCTTCTCTATTTCCAGTCTATCAAATCGCTCCTCTCCGCTGTCCTGGCGTCAGGGTCAAGCTAGCCCCCGTCTGCAGGCTGGTGATGCTCCGTCCACAGGCAACACTCAGTCAGACGTTCTTCCCCTCCGGATCAGCCACACCTCTCGTATCAACCTCATCGAAGCCCTGGATGACTCCGACCCGGCCCTCCTGAAGGGAGATTACCTCAGCGACAGCGACCTCGGCGGGAAGAGCCCCAATGATGATGATGAAGATGACGATGATATTGATGACCTGGGGAATGGGTGAGTTGTACTAAGGATATTTTATCGCCTCTTAATGCTGCAGTCTGTAGAAAACAGGTCGGTGTGTTTCAGTAAGGGTCATAGCATTCCTTGTGAGGTGAATCCTGCCACCTGTTTTCTGTTACAACCACACAGCCGCAGTCAGGCCTGTAGTTAGTGGTTTACCAGCACCGTCTTGATCAGTCTCTGCCCTAACACGGTCAGCTGTAGCCCCCCTTCCTGCAGCTGGCTCTGCTATAGTCAAAAAGTAGCCCTCTGGCAGAGTCCAGCATTATGTCACCATTATCGAACCCCTCGCAGAGACCATCTTGTCATTCAGCTGCGAGCCCGCTAGCTTTGCCAGCAGACTTCCATGTGGACCCCTTGCAACGTTGGCTCACCAGAACCCACTGGCAGAGCTAGAAAGCAGATGTATTTGGAAGCAAAAATGTAACTTAATCTGGCAAGCCGTTGAGGGATCAGTCAGAGCTGTCAGGTTCAGAATGATTTTTGTTTTTAAAGTGCATTGGATTCATTGAATTAAAGGATTTCATGTTGAGATCACTTCAAAAAACATGGGGTATTTCAACTTCAGAAATGTTCATCGGCGTGTCAGCTGTTGTTCCACAGGTTCTCTATGTTTTTGAAGTTTTGTTTCTCTTCTGTAATTAGTACATCATTTTCTCCCATCACCTATGCACACAGTTGTGGCTGTTCTCTGTTTGTGGCAGTAAAGATTGAAGTTTGCAGGGTTGTTGTCTTTAAGCTCCATTTATTATCTGCTAAATAATGGACTGGAATGACGTGATCACAGCCATATAATGTGAGCATGTTTGGTTGTCTGTCAGCTGTTATTGATGACAATGACATGATGACTAGAAGAAACTGTGTACTGAGCTTTGTGAACACAGTTGACAGTTGAATCACAGGGACAGGTCATGAGATTGATTATGCTGGTGGCTGTTGTTTGTCTTCGCATTGTTATTTACCAACACCTCATGACTAGATGACTAGGCAATAAGAATTACGAGATTCCTATCAGTACACATAAGAAATAAAGTTTAGAAGGTCTACTGATGAATGACCTAAGTTGTGTTCCATGAAATTCTTTGGTTAGCTTTGGAGCACTTGTGGCTCTTGCCTGAAAAAGAGGAGATATGACACGGCAATTTTTAGCTCAGTGGTTGACAAAGCATCATGTTTCACCAACCACGTCTAAGCACAGCGAACAAAAACATATTATCTCACCGTAAACTATGATGCTGGCAGTGTACATGTGAGCTACGGAGCTCGTCCAACAAATATTTTTAAAACAGCCCTGTGCTATTTACAGCTTGATGTCTCCATGGAAACCACAAAAATGCACCCCCAGTCACCAGGAAATCAATTGCAACACAGTTCGAAACCTTGTACAGTTATTCTGTATCTGGTCTTGGCCATGGTGAAGAGACAAAGCAAATGGCGACATTTCCAAGGGAAAAAGATTGAGAAAGAGTAAATTCCCGTTTGACGACAGCATAAATAAATCACCTCAACAGTGAAACAGATGTAAAAGAATTTGGTTGTATCAACATAAGTAGTTAGGACAGTGACAAAAAAGACAGCAAGAGTAAAAGAAAGACTATAGCAAAATTACTCACAAATATGTAGACAAGCAAATACAAAAGGAATATGTGAATTTCTTACAAAATTTAAGTTACTGTTGTATTAAAATGTCTTCATAATCTTTAAAGCCACATACTATGTTTGTAATAGGATGGAATACAACAAACACATAGAATCTAACTAACATGTAGAATCTAAATCTTCATTTTGCTCAGGGTTGTATTAGGGAGATTTAGATTGGTATTTTTGTATATGTAATCAATTAATCTGTAGAATATGTGTGGTATTAAGTGCCATAAATTGTGAAATATCCCCTCACAATGATATGATAATCAAAATCCTTCTCAGTCTATTTTCTGTTGACTAATTGATTGACTTCTCATTTCAACACTTGTTAAGTCAACAGTTCAATATTTGTTTTCTTAAGCAGATTTCAAATACCCAACCAATATGTCTTTTCCACTAGAGGGCAGACCAGTGCTGCTTTTCCCTCATTCATTGCTGCTCCCTCCCTCCTTGTGGACTTGTAGTATCCCCATGCTGCATTTCTCTCCCATATCTCATAATTTATTACACATCTTTATCCATTATTCATGCAGACACTACCCCTGTCATACAGAGGTCACACTACACTACCATATCTCCTCCCAGCATATATAATACATAGGGTTTCCCCCTCAAGCTTCAGGAACATACGCGCTCTTTGTTTGGGTTACGTCCGTCTGATCTCTTGGCACTGGTAAATGCAGATGGAATGGAGACGGAAACAGGGTCGTAAAATACTAATTTGCCCATAAACATATATAGATGAGCAGGATTTGACTCATCACTATGATTCACTTCAGTCAATCTGTACAGGAATGAGTCACATAAACACCTAAACGAAGGTTTACGGTGACTATAGCATGACCTGGCTGAGCTCAGGTCCTGTGTACTCACACACACCCTGAGTCATGATCCCTTATGTCAGTTAACTGTTTCCTGTGCTTTTCTTACGCCGGCCTCTGGTTGTCTGCTTACATCTGGAACTAGACCCTTCACACTCTCACTCACAGCCTCGTCATTCTCACCAGGAAACAGCGAGAAGGGCGACCATGGGGAGGTCATTCCCCTCAGATTGCGTATATATGTAGTAACTTAGCATTAAGGTGTGGTCCCATGTAGGATGTGGAGTTCCACTGTGTAAACTATGGCACTTTTATTGCTTAGAACTTCTATTTTAACAGCTGTTCTTTATATTAACAGTGAATTAGGCTAACCGCTCTACAGGCCTTTTTGATCCTCATTTGGCTCACTGTTTTAATCCTATATCCCGTGGGATTCCAATGTGGTGATAGTAGGGGTTTGAAGCCGAAAGCTGAAATTCTACTCACTCACTCAATGTGAATTTCGCTGCAAACCTGCAGAAAGATGAATGTTTTAGATAACTAGTAGCAAGCTAAATGGATAAGCAAACAGTCTACTTCAACAATTCATCTTTTAGAATTAGTGATTTGTAAGTAGAGCAACAGAATAGGAATTGTCAGGAAATCATCATTTGTAACAAGTAGAAATGGCAACTGCATAGCTTTACACGTCACCTCTCTCACAGCCCCCACATTCGCTGCCTTCACAAACGGATGGATGCTGTTAAATGGCACAGTGAAATAATGTTGTCACATTTTCATATTAGACAAATTAGCAGTCCATTGTCTAGAGAGGTGTTAACACAACACAACCAAACAGGCTGAATTCTGTGCTCTGTCAGTTCCACTTTTCTCTTGAGATCAACACTTATTAGTCTTTGTAGAAGTGTTGAATATTTGAAATAAATGGTGATTAGACTGGAAGTGTCTTGAAATCCCCAGGGGCAAATATATGGTGTTCAAAGCAGAGTAATTGCTATTTGTGTGTGTGTGTATGTAACCACTTTAAATGAAGCAGAAAGTGTACATACAGCAGGTGTCTGAGCTTCGTATACTTTGATGGACAGTATTGATTGACATTGTTGTCGTTTGAGTGCTGATAATGGGCTCTTCTAGCACGTACACTCGTGTCGATGATTGGATGAGTGTGCGGCTCGTTTTCTGCCCTGTTGGGCGCAGACGCTTTCACTTCTGGATGGAGGAGCTCCCGTCCTCCCATTAGTAATCGCACAGTCTCCATGGTTACACCGCTAGACAAGCCGGTTCACTGCACTAAACGCCTGAATTATGAAAACATTTGTTGTGGAGCAGGACAAACACACATGTGTACAGACACGCTAAGCTCCTGGAGGCATATCCGTCTGACTTTGCTGGTTTAAGTGGTTTGATTTAGTGCCATTTGCTTTCGAGAAAAACAGCAGCGAGCAGGTTTCTCTTAGTGTCAGTCCAGCACGGTGCAGGGAAGTGAAACAAGACAGGAATGTTTTAATAGAGAAGAAATGTGCTTTGAAAACAAATAGTGTCTGGAATGGACTGTGATGGCATCAGCGGTTACTTTAGACTTGTGACTGACAAATGTTTGGTCCCTATTGAGACACTTGAGGTCATTATGTGAGTCTTATCTGATGGCTCGCTGACCATATCGATGGTCAAGCACTTTTAATTAGGTGTAACTCAATAGACCTTGTCATGGCCTCAACATCTTATCTCCAGTGGTTGTGAGGGTGTACAGGGCAGTGAATGAACACCATACTCCTCTATGTATGTGTGTTTGTGTGTGTCAAGAGCAGAGGTTTTTCTCTAGGTCAAACTCACTCTTCATGTACACTGACTCCCTCTACTGGCAAAAAATGAACACTCTCCCCCATACACTCACATGCACACACAGGACCAGACACTTTCTTTTGATTTATGCTCACATCTGGATCTGACTTACATTGCAGGCGACGCTCACTCACTGACCAGCTCACACACACATGTCCATACACTCACCCCGAAAACTCTTCCCTTATGTGATCATCAGTGGACACACACGGAGGTCCTCCCTCTTGCTAAGACCCAGATCTTTAAAGTGTGACTCATACCGTGGTCCAGTTACAGACCCCCTCCCCAAAAAACAGCAGCATAACCCTCTACCCCTCTCTAAATGTTATTATAGCATGTGGCCGTAATCAGAGTGTTCACATATGAAGTCTGTTGGGTGGGAACTCTACACAGAGACACACATTTGCTGTCATTTTATTATTTTTTCGAGTTGTTGCTGTTGTTAAAGGTGAAATATATCATAATATAAGAGTATGACCCTCAGAATATCAATAAATTAGTAAAATAATGCATAAAACTAGATGTTTATTCTGATTGGTTTTGAATTATTCCGCTGTACTACTGTGACTGTACCAATAATTTAGCATATTAAGGTCACTTACTGCTGCATATTTTATGATTAACAGTTGTCTAGTGCTTCAGATTGTGCTTGAAGGCTGTAGTATGGATCTAGGGAACAATAAAGAAAGTGTAATATTTTTAAGAGTTCTATAATTGTGAAAAGGCATCAGTGCCGAATTTTCCAATTAATCCGAGCTAAATTACCATGTTATGATAAGAGAGCTCTCAAAAAATAAAACTAGAGACTTGATGCTTGAGGTGATTGTTGTTTTATACAACTCAAGCAAGTTTTAGTAGTTTGCCTGTTCATTTTTATACCACACAAATAAATAAAAGGAAAGTAATGAGTGTCCAAGGAGAAAGAAAAGAAATCAGAAAGTAAAAAAATCTGCAGCAAAGTACAGCGTAATTTGTAGTTAAGGAAAAGCAGCACAGGAAAGGTCCTATATTGTGAATGTGTGAAGATATTATTGTACTGGGGGCCTGTGTTTGTCCACTCAGTTGTATCGCAGAAGATAGGTTTTGAAGTGGATGTATATTTGTGTGTGTCCAGTTTTTCTGCTTCCAGTTTCCACAGTGTCTTCTGTCCTTCTGTCCGGATGCCATTGTGTGTCAGAGACGAGCACGATTCACATGAAAAGTTGATGAGAGGCAGATTGAGGTGTGGTTAAAGAAGGTGACGGGGCGTGTTGTGTTGTTCTGCGTTACACTACCTGCTTTGCTATGGGCCTGTGTGCACAGCGCTGCTCCTTTGGCTCTGTCTGCTCAGTGTGGCATGTAATCAATTACTTTTCCTGTCATTATGGAGAGGACTTCACTGAGTGGAGGAGTGCTCTCTTTCTTTGTTCCTGCACGTGTTTGGAAAACACCAGAGAGGAACACCCATGGAGAACACACAGGCAGACACACAAAAAACGCCGTTTATTAATTAATCGAAGCCTTTTCGCCATTATCACATAAGCATATATAAGCAGAGCCACATGGAGATTTCTTTGTCACTCTGTTTTTGCATGCTGCGTGCAGTTCAACAGGCTTTTCACTTTCATTTTAAGCAAACAAAGCATGAACGGGACATTTTACGTCACAAGATAATCACATTTAATTCATATCTAGTAGCTGAATTTGCAGTTTAAGCATTTTGTTTATCTGCCTGGTTATTTTTCTCAGGGATGATGTAACCGGCTCCAGCTGTAGCCGCAGGACGCCGCTGACAAACATTAATGACATTAATCTCTTTGTCTGCTAAAGTGGCACAGATACACGTCCATGCACTCGTATACGCACGCAAATGCACAAACACATTAAAAGATTTAACCACGAGTAGCATATGGGGCTTCAGAGGGATTTGCAGACCTACAAACCCCCTGACACCTCCTGTTTCACTGAGAACAATGTCCTCGTGTACCTCTTTTACTCTTCTGTTTGCTGAAGCTGTTTGAGCCACATGGTTTCATTATTAATTGTCTTCACTGCACTACGTTACATTACTTGGTTTGCTTTAAGAGCAAACACACAAAGCGGAAACTGAATAAATGAGACTTTCCCGCCGTAATCATCGGTTCATCCTCATCTGTTACTAAAGAAAATATTTGCTTTTGCTTCTTTTCTTTTCACAGCTCTCATTTTCTTTCTGCTTCTGTCTGTCCTCACACAGTTACTCATGTATACAATTACACAGATGCACTTGTATTAATGTCCAAGCAGACCGCTGCCAGTTGTTGCAGGAATGCTGGACTTCCACTCCCGTCGGTCTCTGTGGATATGTTTAGTTTGACCGCGAGCCATTTCATTATTGTGAAACACACCAATGTTGAGCAACAAACGCATGTTCTGGATCGGAGCTTGGGAACTGCACTCACATCCCTCAGACAAACTTTCTCACATTCTCCTTCAGAAGGAACGAAAAGTTTGGGAAAGTCTGTGACTACAAGAAAAATAATGCCCCTCTAGAGCACAGAATTGGACAAGATGTCTTTTCCTTGTGCTTTCACTGTGCATGTTTGCTATTCCCAATGATTGTACTTTCTCTCATGATGGCCGAGCTTTTCTATATCCCCTCTTTCACCCAAGCAAAAACCAAAACCACTGTCACGGCTACTGTTGCCTAGACACCCCCCACGCTGAGGCCTGGTAAATCCCCATGGAGACGCTGTGGCATAAGCCCCCCTAATCCCTGGCTTCCTCTTATGGCAGGGTTCAGAAAAGCATAAGAGATATCAAGGACTTGGTCAGCAGTCTTTAAGGACATGGGGGCGTGGAGAGGCCAGTTGTGATGTCCTGTGCATGCGCAGGACCCCCACATAGTTCAGAGGGATTTGTTACCATTTCAACAATATAAGCAAAGGACAGGAACCGTATGTGAGCGAGTGGCTTCAGCTTCTAAACTTACAGAGGTCAAAATGTCACGGCATTTGCCCGATGACCAATTTCACCCCATTTCCTTTGAAGAAAGATATGAATCCTGCACTTCCTGGAGGTGTTTTGAATTCACTTTATTTTCTCTTCTTATTGTATAATCACTCTCAACCTACAGAAGAGATGAAAAGAGGCAAATGACCTGAAAATAACAACTGATGGTGAACACGATACTAAACCAACAAGCACACTCATAAACCATATAGGCTTGACATCACTGAGTCAATACGCTTTTGCTTTTAAGACTCTGCAGGAACGTTTCAGATTGAATTTGTTATCGGAGCATAAAGGCGACAACAAAGAGTTGTCTTGTCTTTGAGATTTCTGCCTCAACTGCAATGCAATGGAATTGAAAGGAAGTTTAAGGCCAAAAGAGACTCAGTCTCTTTTAGTGTCCTCCTTATTCTGAATATTCTACAGACTTTGCTTGGAGGAATTCATAACCATGTCAACAGGAGAGCTGGAGAGGTAAATTTTACTAGCAATTTTTAAGCTCTACGCTTAATAAAAATCCTACAAAGAGATGCCACTGTGATGTACAAGTTATTTTTTACCACATTGGCAGTGTCAATCAGTCTGTTCTTTCAGTTCACCACTTTGGTTCTCACTGAAATATCTCAACAACTATTGGACAGATTGAGCTGACGTACTAATACAGACATTCATTGTCTCTTGATACCCTGTCTTTTCATGCAGTGCCACCATCTCATAAAAAACAATATTTTGGTTTAAGATCACACATCTACAAAACCAGCAGGTAGTTCAATATAGCCTCAGTGCTACTTTATGTTGAATGCTGAGCAGTACATGATAGCATCCATGCTAAAATAATTAATTTGTTAATTGTTTTTGTGGTAAAGATGCTAGCAGCTGACATTGTCCTTTACTCTGTGAGCGTTTCTGTTTTTGTCTGCTGCTATTTCCAACATGCACTCAGCTGTTGGTAGCTTAATCTTCTCCTAGAAAGATATACTGCTGTGGAATTTTGTTTGTTGGAATTTGTTTAAATAGTTTTTAGGTTTTTTTTTTTTTTTAATTGCTGTGAGTAGCACTGAAAAAAATCACTTGCTGGCCATTTCAAATTCCAAACCAATCATGTGGTCAATGATCTAAACATATATATGGAACAAACTGTTTTCCCAATATGACCACAATGGAATGTGTATTTTGTTTGAAGTTGTTCTACGCATGAATTACTGTCTGCAAATGTTGCTAAAAGTATTGTTTTTAACATCTTCCTGCCAAAATACCACAGATCTAGATTAGCTATACTGATAATTGTGGTCCAACAGTTGTGTTGTGCATGTTCCCTCTGAAATAAACTAATAAACAAAACTTAACTGTGAAAGAGGCTGTGAAAAAGCGAGCAAATGCGTAAAGATACCACTGAATATTTATAGTGCAATTTTACTCTTTTTCCTAATTCTTCTAACGTTGTTGTCCTTTCCCTTGTTTTTAGAAGAGGAGTTTGAGGAAATGATCAGATTCATGCCATAGTGGATCAGTTCCCACAGTAAAAGACAACCTCCCCCAACACACACACACACACACACACACACACACACACACACACACACACACACACACACACACACACACACACACACTCTTCCAACCTGGCTCCCACTCATTCATGTCCTCCCTTTACATCTGTACAGTCTGTAAAGAACATGCTGGGTTCGTCTATAGGGGGTAAATGAAATTGCTCGGTTAAGGACCAGCTTTTTGGGAGCTTTGGACGGAAGCCGCCTCAAATCTACACTACACATACACCCACAAACACACACACTCATTCTCACATACAATATGCACACTAAAGCCGGGCCTCGGAGGTTTAACAGTGGGGTGTGACGGGGGGTGTAATGCGCATAAGAATTAGCCTTGTTTCCCTCCCATTGACTCCCACAGTGTTATTCTCTGGAGTTGTTTCAACATTAGTCACACACTTTTCTTTCTGCCCTCCTGCCATCATTCTCCCTTCCTGTTCTCCTCATTACACCATCTCTTAATCTCATCCTTTCAAGTATGCACCAATTCTCCCTATAGTGAACATATCCTCATTAGGAGACGCAGGCTGAACCGGCTGCAGAAACCTCTTGAGCAATATTTGAGCTCTTTAGGATGTTGGCTGTTTTTTGTTGTTCTCTCCTCTCTGTCTTCTAAAAGAGAAAGCATCTTTTTAAGTCAGGTTTCTCAACAGTTCCACTTCATATTGTTCTCGGCAGACCAAATCTCAAGAATGGCATTCTGTCCAAGCAACAGCCTAATAAGGTGCTTTTGGTGGTCCAGACATGGAGGGTCCCTCAATTAAGCACAAGAGCCCCTTTTCAGACTAGGAAGTACACTTTGATGTTCCAGCACAAGTGTGTCACAATAAGGTTAAAAGCATTAAAAAATGTGATCTTTTCTTAATGAGCTGCTAGACTGAGCATGCAGGCTGGTATGCAAACCGTAGCATGGTGAAAAAATCTTAACGCAGCCCGTCTGACCATGTTGGAAACCAAATATGTTTATAGTCGTTCCAGCCTTACTGAAAAGACAGCTGTCATAGAGAGGAGATGCAAGATTAATTTTTTTAAAATGAGGGAAACGGTGCATATTTTCAGATCATCTCTACAGGCAGACAATCACAGTGGCACGAGGAGTTGAGTAGAAAATAGACAAAAGGCTTGACTGAGAATTGCAATGGCTAGACTCACTCTCTCTACACATTTGGCTAATCTTGTTATGTTTCAATATCAGCTCATCCGTTTCAGAAAGTTGTAGATGATCTGTGGGGATCTGTGACAGAGACGCCTCTTATCCGATGTGTTTGTGGAGCTGGGTTCCGATGTTATCTGACCCTCCAGTATGCAGTTTGAACAGACCATAAATCCCACTTAAAGCTGCATTAACCTTTGTTGTGTATGAAAAATAACTTATCAATCATGCACAGTAAATGTATACACTGAGTAGGTCCTTAAAGCTTCTGAAATGTTGTTTTAAGTCTTAAATATTTTCATATGACAGAAAAATAAAGTTTATGTTGGTGAGAAAAACACCCTTAAGGAAAAACAGTTAATTACTCAAAGATGAATCTCCTTCCTTAGGATTTTGTGGGTGCAGTTTGATCAGTTTTCATACACAGTGTTGCATAGCAGCAAACAACTTCATAACAATCTCGTTACAAAATCACCCATACATTCAGTTTAAAAAAAAAAAAAAAGCCCTTAGTTTAATTTTAATGTTTCCTAATCTTTCGATCTCAGCATGACAGCTAACACGGTTGTTAAAATACGCAGAAAAGTGGAAATTTGATCCACACTACGGGGTTAAGTTGGCAAATTTAAACTGCTGAGGAAGATTGTGCAATATTATGAAAAAGCTCCAGAACAGCTGCTCATGGACCTTGAATCTAACCTTGCGGTTAGTTTGTTTCGCAGGGTCTAGAAAGATCCTTTAATCTCAGCACCAACAGAGTTAAATGCTGATAAATTAAAACCATCCTTTTCACACTGAGGATCGCCCACTTCAAACCAGTAGGAAGGGCACAGAGAAAAAGGAAATCCATAAACCTCTAATGTGAAATTGCTAAAACTGACCCAACTTTGGCAGAAAACTCAATGAGACGCTCATCAAGAGAGTAAGATGTAGGACCTTAAATTCTACAAATATAAGCTAGAGATCAGCTGAGATTGTTTAAATGACACTCGGTGTATGGAGGTGTCCATCACAGCAAAGAAACTTGTTAAAAGAAACCACGAATACACATGTGTGCTAGTGTGTGTGAGAGTGTGGACAGGAGGAGAGTGAGGTAAACAAGTGTTGTAGTGTGAAAGTTTTTTATCGTGAGGAGGACAGACATTCAAGGCTGCCAGTTAAAGTGAAGTAAATGCTAAGCTGATAAAGTAACAGAGAAAAAGAGAGTGTCTCCAGTCTGATAAATAGATGTTTTATATCCGTTTATATTCAGCATGCGATTAGCGAGCGTTTGCTTCAGTGTGTGTGTTCCAGGTCTGATAAGGGGGATGAGCTTTCCCAGGTCTAGTGTCTCTTTCATCAGCAGAGGAGTGACAGGTTCCCAGGGTTGCACCGATGACCCCGCCTGTATACTGTCATTACACAGTTACATCACCACCTAATTATACCGGCCTACTGCACACACACACACACACACACACACACACACACACACACACACACACACACACACACACACACACACACACACACACACACACTCATGGATCTTGAAGACAAACACTGTGGTCTTAGATGCTGACTGAAAAAAGGAGGGTAGCGGTAAAAAAAAAGAGGCGCTCTTTGATGAGCAGGAACACAAGCAGAGCGGGAGACAGAGGGCACGTCTGGACATGAGTCAGTGGTCGAAGTAAAAGCTGGCCAGACAGACTCAGAGCTGCGTCCAACTCACCGTTCCAGGAACTCGGATGAGAGTGAATAAAGGCAAAGGCTCTCATTCACTTAAGAAGGATTGCAAGTTTGTGTTTGTGTAAAATGTGGGAGTTTTTGTTGTGTGTGCGTGCATAGAAACAGTTTCCTTTCACTTCATTCGTAACGCTGGGCAACAATCGTGGCAGCGGCTACACACACCTGCACTTCAGCATGCCAATGTGCCAATCGGACCACTAAAAACACGCAAACACACAGACCAGCACTGTGTGCCCACCTGGCTCTGTGTCGTATGGGTGAGCAGCAGCCCGAAGAATCCCACCGTTGTTCCCTGTGCACTTAAAAAGAGTGTTGTTAATGATCTTTCTTCTCTCTCTCTGGCTTCCAATCTCTATTTCTATCTCTTGTCTCCCTTTCTCTACCACTCACACACTTTCTTTCTCCTGTCTCCACTGAAAAGACAGTGTTAATTATCTCCATCTTCCACCCCTCCTCCCACCTCCCTCCGTCTCTTTCTCACCCCTCTTTCACTTATTGAACAGACCCAGAAGACAGGCAGATCTATTCACCGGGGTCCACTCAGTGCTTAAAGTGTTTAAACACCACTGGATGTTGTGAGGGGGCAGAGCTCCGGGGGAGTAGATACATGATACCCACTCTGTTCCTCTGCAAGTCTCTAATAGCCAATACACACCGAGTTACAATAGAAACACTGGAGTCATTTACCCTCCCTGCTTCATTACATCCTGATTGAGGCCTATTTATTGCCACTGATGGTTTGGCCATTAGCCAGCATTTCTTCCAGACAGGGGGCGACTGTTGAAAAATGTATATTTGTAATAAATCAAGTGTAAGAAATGCAAGTTTTAGTGGAAATTCCTTAAAGATACGTGGTCTCCCTATTATTAAGCCCAAGTTTTAAGGTGTTTTACTCAATATTCCACTTTATACTTGTACTCCTGTTACATTCACAAGGAAATATTACATTTTTTGCTCCATCTGGCAGCTGGTGGCACTGTTTACAATACAGTTATAGATTTTACAATGAAAAATCATGGCCCGTTGTTAATGATTTACTAATTTTACAATAAACCGCCAGGTCTGCAGTTGAACATGGGTGTGTTTCTGTAAGTTATGGACTTTCTGTGTGTTGACTGTCTTTCTAATTAAGTAAAGACCTAAAAAAAAGGGCAAATTCTGCTGAAGAAGATGTATCCCAGCCAAAATCTGTTTCGTGAAGCATTAATCAATGATTTACTGAGTCTTAAAGCCATTAGATTTGTAAGTGATGCCAAGAGACGGTAAGCAAAAACTCCATATGGATGGACGTCAAGCTTAATAAACACAGATATACAAGAAATATCACTGAATGCATCAAGAATTACAATTAAGTAATACAATTTATAGTGAAAATCGGACTACTATGAATTATAGTGGACCTATTTTAAAGTTTGATGGTGAAAATGGTTTTAAAAAGGCTTTATTTTAGTTGTAAGATAACCCATTGTGAAGAAAAGCTGTGCAGATATAAAGTGTAAAGAGTTAAACAGCTTATTGCAGTGCAGTGTGACTTTTCTTTGTGGTTTTGCTATTAGTTGAAATAAATATTTCTTCCATCGCTGGATGGTGAACCATTGAAATAAATGCTGGTGTGGCTTTGACTTGGTTTCAGATTAGTGGGTGTGTGAGTGGAGTCAGTGGGTTGTGTCTTGTGCGCGGGATTAGACATCTAAGAGTGTGACAATGCCCCTGACATGTCTCTTTAGAGAATCTGATGACTCCGTGCTTTATCCTGCGGCTGCGTGCGTGTTAAAGCTTCTATGCGCTTTTTGGGGGGAAAAAGGCGCAGCTGGTCGCGATCAGTGAAACGGGGCCGGGGGAGGAGGAATTCGGGGTGTTGCCTTCCTATCCATGCCTCCCTCCTTTTGCTCATCGCCTCCCTCGTCCCTCCCTTCCCTCGGCGAACGTGTGTGTGTGAGTAAGTGAGTGTGTGTGTCTGAGTGGAAGCACACTGCGGGAGTGGGTCAGTCAGTTAACGCTGCTGACTCTCACAGGCGGTTCCCCGGTTATCAGCGGCGGAAAAAGCACCGGGTTTGGGTTCTCTGTCGTCCCTTCTTCCTGCCTCCAGAGCCGCCACAGAAGCGGGATATGCCAAACGGGAAAACAAAAGCCGGACGGTTGTAGAATGAGCGGGCGCGTGTTGAACGGCAAAATGCTGCAGCTCCCGGCTCCGCAGCGCGCAGGGAGGACAATGCACTTTCTGTCAAGGTAACACGGATGAGAGCTGCATGTTGACTGAGGATGCCGGATGAGAGGCCAATTGACACGCTGATGGCATTGCTTTTGATGGTGTGAAACGAGCTTTGAGGCGCGCTGCAGAGGCTCCGGTCGAGCCTGTGCGTAAAAATCAGCGGCACGTCTTCATTGATTAAAAAAAAAAAAAAAAAACTCCCAACAGCTGCATGGTGGCACGTTTCATTATTGCGACTGGCAGAGATTAGAGTGTTGTAGGATGTTTCAGTGTGGATGCCGGTTAAAGAGCAGGATTAGATGTAGGTGGAGCTGCTCTGTAGTAGAGAGTATAGACGGACCTCAATGCGCAAATCCATATGGTGAATCAGCACTGCCTTTTATTGTAGGCACCTATGTAGACTATAAGCAGCAGCATATTAAGGAAAGCTGGTGCTGCAGCTTTAACATTAAATGAATCCTTATCAGAGGAAACGCATTAGTGCAAATCACCTAATGAGAATATTAGAGTGGATGTGGATGCAGCATGTGGATGTGTACATGCGCGCCTTAATTGTCTGCAGTTTTTTACGCTCTGCCTATTGTTTTAAGCTGCATATACACATGACAACCGGTTGCCGGTGTTTAGTCGGCAGTGGCAGGTATATGTGCATGTATGTGAGTGGGTGGGTGTGTTCGTATTGATCCGCTGCGGGACCGGACCGTATTCTACTTGAACGGCTGACCTACATTCTGAACGACGCCTTCTCCCGGTATAGCTCCTGTGATTGGATGCAAACCAGCAAGCCTCCTTCAAATCATCTTTATGCCCACTTCCATGTGAGAATTACCTAAGTGTGCGGTGTCTTCATGTGTGGGCTAATGTAGGCCAATTGATATGAGTGGGCTGCTGCTGCCGGTGGTGTCTGAAGAGATACAATAGAAGCCCAGAGGAGGAATATATCTTTATATAAAACACCGGAGTTGACTTTTTTTTTCTTTGCAGACACATTATACAACAAATGCAGACAGAGATGCCCTTAAGGTATTGATTTAGTCTGTGTGGGTGGGAAGGGGTTTGGTGGGTGGTGAAGGTCGCCTTTGCTCTTTTTGGTCTACTGACCCCTATAGCTTCCATTGACCCTTTATGTAAACCCATTAGAGCAGAGTGGCCTTATATCAGGGCTTCTGCACTCATAACAAACACAAATGCTCTCATGATTTAGCCACACACACACATGCTCATTTGTGAGTCCCATAGGACCATTTAGGGTGTTTCTTATCTGCGTGTTTGCGTTGGACATGTGTGCTTAAACAGACTGGCTGTCAAAAGACTGATAGGAGGAAATGGTCAAAAACATTACAAGTGACACGTTTCAGGCAGACGCCAAACTGTACGATCGAAGCCAGAGGTGATATTGGAGTATGAGTCTCTGCAGATGTACACCAGTGTTTGGGTGTCAGCATTCACAATCAAAATTTAAACATGCATCATCTAACCAGATCCAGCCAACACAAAGATTTGGTCACCTCTGTTAGTCATACTGACGGCAGTCCAACATCAACTTAGCGTCTGTCCGGTTGTGTGTCTACATGAGTAGTGTCATCCAAACAGCCTGCTCAGCATGACCTACCACAATCTAGAGCCACCCCTGACAGCACATCTGCAAACTGGTGACATCACTCATTAATGCTTATCACACCCAAATTTTCTCATTTTCTAATAATTAAACCGAAATGGGCCATTGGTCGCTGTGATGCAGACCAGCCTCGTGCCATAGCTGATGTCATTTAGATGATAAGTTTGGTCACCGGTGATGCAAAGGGTCCGATCGGGTGAAGGCTTTTACAGTTTGGCATCAGCTGTTTCATTATAGATGCTGCATGGTAATTAAAAGTGAAATGTGTAACACTTTTTAATTAATATATCATAATTATGGCCATCTGTATAGAGGAGTATAGTGAAAATTCAGCGTGCTATTGAGAGATGCTGATCAGGTTTGGCAGTTGGCAGCTGTCAGCTGTTGGTGTCGTTGCCACTTATCTTTGATATTTTGGCGAATACAGTATTTGTCATTTACCTGTTAAAGGCATTTTCACTGCACACCAGGAAAAATGAGGTGAAACACTTTCTCAGATGCAACATCCATATACTCTGTTATTGTGCGATTTAAAGATGTATTGAGTGAGTTGTCCATTTCTGCTTACAAATAGCACTGTTTTCATCGCAACACACAGGAAGAAAAAGTTAAAGGCTCGAGTCTACAAAACTGATTAGACTGTTTTGGAAACAAACTATGCTGACTCAGACATTGGATGAGTTCGAAGGGTAAACAGTCTTACTCCCACATGAATCACAATGCATGACACAAACATGTTTACACAAGGGGTGTGAAACTGAAACTGTCAAAATGTTTTGTTTTTCTCATCATTCAATAATTTTCAGATTTATTCTGAAACGGTCTAATTTTCAGTGGCTGAAGATCCGGGGTCAGCATGGATGAAAGGGAAAAAAGCACCTGGTCTGAGTCATTTCTCGCGGCCACTGACTCTTGATGTTTTCTAATGAAGTGAGCAAGTTTACTTTCTCTGCCTACAAGGTCATTAGGGAGACCTGAGAGCGAAACAACAGATGCTTGTAACCTGTGCTTGTAAGACACATGCACATACACGTTTTTATTGTACACACAGGAGCCAGTGTTAACAAACAGAGCTCATATTTTCATGAGGTGGTCCCTCCTGTGGTTTAGTGAGTTTCTCTGTTACATCAAAGCCAAAAGAAGGACCTACAGCCAGACAGCAGTGCAGCTTAACAGGCGGCGGGAGACGAGAGAAAAGCTAGAAGGCCGACACTGGTGGCCATGGAGAATAATAACCTGTGGATGTCATTCCCACCTGACAGTGAAGTGAGCTCTCTATGAAATGTAGAACGAGCTTTAAAAAAGCCTCATACAATGTCTTGTATTGAAACTTTCAGGGTTCTTCTGAGTTGAATGAAAAGTGAGACGACCCCTCTGGTTTGTGTTGGAGCGACGGACTCGTGGCTGCGGATTTCGGTTCTAAATGAACCACTGGACCTGTCACTTCATGCTTGTGTGTGTGTGTGTGTGTGTGTGTGTGTGTGTGTGTGTGTGTGTGTGTGTGTGTGTGTGTGTATGTCTATCTGTGCACTCGTGCCGTGGTATGCATATGTGCGTCTGCATATGTTGGAGGATTAAGGAGTGGGACCCCAGAATACACTTGCTGGAATGCGGAGTGTGTGTTTTGAGCGGCCCGAGGGCAAGGAATGTCTCCCAAACTCACTGTAACAACTTTAAGTGCCATGACCAGAGTGTGTGTGTGCGTTGTAAGTGACAGCAGGTGATGGGTGCGGGCTCCTGAAGGGTGCGCCTGTCGGTCGCCACCACATGTGTTCATGAATATAGAGAAAAACACACACATATATATATATATATATATATATATACAGCAACATGTCTGTCCCTCTTAACAGCATGGGAGCAATGTGTGTGTTTTAAAAGGTGTCTGCTTTATCTCAGCTAGCAGTAGTGAAAGAGTATCTCTGCTGCAGTCAATGGGCCTTTCATACTTTTCTGTTCAGGTGTTTGGACAACCTTTGGCAGGTGCTTTGTGGCCGTCTAGTTGGATTTGTAGCCTCTTTGTGGAGCTGGTTTTGATTTAAACGACAGCTATGGAATCTTTTGCGCTCTCTTCTGTCTGTTTCTCCCTGTCCATCTTTCTGTCTAAGCATATCAAATATTTCTGAGTAAAGAGATGCTGGCTTCTGCTGTACCTTTCACCCAACAATCCACTGATCCATGATGAAAGCACACACGTGGTGGAGCTGGTTAGCTTTATCTGAGGATACAGAAGTAACAATATTAATGAAGACAGTTAACAGAAAATATATTTGTAGAGAGAGGATGCTCTTTGAAAATGTATTTACAGGTTTGTTTCCATTCTGTCTGACACATCAGGTTGTCATGTTGGGTCACAGCCCTTTTTCACATGAACAGCGACTCACATCATGCTGACATTGTACTTCCTACATTTGCTCTATGTACGTGACTGTGTACATGACAGTGTTTGTTATTGTGTGATACTTCCCCATTTTGGCACATTATATAACGTGGCAAAAACTGACAGTATCCTCTTTACTGTAACTGAATACCAAACTGTTCCTATTAGGTTTCTCAGTTAATATCAGTAATGGTTTGTGCAGCTTTTACTATAATCCAACAGGTTAGCTGTATCGTATTTCACAGTTTTGCTGTCAGTATTATCTCGTGTTTGTTTTGGTACGTTTCAGTGAATATGCCTTTTCAGCTCAGCGCTCCACAGCTGTCTGCCGCTCGGTTTATGTTGCTCCTAGGTTTTGTTACTGTACGATATTCTGTTGATCAAAAGGCAGCTGTCAGTGGAAGTGCTTGTTTGTGCTTCTGCACATGTCTGTGGCACCGTCTTTCTCACAGCTGCTTCAAGTTAACAGCAACCTGGAAGAGGCACGCTTCATTCAAAAGCGGTGCCTCCTCCTTCTCTTCCTCTTCCTCCCTTTTCCTTCTCTTTCGTCCTCTCGCTGGTCCCCCTTTTTCAAACCAAAACATCCCCTGTGCGCCGTTAATTCACACAACCGTTAAGTCAGCTGATGTGTCTGGAGGGAGGCCAGAGGTAATTCTACCCCAGGATCCAACCCCTGTCTTGGGCCTCTGCGTGCCGGGGTTCCCCCTGTGAGCTCCTCCCCGGTTCTTAGCCGTTGAGTTGGGGCTGGGAAGCGCTCCACACTGAACCCCAGACTGAACTACTTATGAAGGTGATTTAAAAGGTCATTCCACCTCGTCCCAGGAGTGCTGTCCCTCTTCTGCTTCCTGCTCTCATGTGAAGAAGAGAAGGACTGCGGAGGTCAAAGATTATTGGGTCATAGTAGAGCTCTGCTGGTCACCTCTTAGCACACTTCCACATTTTAATGCTCATTTATGAAATCTAACACTCTTTGACCCAATTTGTTGTGCTCTCTACATCAGGCACATAAGAACACTTTGGGAGGAAATTGTTCCTTAGCAATTATTTCATGCAAAATAAGTTGAAATTGTATTGTTTGTATTGTGACTGCTTTCAAATCCCCAGAGCTGCCTTGTTTAGACTGGTGGCCAGAAACCTTTAAATTTTAAGCCTGTATGAGCTGACAGCTACGAAGTCAAGGAGACAAAAGAGGTGGAGAAGACAGAAAACATGATTTTAGCCTTTCAAGGAATCATCCGCACACCCCTGCTGGCTGCTTCTGTTTTCCTTTTTGGGCCTTACAGTATGAGCGGATCAAGATGACCCAGCGGACGTCTGCATGATCAACAGTCACACAATTTTTGTTTGAACGAGAATTTCTCCACCCAGCATTCCTTATATGAAGGCCTTCCACTGTTTCACATGTCCTGTTTCATTTCACCAGAATGAAGTAGTGCAGAGTCGATTCAGCTTTCAGATGCGATGTGTTGAACTCTTAACAAAGTTCATGTCTTCGCTTTGGGGAGGTCGTGAGGGAATAAGAGATTCAGAGATAAATTTTCAGTCTGGGGAGGATTTTTCTGAAGCAGCTATTCTCTTCATAAATTGTAAAGTTTTCTCTGTCTATCTACACCTCCCCCACACTCACAAGAAAGGAACGTTTCACTGACCAGGACTTCTGATGCATCTTTTCTGCATTGAACCTTTCCATCCAGAAAGCCCCAAGCATTTGTAGAATGTGTCATCGTCCTCGCGAGGAAAACTTGGAAGAATGATGCACCTCAATATTCTTCCACACACAAACACACCTTGGAGTCGGTGTTATTGCCTGGCCGGCTTAATGTGACCCTCGGCGGAGCAGCCACTCCAGCAAAGCTGCCGTTCCCACCAGCCACAAACATCACACACTCCTGACAGCTAATCCGAGCTGCGCTCAGGGCACAGCAGCACTTTAGTGCATCTGATGGCTACGTGTTTGTGTGTGTGTGTGTTTGTGTCCTAAACCCAGAGGCCATTGCTGTCAGGTTTATGCCTGTCAAAGGCACAACAAGGCTTCTTCTCTGCAATGGCCATTTAGGGATGTGACCTCCTATTTGCCTCCATGCACTCACACACACTTCTATATACACACAGATAGACACACATACATACAGCACCTTTAGCCGAGGCCTCTGGCCTACTCGGATGCTGGTGGCAGATGGAATTAACAGTAATTACGAGCTCATTAACTCCAGCCTGTTCTGTAATCCGCTGTAATGCCCAGATTCTGCTGTGTGTGAGTCTATGTGCATGTGTGTGGACAAAAGACTGCCCAAAAAGCTATCACACGTTGTTCCACTCCACATCATGGAAACAGGACGGAGAGGAAATAATAAATAACACGAAAGAGGAAATTAATTTTTTTCTGTTTAGCATGTATCCAGCCTGCTTGCACAATCTAGATTTTAATTGGGACTTGTCAGTGATTTACTGTAAGTGTTTAACAATACAGCACAAAAGAGAACCCGTATTGGGTAGCTAATTAAAAGACGCTTTTAATGACAGATTTATTAATTACTCGACAAGTACCTCTCCAGACATCAACATGGCATCGTTAAAAAGTCAGTTATTTATCAGTGAGAGTAAATGTCAAGATAGCATGAATAGCAGAGTGGCTTTGATATGAACATGCCATGACTCCAAAATGCAGCAGATGGCTTTTAATTTGTGGACATAAGTAGCCGAAAACAGGTACAGATAATGTACAGCATGACTACTATATATCTGCAACGGATACACAGTCACACTATGTTATGTCTGTATGGGATTAGGTGTCAAAATATCTGAGCCTCTCAAGATATAATAAGGTCCTGGCCTGCTGAGGGAATTCCTGTATGGCCCTATATGGTCCTGCAATAGTGGATAATCCTACACAGAACACAGCATCATAAAAATACTCCTTAAATTTAGTGTTTTACAGGTTTTTCTAGCCAAGAAGAATATTTCAGAATATTTTTTGTACTTCTGATTGAAAAATGATTTTACTATGGCAGTCTGTTATGCTTGTAATCCACCAAGGTGATTCACAAATCTGTGTGTGTGTGTGCGTGTGTGTGTGTTTGTTTCCTGGTGATAAGCTGTTAAAGTGGTCCAGGGACCCATATTGTTAGCCATCTGTGCCTCCCAACCACATTTCCCCTTTTCTTTCGGTCTTATCAGGTAGATGCCCAGTCACACATACTGTATTTGATGATAGCTCACAGACAGTTAATAGGATTTTTATTTGAAGACACTCGTGATTATACAGCATTTGTTTAAGATTATTTTCCCCACTTGGTCAGTGTAAGCATGACTGTGTTAGAGAGGAAAAACACTAATAATGGGTGTGGCAGGTCATGCTGCTCTCAGCTTTAACTGAGTCATTTTGTGTGTGTGGATTTGTGTTTACACCAGTGTCGTTGTGGGAACAGGATCTAACCCTAACTGACAGTTGGGTTTAGATCCTGTTTTATGTGTCCAGGCTAAAAATCTGTGGAGGGTGCTGAAGCTGACAGCAAGTTGTAACCAAAAGACTTGCTGCTAAATTTCTCATTTCCTTTTTAAAGTTGCCCTTTCGGTTTTGTTTGTCTGTTTTTTCCTTATAGCAAGTGTCTGTCAAACTTTACGAACATTATATACGTCATCATTTATGCAGTCTTACACCTGCTCTAAGGTGGAATGTGACATTTTTGGCGGTTTGATGATTGATGGACAATTTAGCTCGGTTGTTTTGTTGCACGAAAGCAGATGTGTCCACTTACTACCCAACTTAGAGGCCAAGTCTCCTGCTGTTTACTTCTTCTGCAGCCTGAGCTGAGGTGTATTTGCCAACACTGAGTTGCACAGATAGATGCGAGAAAAGACAATGCATCTCAACCAAATGCCACCTCTCATCAGTCACAGCCACACTTATTTAGTCTTTAGAGAATTTAATGACTTCAACAGTCCTTTCATGCGTGCCCCCTCTGGTTTCAGAGCTCACTGCCCAGTGCCAGTCTGGCAGTGCCCTACTTTCCATTTGCCTGAAAAGGCATCACTACAACCAGGAACCCGTCTGATTTAGCCATTTTGGGTTCTGCCATGTGACACCGTGGATTTTAATAGGAATGGAAAGTTCCTGTCCACTGTAGACTGCAGAAACATTTTCCATGCATTTACACAAGTGGGAGAGACTGAGTCCAAATATCAGACTGGATGGGACGAGTTTAACCCCATGAAGGAACAATGAGCTGAAGCATTTTATCGAAACCAATATGTGTTATATTATTTACAAGACCCATAGACTTTGTTGCTTTCCTGTTCCTGAATCCAACACCCTCTAACAGTCCTCTATATTTTAATCTGATCTTATCTGCTCCACTGTGGTCCAGCAGGTTTGATGGTAATTTCCTGCTTTCCCCTAATTGGCCGCATCGCATTAGCACTGATGAAAGCTCACAGTGACATTGCTAAGCATTCATAATCATTTCACCTTGCTTATCCAGTGGAATGTTCTGCTTTAGGTGCAAAGTGACATTAAATTAGATTGCAATACTGGTGATGATATTTTGTTAATGAAGTAAGTGCACCGACATTCTCCATAATGTGCATTGATTATTGACCAGGTAATGAGTTAATTGTTTTTATTAGTCCTGTAAGGCAGTGTCCATCTACGGACAATACAGCAAGGTCTAAGAGTACTTTGCTTCTAAAAGTTTCATTCTACTCAGGAGCACATTCCTCCAAATGGCCTCCCTGCAGTTTTATCAAATGTTTGTTTAGATGGCAAAGCTTATCAGCCGATACTGTTAAGTCGGCTGTCTGAGGGTTGGCAGGACTCCAACTCCCAGCAAGCACTGCTCCAACAAACCCACAGGCAAAGCTGCTTTGTCTTTCCAGTGGGCTTTTCTTCTTCTGAATCTGCTGTATTTCTCTGACTGCCTTCCTCCCATCACTCAGCCTCAGAGAGGTCAGACGGAGCAGGAGAGAGGAGAGGAGAGTGCAGAGCTCTCGTAATGAGCCGCAAAAAAGACCATTTATGTTGAGATGAAAATAATTAGCTCCGTAGTACTGAATAGAGGAGGAACACAGAAGCTTCTTAATAAAAGCCAGCTATTTAGCTCAGCAGCAGCCATTCAAGCACTCTCTTGATATTGTGAGGCCCAGTGTTTGTGTGGGTGTGCTGGTCCTCTCTGCAGACGATGAGGAACAAAGAAATCATGTTTCTGTGAAAGGAGGATGCTGTTTATATTGACCTTTCTTAATCCAGTAAATGGCAGAGAACTATTTAAGATATTTAAATTATTCAGCAGCTTGCCGGACTTCTTCGCACTTCTCAAGAGATGACGAAGTCTCAGTTTGCTCTGGACGTATGACATTCTGCTGAGTGCCTCATTGAGATCTCTTATGTCAAGGTGCAGTTCGAGCAGAAACCACTTGTGTGCAGCTGACAGCATACAGCGTGTCCATGTGGCCTATTCTCCCCTCAGTGGGACGCTGTGTTTTGCACATGGTGTGCTGAAAAGCAAACTGTCAGGTGGAGATGAAGAATGAGCTTAATCAATTGCATCTTAGCTTAATAGATGTTTATTGCAGCCAAAATCGAATTAACTTCGATATTAATTTTACTTACAGAATTAAGAGTAATGGAATACCGTTTTTCACTGACTTTATCCCTCTACTTTCCCCTCCAGCTGTGTCACAACAAGCCAATAACATTTAACATCCATAAGCAGGACACACAGATCATTGCGTTTTATTTTATCCCATCATTCACTCATGTAATTTAATTAAAGCCTTCATTATGTGTCGTATATTGTTGACAAAAGATGCTGCTGTTACCTTGCTCTTGAGAGGGACATATGCTATAAGTAGGGCTAATTACCATGAATAAAAATGTGACGGGGAAGTGGCTTGACTAAAATGGTGCTTGCTGTGAGACACTAGCTAATAAAAGGGGTGATGGAGATGAATGGGCTGCTAATATTATCCCTCAGTCTCTGCAGCTGCTGCTGTAAAATGAAAAAGATTAGGCAGAGAGAGGGGAGATTATAACTGAGGGAGAGATGAGATACGATCCTCTTCAGTGAGTGCATCATGTCCTGAGAACTTAGGGAAGTTTATGTGTCAGAAGCAGCACTTCTCATTCTCGCTATGGCTCCGTCTATTTTAACGCTTTTATGTTTCGGTTCTTTCTTCTCCCCTCACACGCCAATTTACCCTTTTCTCTTGAGTATCCTTACAGTTCATTGCCGCAGTATTTCTTTTTATCTCAACCAGTAGAGGACTGGGGAGCTGTAAGAGGAGCTGGTTGACAGTAGATCTGGTGCAGCCGCATGCTGGTCCACGCTGATTGAGGATATCAGGTTTTGGCTGGGAAGTCAGAAAATTCTGTCGAAGGGAAAAAACCTTTGGACTGACTTGGACAGACAGCACTTCACAAAAATGCACTTGTGTGAAGCTTAAGGTCTTCAGCAGATAAAAATTTAAAGTCTTTTGGAGCTTGGATGAAGATTTCCTACTTACAAATCTGAGAAGCGCAGGTCGCTGAACTTTGATTTAACATAATTTCGGAGGATCGCTTTGACGGCAGTTAATCTTAATGCCAGGAAAGTCACGCTGAAATTCATGCAGACGAACTGGGACGCCCACCTATGATGCTGTATGTTCATTTTGGTTCCCACATCCTCTCAATCCTTATTTAGTTTCCGTATCTCAGAGACTCGAAGAGAAGCTTTTATTGGAACATCTCTCCTTGGCCGTGACAGATTTGGGATTTTTATCATATGAAACTCATTCAGTTTTTCAATAGAATCAAAGTACGCAGTACTGAGTGTCACATTTTTCCATTTTCTTATCCGCTATCAAGATAATTTCATTCATAAATCACATGAAATCCTCTGTCTCATTCCATCCTCTCATCTATATTACATTTTTAGCTGGTGCTCTTCATGATGTTTGACCTCTGAACTTGTCTCCCTCCTCTGTGAGTTCTTGTTTTCATATCTGTCGGCTGAGTGACACCAAACCCAGCGGAGACTGTTTGTTCTCTTTCCTATCAGATGTGAATTATTCATCAGAGAGAGTGATATCAGTCACAGAAGTACTGGTGGACAGGCAGATAGCTCTGAAATGAACAACAGGATTTAAAGACAAAGGTATCGCCTCAGAGAGGCACTGCTGGTAAATCTCGGCTGTGTCTCACAAAAGGAGGTTTGTCTCCTAAACAATGAATGACACATGCTCAGATATTGTTTTTAAATAAATCCACTCTGTGAGATCAGTGTTTATTTATTTCCTTTATCCATTTGTACTTGAAGGAGAAAAAAGGTGGTTCAAAAAAGAAAAAGATTAATAGTCAGTTTTTTCAGAAAAACTATTCTTCTTTTGAATGAGTCTTAAAAATGAATATTTTGTTGTAAAGTGAAGTAAGCACTTTTAAAGGCAAAAAAAAATGTTTGGTGATCCACTGAGTTAAACAGTTGTATCAGTGAAGGTCGTCAGATTCATTTTTTCTTTGTATGAAAACATTACTTGGAGCTGAAAATGTGTAACTGATCCAAATTGGATTTTTTTCCACCTACTAATAGGTATTGATCTGGCTGTTCAAAGAATAAAAGCCAAACCTGTTGACGGGAAAATGCATTGAAATCTAGTAAAAGTGTCACATCCCACTAGCAGATATTTTCTGTACTTGTATTAGGAACAATTCAATTTTTTGTTGGGTTTTCATATTTAGAGAAAAATAAGTATAACTCCCTGGATGTGTTTCAGTCTTAAATTTGCCCTTAATCTTATTGTGGCATGTAGACAGAGCAGCCTGACAACCACTTCAGACGTAAAATCTCGTCTGCTCTTTTATGTCCTCAAGATATCCACCGGCCAGACAGAGAGGGCTTTCCCCGCACCCCTCTCCCCCCGATCCCCGCCGTCAACTCCCCCCAGGGTGCAGCGTGACCCATACAGGCACCCATCCGGAAGGCCCACACCGCTTTCACTGCCTTCATCCTCCACTGTATATATGACCTCATTTGGCAGGCCCTGCCCTCTTAACTTGTTTTACAGTTTAGTACGACATCAGTCTAACCTAATGGCCCTAATGAGTGCAAAACCCAACCCCCTAACTTCCTACATGTGACCTATTTAATGTAAATGTGAATATAAACCCACAGACTCAAACCCACCTCACACATGTGACCTTTTTCTCCCACAAGTCAGTGTGTTGAGTCAAAGTACCGATTTGTTCCAATTATTTCTTGAGTTACACAGTATGTGACTAAATTTGTCATATTACTGTATAATGTATATTTTATCAATTTGGGGACATTACTTACTTATTTTGTTTTGACTTTAATTTCATTTTTACTTTCAGATTCAACTGCTATTTAAATTTTGGCACCGAAACTGCCTGCATTGGTTTGAAAAAAAGCTCATTGTTTGGGTTACAATACACCCTTTTGCTAAGTTAACCACATGTTAAGATGAATTTGTAGGTTTCCAGGCTCCATCTGAAATTTTACATGCACTTATTCTCACAACCGTGCAACTGCACCCATGCAATCTGGGTTTCTATCGAATTAATAATGATGTAAATGGATGACGGCCTGCCTTTTGGCCTATGTGCCGCAGGGTCCCCACTGGCAAAATCTGTGGGAGTTTTAACAACTGATAATGACCATTTAATGTATGAATTATCCTGTGATTTCACAAATATAGTAGCTGAAAACTGACTAAATTGCATGGATATCTAATTCAAGTACAACAGACATCCACAAGTATAACTGACATCTGTATTTTACAACCAAATAAAACTAACCGCTATAGAAGCACCCACAACCTGTCTTTGTCAAGGATGATTCTCGTAATAATTTCTCTTGGGGAAAAAGCCAAGCAGCTGAGCAGATTTCTACCTCTGCAGTCCTGACACAGTCCTGTATGCACTCGTGGGCGCTTGCACCAGTATATGTTCTGCGTTGCTATTTTTGTGTGTGTGGGCTGAGATGATGTCAAGAGCTCTCCGAATTTCAGTTCGCCAAGTGTTTCAGCTCATGCAGTGTGAAAGTCGGGTATTTAGAGCAGACAGTGTTCTAAATGAGTTCTCCGGATGAATATTTAATCAAAAGACAAACTGGAAGACATGGAGCCAAGTGAGCCAACCGCTGGCGGTAAACTGAGCTGCTGGAGCTTTGGTAGTTGATGCGTTGAATAAACTCGAGGAAAGATCCAGTAAACTGACAGATTGCTTTGTTTTTGTCAGATATATGACACTTGCTCATTCTCTGCGGGGAATAAACTGTTCTGCGCCCTTGTAGTTGAATAGCAGGTTTGGTATCTTGAACAAGGACACTTTGATAAAAGTGGATCCTTGATGCCGTTGGGGCTTCGACTCAGACTGACCAGCCACAGCTCCAATTTGTGCACAAGAATAGGAGCACATCTCTGTCATCCATGTGGGTTTAACCTAATTACTGCAGTATAGTAACTGTGTTGCAATGAAGAAGGATCAGCTGTTGTAACACTGATGAAATTACACCTTCGATCACAGAGGCTGGTGCATTTGTTCATCACGACATTGCATCTTTCTCCTAAATACAAGATGTGATCCTTTAACACACAGCTCCACAGACATTAAGGACATATTATCTTCAATTTTACAAATATTAACCATTTATCTATTACTTTAAGCCACCTATTTGTTTGTTAATTGTAACTGGTTATCCATCTGTTTTAGCTGAACATTTCCTTGCAAAATCGGTTGTTACAACTAACTTGACTCAAAATGTGAATATTTATGTTTTACCCTAGCGACCACTTCATTTTTTCCAGTTATTGCACTTTATTTCTGTGTTTTTGAAGCTTCCAGGAATTGTTGTAATGCATGTATATTTATTTGACATGTTTCCTTTGTCATTGTTTCTTTTAGCTGGGATGAGAGCAGCTCCATCAGCAGTGGACTGAGTGACGGCTCCGACAACCTGAGCTCTGAGGAGTTCAACACGAGTCCCACTCTCAACTCCCTCCCCACCACTCCCATTGGCTCCCGCAGAAACTCAACCATCGTGGTAAGTGACACGCACACACACACACGAGTATGCAACACACACACAGGGCTGTCTGACACATCAGTGTGTGCATTGGTATCGATGAAGCAGTTAATCCACTGAGGTATTGATGAGGAGATGAATGATGTGTCATACACTCTGCCAGTGTGCAGAGGACACACACAGCTGCTGGGAGCAGAGACAAAGCCTGATTAAGTATTCTACGCACACCCGTAATATTTGTCACATCTGCAGCAATCGATGTTTGCAGCAACACAGCATGCTGGGCGGCTGCGTTGTTTTACAAATCTCCCTTTGGTCTTATGTGGGGAGGGGGCTTAGAATTTAGCTGAATTTGTACACATTTGCTGTGATCAGACGCATAGTTGTCAGTCATTGACCTACAATAACCGTAACAATCACACAAACATTTCCATTATCCCATGTTATCGCTCCTTTTAGAGGGTTGGAGCGTGCGTTTATTTTGCCCTCACAAGCTGTGATTCAGTCAGTTATATTTGCTAGCCAGTAGTCTACTCACCTGATGGAGCTGATCCAGAACCTGTAGCTTTGGCCCAGTTTAGTATTATATTTAGCCTGACTGTCTGGAGTTCGAAACAACTGCACTGAGTGATCATGTTTGCTCTCACAATGCACATACATTGTATCTATGCTGTGCTTTTAGGGAATTTATTGCGAGGATTGGAGGATTTGGGACCTCATTGCATCTAAAATGCTGTTTACAGCTCGGCTTGAGGTTCTTTAAGTTCCATCTGTAGCTATATGGGCTCCAGACTGTGTGTGTTTGTGTGTGTGTTTCTCCTAGAGTGTCTGATTTAGGTCACACCTCTGCAGCGTGGTTTATGTGACTAATATAGTGGGATTTGAGAGGGAGAGAGACGGCGATAGACGGAGGGAGTTCAAGAGAGAAAGAGAGGGAATCAGCGTAACCATGGCAACCGAAGCACAGGGATGCTGAGAGTGCGGGTCTTTGTCTTCTCCCGTGTACTGAAGGACAGGTCTAGAGCATAGCCATCTGCACACACACACCACACACACACACCCACATGCAGGGCCATCTGCAGTCCTGCATCCGGGCCAGCGAGCCGGAAGAACCGGGGCGCCTCCCTCCACGCCTAGTCACAGGAGTCATAGCAACCATTACACCCCATGGCATCATCACCATGGCAACCAACGATCACATCATCATGAACCCTACATTTTCTAATACACATGACTCCCCGTCTTCCCTCCAGTCTCAGCTGATGTTTTTTCCCTCTATGTCTTTGTGTCCCAAAGCCATTTCTCGGGCTCTGCTTCTCCTCTGCATCGCTCAACCTTTATCCTTTTTGTTCCTTTTGATTTTAATTTCCTCAAAGGCAACTGATTTTGCATCCGCCCCTCATCTCTCCCACATATTGTATAACGCACTCAGCAGGGATATGAGGGTGGAGGAGAGAGATAATGGAAGAAAAGAGGTGCAAAGAAGAGATGTTTGAACGAGGACCAGAGTCAGAGGGTGGTATATGTAGGCAGTACATATATGTAGGCCTCGCTGTCTGTTTGCATGTTAGCCATGTTTTTGTCACACTTATCTGCCCACATGCGTACCTTCTCCATCTGTTTCAATAATCAGGGAATGTGTGTGAGGAAATGACAGTGTTTTATCAGCAAGGTCTGGTCAAACAGGACACACACGTACACAACACACACTCAGGCATGCCTCCTCCTCGTGTCATGTGAACCTGCCCATGGGGTCTATTGGTTTTAATAAAAAAGGAATTCAGCATGTGAGTCCTCATGGGAATCACTGGGTGCAACGTCCCGAACTGGCAAACACACACACACATGCACGCACACACAGCTTCACATTCACACACCTCCTGATGCATTGTGTAACTGTCAGCCCCCTGCAGGAGGGAGAATAATCTGCTTCTGTGAAACTAGTGATATCCGTCTTCATGTAGCCTCTCATAAACCCTCACACACACACTCACACAGGAGACCTTGGCTCTACCATGACCTGATTTTCGCATTTCCTTTTGTTTAACATCTGACATTCTTACTTATTGGATTATGTTTAGGCTGTGTTGTCTGTTTTCTCTGCACAGGTCAAGTGTGTGTGGGTCTGATTTAATATGGTGTGGGAGTGTGAGGTGTGTGTGTGTGTGTTCAGCTCATATGTGTTTTGTTTTTGCCGGCCAGTTCCTCCCTCGCTGTCTCGGTTCACTTCTCTTTTGAAGTGTTTAAACAGAGCATGCAATAGGATTTAGACAGGGAAGATGAGGCATCAGTGAGTGTGTTTTCGGGTTGGATGAGTCCAACATGCTTTCCTGCTCAGAAGTCATCAAGATGAGGCAGAGTCTTTGGATCTGTCTGGATCTAACTGTGACCAGTAATGACCACTAAGTACTAATTTCCATAGACATTACAGTTACACAATTGTGCAAAAATGATCCAATGTGTTCTGCAACTGGATCATTCTTCTCAGTGCCCCGAGCAAACCACAGTAGCATGCAATGTGGTACAGGATCATCCCGAATACAAATCTATCATTAGCAAATAGTGCAGTGATAAACTGATTAGTTTTGAACTGTTAAACTAATTGCTAATGATTTTAAGGATCAATTAAATGGAGTTTTGAGTAATTATTTATGAAAAAAAAGTCAAGCTTCAGTGATTCCAGCTTCAGAAATCTGAATGTTTTCTGGTTTCTTTGCATATCTTTGAGTTGTGGACATTTAAGAATGTGATTTATTCTGTTGCCATTTCATCATTTACTGACATTCTTTATACCAAATGACTCAGTTACTTGAGAAAATAATCAACATGTTCAATCAACAAAGAAAATGATCATTAGTTGCAACCCTAGTGTAGTTTTGATATGGAGTCTGGAGGATTAAATGATTTGAGTAGACTTCTTAAAACTGGATTTAAGTTGGAAATAAATAAATTATGTTCTAAACTTAGTACACATTACATTGCTTCCTTTTATGACACTGTATGTGTTAAATAGTTGAAACATTTAACCAACAAATAATTAAAATGTCTGTATAGTTTGTCAGTTCTCCACAAAACATGGCAAAGGCAATCATGTGTACCTACATGTAAAGAGCAGGACAGGTGTTGGATTCAAATGTTTGTGGACAAGCTCATGAGTTCCTCAGTTTTTTCTTGTAAGAAAGCTCTGATTGTGTGAGATATATTTCACTTTAGTTCTTTACGGTGTTTAGTATAGTCAGAAAAGTTTGTTAGACAGTCAAAACATATTTAGGTGAGCTGCAAGAGAGTTAGATCGGCAGAAAGGTTATCATCCTACTTGAGACGTATTTGGTAGATCAGAGTGCATACACTCACGTCTCACATTTTTTGACATAATGTCTCAAAGTATTCGTGTGTCTTTCTTTCTCTAGATGCGTACCGATGCAGAGAAGAGATCTCTAGTGGAGAGCGGCCTGTCCTGGGATTCTGATGACAACAAACCCAGCCGCAAGAGCCAAGGAGGCAGTGTCTACGATACAGGAAGTCTGAAGTCCGAACCCGCCAATAAGTGGAAAAAGACGCGGCCGCAAGGGGAGGCTCTGGAAGGAGGGAAGGGTGAACTGAGGAAACCTCACACTTTGGGTCAAGGAAATGTGCTGAAGAAAGGAAGAAACCCACCAGTGGGTGTCACATCTCCAATCACACACACCTCTCAGAGTGGGCTGAAAGTGGCAGGTGAGTGGAGAAAGGCACGCAGACAGAGTATACATACATACATATATATATATATATATATATATATATATATATATATATATATATATATATATATATATATATATATATATATATATATATATATATATATATATATATATATGTATGAGATGGTTTCATAACACACTGACACATTTCTCAGGCCGTCTTTTAATATTCCCTTCTTTCTGCCGGTCTCACACCCACACAGTCACAGACACACTCTGTCTTTGTCACGCGCATTCATCCACAGCTGCAGCCCACCCTCCCGGCCTTTAGAAAGCAGTGCCATGTATCAAACGCCCATCACCACCCACACCCTTCCTGCCAGCCAACCACACACACACACACTCACACACTCACACTGACCAGCGCTGTTTTTTCTTCCTATAGCCCTTCCTATCCAAGCTTTATTTTTGTGTCGAACAGTGAGAGTTTATAGCACTGAAATAAAGGCCTTTATAGACAGTGTGTGTTTCTAATGGCAAGTGTGTGAGTGCGTCTGAGATTGTGCCAGCCCTGAAGACTGTCACCCATCACACTTAAACACACACACTCGCACACAAAGAGCACAATGGTGGGGATTGTGCAGCTGCCTTTTAAGCGCACCATCTGTGTGCTGTTTACGTAAGCACACACACACTCTCACACACATATAGACAACCAAAACAACAGGATATTAGTTGTGCTGTTGTGTGCCAGTCTAGATAGTCAGGGTCTGAGTAAACAGTCCACTTTCTGTGGGACTCTCCTGTGTTTGCATTGCCAGCTGTTGAAATGACAGATATGCCAAACAAGTGTGTAGAGCCAGCCTGTGATCTGTGTGCCAGGCTGCTATTGTTATTGATGTCTGCAGTATGACTCTGCTGTCAGGGCTACTCGATCTGCCACCAAGTATGAGAGTGTAATTAATCACATGATGAAGTCAAGTGAAAACAGGCTGGAAAAACTTTTCCTAAGTCATCAGTGGAGAGGAGCTCATGAGTTCAGCCACATCAGGGGCAGACATTCTGAGATAGTTAGAGGCCTCAGTTCATCACTGTGGTTTGGCAGGATGCTGTGTATTTGTGTGTGTCTTAACTGTGTTGTGTCTGCATTTAGGAGACACAAAGAGGGTGACATCTTTGGAGGAGCTCACATATATTGGTTTAACAAGCCATGTGTTACTATTTATGCATTATGGAAAATGTGTTCTACATGGGTGTTCTGTATGCTTAATATCATTCATGTTTTAGCAGGTAGTGTGATTAGTGAATTTTGTTTACAATATTTTCATTGGAGTTTAATCTGCTGATTATTATTGCAATGAATTGCCAGAAAACAGGGAAAATCACCAGTTCTGACAACTTAAAGTTCTTGTTTTGATTGAGTTTATAATGAGACATGCAGAAAACATGTAAAAATGTGTAAAAATTAATTGATAATGATAGTTTTTATATGGTCAATAGATGGATTCATGACTATTAGTTACAGAATCATCCTTATCATCCTTATAGGAAGTGATTGAAGACAAACAGTACTTCACAGTCCTAATACTTTAAAACTTAACTCAATGTCATGCAATTATTACACATAAAATTGACTGAGATCATATGTTATGTTCTTTGTTTACCTCAAATTGTACTTTTCTTTCTTCATTATACAATTTACACCTACTTACCTTTATTTACCCTTTATTTATATATATATATATACACACACACACACACACACACACACACACACACACACACACACACACACACACACACACACACACACACACACACACACACACACACACACACATACAGCACTTTTTCATGTATCTGTCCTGTAGATGAAACCCTTCTCTGGTGCTCCATCCTCTCTGAGGATATTGTATGTTGTTGAGATTATGAAGCCCTCTGAGACAAATTTATAACTATGAGACAGATCAAGGTAGCCTTAGCACCAACACTCCCCTTAATTTTTCTTCCTTGTATGCTGCATTGTTAGAAAACAGAGCCAATTAATAATGGTGTTTTTCAAAAAAAGAAAAAAAAACACTAATTTAATTAGGATGATGAACTGCTTTACAGGCCAGTTTTAGTGTGAACTCAAACACTGCATACCTGCTCAAATTAGTGTTTTGCTTGGAATATGGACACTGAATGCAGTATTTACCATTTTGTCAGTGCTGAACTACTGACTGGTCATATATCAGCTTCCTCCTGATACACACCTACAGATACATTCAGCCACCTCTCTGCACCTAATATACACAAACCTCCCACGTACACACACATAAACATTGATACTATATCTTAACAACCACAAATATTCATGGTGACACATGGTGATGGTTGATGGGAGACATCGTCAGCAGAATTGTGGACTTAAGCAATGAGGTGGTTTGTCTCCATGGGAAGCTGGTGGGAATGATAGATAGGAATGTGAGTGCGTGTGTGTGTTAGTTCCTTTATGTGTGTGTACAGTATAGATAGATCTTCATTCCACCGCTCTCCCCTTTAGCACAGTGGCCTTAAATAGAGAAAAGGAAGGGGCATTTATATCGAGCCATTTTCCTTTAAGATCCAGAGATGGCAGTGTTGGAAACTTTCTGAAAATGATTTTCCTGTCTGCCTCGTCTGAATTTCACCATCCTGTTCAGATCTCCATTTTTTCAGACGTGCAGGCCTCTTGCGTCAAGGCGTGTAGTGAGTCGTCGTCTCCTCTGCACGTTGTCATGTCAAGCTGGGAGCTTGAGTCAGTAAATCAGGCTTCATTTATGTCAAAATTAATGCACACAACATTGTCTGTCAGTGTGTTTTATAGCCAACAGTGTATTTCTTCAGCCTAATGCTTTTGGAACGGGCAATGTTGTGTATGTGGTTACACAATGGATTGAGTTGATGACTTGACATGTAAACCCAATTTTCACATTTACAAAAGAACTCCGGGCATAATGTGTTGTCAGTGACACATTCCTATAAGATCTGATCACTGAGAACTGTCTGTGGTATATATGTCTGCCCCTATGTGTGCGTATGTGTCTTTTGCGGGTTTATAAATACTTTTAAGTGACTCCAGATGTCCCCAGGCAGCACGCCGGTGGGTCTTATTCAACAGCAGTTCTTTGACTCTGTTAATGCCTTGTATATAAACCTCACATAACAAGTCCCATTAGATACAAATTAAGAGTGTGGGTAGTGCAGACTTGTGTGGGTGGTACATACAGTGCACATGTGTTATTCTCTTAATAACTTCCAAACAAGTCCAATTAATTTGCCAACTGGGAAATGTTCAGATGGAAAAACAATCACCCCCATTTCTCCAAGTTATCTCTCCCACCACCCTGTTTTCCCCAAAGAGCCTTCAATGGTACAGGAAGTCAGTTCTACTGGACGTTTCATGCAGTTTTGTGCCCGCAGACACGCTTCATGAACGTGAACACCACTTTTCCACAGCCATACTGCACATGTTAATCTCAGCACTCCACAGCTGTGACATGCAGAAGTTCACTTACTGGAAAGCCGGACTTTCTGGAAAGAGAAACAATTTTAGCTCATCGGGATGGAAAAGAGGAGTAACTGCATGATAACAATGTATGTGAGAGCAAAACTGGCTGTGAGTCTGATCTACAAGCTGTCTTCTCAGAGGGATTTGCTTTTATCAGCAGACAGTCAGACCTTGTAGGTGTTAAGATAAGATATTGCCCTAATATGGTTTGCTTAGTCTCAGTCATCACCAGACACTGCTTTATACTGTTCAAGCTACTCATCAGAATCTTTTCTTCAACTCTAGGTACAGTGAAGTCAGATGGGAAGCCCATGGATAAGTCTCGATTAGCAGTGAAGACTTCAGGTCTTCAGCGCTCCTCTTCTGATGCTGGAAAACACCATCGAAATGGTACCCCAACTGGCGAGCAACGAAAACCCCCATCTGGCCTAGTCAGACCCTCAACTGGTGGAAACTTTGGTTTCAAAAAACCCACCACTGCTACCAGTAATGGCACAAATGCACATACTGTGACAAGTACGGGTGGCAGCGCTATACCCACTGGCTCAGCAACTGTGGGGAAGATTCCCAAAACATCAGGTATTCCTGTCAAGCCAGGTGCTGGTGGAGGAGGACGTAAGACAAGTCTGGATGTTTCAAGCAGCGACCAAAGTGGTTTTCTGTCGCCAAATGCCAGGACGTCTCTCCAGTACCGCTCTCTGCCTCGCCCAGCAAAGACAAGCACCCTGACTCTAACCCGGCCAAGTTCAGCTCGCCCAGTGAGCAGTACCATGGACACAGGCTCTGGGCTAATGAAACCTTCCACCACAGGCCCTCAGGGCTCGAGGCTCAAAGAGCCGGGCTCAGGGCTTGGCTCTGGAACAGGTCTGAGTAAGACAGGGGGACGTGGGATCCCATGTCCCAGTCCTGTCAATCAGACAGACAGAGAGAAGGAAAAAGAGAGAGCCAAAGCTAAAGCTGTAGTATCTGACTCTGAGTGTGGAGGTGGTTCTCTGAAGGGAAGTCCTGCTCAGACGCCCTCAGAGAATGGAGGGAAGCTTCACGGGCTGAGGCCTCCCAGCAGTGGCAAGAGCATGGATCTGCCTCCGCCCAACACTCACAGGTATCACAACTCATGTGATGTGATTTCCACACACGCATAATTTCACATACAAAATACATTTTTATTATGCATTTGCTTCAAAATGGTCTTTGTGTGTGTTCAGGTTGTCTGGTGTGCGCAGCCTGGCAAAGCCTCCATCCATGGCCCAACTTGACAAGCTGAACTCTAATAGCCTGGATATGGAGATTCAGGACTCCCTGCCTCCTAAGATTCCTCCCTACTCTAAGCTTCAAGACCTCTCTAGTTCTACAGGCAGCTCAGCTAGCCCCTGCCTGACCCCCAGTCCCGCCCCTTTACTCAATGTGAACTCTTCGGCCTGTTTTTCCAGCTCAGGCATGGGGCTGGGACCGAGGCAGGTCACCTCTCTGGGGGTTGAACGGAGTGAGAGTAGCACCTCTCCCCTGCTCTACCCTCGTATGTCTGGGTTGCATCGCAGCATGGAGTCTCTGCCACTCCAGATGAGTCTGGCCCCAGAGCCCCAGGAGAGAGAGAAAAACAGGGGGAGGGAGAGTTTGGTGAGAGGCTACACCACCATCGAGTCCCGAGACAAGGATAGACAGGAAGACAGAGGCCCTCCTTCCAGCTGGAGCTCTGGAAGTAAAGTCTCAGTGGGTCTCAACGACAGGTCAGTTCAATTATACTGAAATATGATCTTGAACTTTGCACATATAGTAACCCTCAGATATGCATAGTTTACAAAGCAGCCATGTAGCTCCACCTTCTGGCCAGCTGGGGAACGACACCAACATCATTCATCGCCCAAGGGAGGCGAGTGAGGGAGAAGCTTTGATATCTTATTCAGTTTGTTCTACGCTGTGGACACTCATTCTCATCCACTTGTTGACCAGGCAAAGGCTATTTGGTTTACGTTTGATGATAAAATGCTGCTAAAACTAACAAAAGTTGGGCAGCCATGGCATGTCCCTACAAACCCAGAAAATGAAAAAACTCTTTTAGAAGAATAGATTTTTTTTTTTTAGACATGCATTCAAATTCCACCTAAATTATCCTTGTTTGTATGTGACTGCTATAGAATGAAGTGACAGAAGCTAAACATGAATAAGCTGCTGAATATTGCCCAAGTTATAGAAACATAGCTACTTGGCGGTACATTTGTTGCATTCGATTACATGAAAAGACTAAAAACTGTATCTTTATTCTGCACTCAAACAGCAAGTTAAGGCAACCACACACATGCGCACACAGTGACGGGCTGCTAGACTGTTATTACTACAGGCCTGTTATCAGTGTTGCATGGGCCCCACTGACTGAAGTCATAATTACTGGCTGACACCAGCTGTCTGCCAGTCTTACTGTTTCTTTGTGCCCACTGTCTGTTCTTGAGAGTTTAATATCTCCCTGCACCAGCGGTTAAATAATGACGTTGTTTAATCTCCACAGTTCTCAGAGAGACAGAAACACACTGCCAAAGAAAGGTTTAAGGTAAGGCATGCACACTTAAACACACACTCCTATATATCACATTGTCAGGCGCTGATAGTTTGACACATTTGTGGCGTCACATTGATAGGAACCTCTCTGAATGACAGACTGTGCTGCTCTTGCCCATATGTCTATGAGACACCATTTCTGTCACTCATATTCCTCGCCGTGATCTCTTCAAAATTGTGTGTCACTGTGTCACACTGGCAGCATTTTGGAATGTTTTTTCTTCTCGTTGAAAAATGCTGGCACTAGAGGAGCTGGTTGTCTTGATATTGGCGACACTGACGTATCCTGCTCTGTAGTTTCAGCAGTGCCTCCCAGGCTGAGGAAGAGGGGAAGGAGAAAGGAGAGAGGAGGCACTCTCATACTATTCTCAGTATGACCGACTCACTCACGCTTCCACTGCTGTCCTCACCCACCTCCCTGCCCCGCACCTCTAAAACCAGTATGGGTGCGTATTTCCACATACACTCACTTCAATAATAGGCGCGACATATTTACGGTCACGTTTTTGTTTAATGCGTATTCCACATTATGACCCCTCTGCTCCCTTAATAGTACCCAGCCCTGTCGGTGGACCTCCAAGGATGACTCGATCCAACAGCATCCCGACACATGATGCCTCTATGGAGCTGTACGGGGCGTCGCCGCTGGGCAGCACACTGTCGCTGGCTGAACGTCCCCGCAGCATGGGAATGGTTCGCTCCGGATCCTTCAGGGACAGGGATGCCAATGACGAAGGTGAGTCCAGTGTTTTGTTTTCATGTCGGTTATTTAAAGTTGTGTTCTGTCTTATTTGGCTTATTGGTTCATTTTGTTGCTTTGTGTTTTTACTCCACAGTTCATGGGTCTGTGCTCTCCTTGGCATCCAATGCCTCGTCAACCTACTCTTCGGTGAGTGTGGGCAGCATGCAGAATCAGGTAGCTACAGCTCAGTCTGTGGTGTGCATATAAGTGGATATGTGGATGGATGGATGGATGGATGGATGGGTGGATGTGTAAACAATGTTGCTTATTTCTCGTTTCACACTTCAAAAAGCACACACTTGAAACTATGCCTTATTAGTATCTCTTCTCTTCTCTTCTCTTCTCTTCTCTTCTCTTCTCTTCTCTTCTCTTCTCTTCTCTTCTCTTCTCTTCTCTTCTCTTCTCTTCTCTTCTCTTCTCTTCTCTTCTCTTCTCTTCTCTTCTCTTCTCTTCTCTTCTCTTCTCTTCTCTTCTCTTCTCTTCTCTAACCATCTTGACTTTTATTCCCCTTCCTTCCCAAGGCTGAGGAAAGGATTCAGGGAGAGGTGAGTGTATTCTTTCGTGTCCTTCCTCCCTCTTTGTCTCATCTGTTTCTTCCCTCTCATCCATCGCTCTCCATCCCTGTTTTCTGCAGGGGAAAACAAGTCTATTATTCATCTCATGAGCACCATCCTCTTGCTTGTATAGTACCAGTCATTATCAGCTTATGTGACCTTGGCTACTTTGTCGTTTTTTGCTCTTATAATACAACAATAATGTTTTTCCTTGCAGCAAATCCGCAAGCTGAGGAGAGAGCTGGAGTCGTCCCAGGAGAAGGTGTCTAACCTGACCACACAGCTGACGGCAAATGTACGTACTATTTGTCTACTACCGTCGTAATCATTAATTAAAATGGCAGCCCTTTTGCAAAACACACCTATAGCCCTTTTTTGGTAGTTTTCTT
This sequence comes from Amphiprion ocellaris, assembly GCF_022539595.1. Taxonomy (NCBI): domain Eukaryota; kingdom Metazoa; phylum Chordata; class Actinopteri; family Pomacentridae; genus Amphiprion; species Amphiprion ocellaris. Next base: position 29,757,845 of record NC_072773.1, read on the forward strand.
TCTTCAATACAAAAAAAGTGTTTAATTTACCTTCACTAGTAACTCGTTTGAGCTTAATGTGTTTAAAATGAACAAACAAAAACAGCCAAGCACTGCATGAGGCTCCGTCTCCCCACAGCTCACCGATCTGACTGACATTGTAACACCATCTTTAAAGCCGCAATATGCAACCTTTCACCTCGGGGCAACTAAAGAATTAGTAGTAGCCCCTCCCTCTAATTTTACACCCCAATACTTGTCATTCATCTTGACGAACTGCCCAACTTGACATCTACCTCGAGGCTGAAGTAACTGATACTCGGAGTCGCCACAAATGTTGGACAAGTGATGGCAGGCAAAAAAGTGACAATGTTTGGGTGTCTCATTAAAAATACTTTGATTATTTAGTTTTTTTTCCCTGTTAAGAGAAATTTTAGGTGCATAACGAGTGATAAATAGGCTTATTGCCAGTGTGGTTTTACTCGTGTTTTTTTGCAAGTCAGTGGGCGTAAACCTTAACTCCCCCTGCATCTCACTTCATTATTTCTCTAACTCTTTAGCTCTCCCACAAGGCAAATGATTTACCTTTCTTACAATACATTAAAGAGACGTGGACAGATTTAAAATCCAAGCTGTGGTGTGTCAGTCATAGATCATTTTTGTGCACTCTCAGCTAGTTCTTATCCACGCTTGGCTGAATAATTCTAACCTCCTCCTGAACTCTCCTGCCATCCCCCCCAAGCCACTGAGCTTCACCACACACAAAAACACACATACAGGTGCCTCGCCCTTTCTCTCCTCTATGCAAGGCTGTTTCTGCATGACCACTCTGTCAGCATTTTCATTTGTCCAATTGCAGCGATAAAACATAATGCATAATGCATGGCTTCTTCCAGCACACATCAATCAAGTGTTTCTCTGTGCGTGTGTGATTTTTTATTTTTTTTTACACTTTGACCTTAGTATGTAGCGGCAAGGAATCTGCAAAACAGATGAACGTAGCACAACATGATTATCTGCTGGAGTAATGACTGGGCTGAAGACATTATTTTCCTGTATTAATGCATCCTTTAAAGGAGAATAGAAAGTAATTTTCCCTTCCTCCTCTAGGCTAAAGGAGGTGTGTGAAAGAGAGATTAGGGAGGAGGGAAATTTTGCACAGAAGACATCCTGTTCAACCTTTGTGTTTAATTCAGCTCTTTAGCACCTCATATGTGAGGGATAAAGGGGCACAGAAAATGAATCGGTTCCTCTACAAATCTCATTTTTTTTTGTCCCATTTGCCTCCCTATACTTTACCCTCTTTGAATAAGTATGAGTGTATTTTTTATGTCAATGATGCCCTGATATTGGCAACCACTCTAATAAAAAGTCGAGGGTGTAATAAATTGTTGCTTTTGTCTTTCATCTTTTCAAAACAGGCAAATCTGGTGGCCGCCTTCGAGCAAAGTTTGGCGCTGATGACAACTCGGCTGCAGACTCTGTCGTTAAGCCATGAACAAAAGGTAACATCCCAGCTGCACTTTTACACACAAACACACGCAAACCTGAATTCCAACTGCATTCTTCCATCATGCACGTCTTGTGAGCAGTCATCTAAGAGCTAACGTGGAGCGAGGTGACTTTGATCGCAGCCTGAAAGTACGTTAGAGGCCCCGGCTGCAGGACAGAGGATCAGTGAATGAAAAACTCTTAAAGGCTTGATTCAAGCAGTTCGCACGTGCGCTCACGGCAAACATCACATTCCTGCGTTCTTCTGCCTTTGTGTCTGTTTTGGTGTGAATGAACCGATCAGTGCCTTAGGCGGTGTGCACTATGTATGTGAGGAGTCTTTTTCAGTGCTTCATGCCTTGCTGCTCCCTCTGAAAGCCCTGTCTAGACCGTTCCAGAAAAAGTCTTTGTTGTTCGTGCCAGTGCACTGACCTGTGCAGCTAAGCCCGGAGCACGGACTCTTTAACCTTGAGGAGATGGGCCGGCAGGCTCCATTTAGAACGGAGTGGGATCAACTTTAGCAGACAATAAGCAGCACAGAGAGGCTCTGTTGTTCTGGATTCTTTGTTCTTTTGAACTGTTCACATAGTGAGAGAGATCAAGCCCACCAGGTGTATGAGCTCATACTGTTTGCTTGAGTTGTTGTGCCTGACTAAAACATCAAATAGTATTTACACAACCCACAAAACTTATGGGAGTGTGTGTGCTTTTTATAGTTAGAATATTTTTTTAAATGTAGAATCATTAAGTAAAACTATTCCATATTTTCAAACTGAAACCAATTTTTCCTTGCAGATACAGTACATCATTATAGAAGTACAATGGGTAGTGCAGCCGTAGTGCAAGTGGTGCTAAAATAAGTTATTAAAAAGAGAAAATTAGAAAGCAAACAGCACGAATGAAAAGAGAAGCCTGAATGAGATATTGATGGACATAAATTAAAACTGCCACATAGTGATGAGCTATTAATTACTTGAGGAATAATCAGTCTGTGAGTCATTTGCATTTTCTCCCCATTTTTGTCTCCACTGTTTCTACCCAGAAGCATTTTCTAACTTGTCCTAGTTCCTTAAAGACCTCATTAACTACATAGTGGAGTGAAATGAAAACAATATTTTTCCGGGAGTAAAAAGTTGAAGCCGTTGTCTTCCAAAAGGGATCAATGGAAACCTAACTCACTGTCATTTATTCAACGTTTTTGCAGGACTCAGAGCTGGGGGAGCTGCGGGAGACTATTGAGGTTCTGAAGGCCAGGAACGAAGAAGCGCAGGCCGTCATACACGGAGCCTTAAACGCCCCAGATAACATGAAAGGTCTGTACATTAATCAGCTAGTCTCGTTTCTTTCTTTATGCACAGTTGTCAGTGCTTTGATGTTGAGTTTTACTTTTCAGACGTGCGTATTCGACGTCAGAACTCCTGTGAGAGCATCTCCAGTCTGAACAGCTTGACCAGTATGTCGAGTGTAGGCAGCCTGAAGGACCAAGACGCCAAGAAGAAGAAGAAAAAGAGCTGGGTAAGACTGTGAGGCACTAATTAGTCTTGTCTTTGTCTGTTTATTCTCCTTAATAAAAGTGACAAAGCAGCACGGATGAGTATGACCAGCCTTTCCCTCCTCTGTGTTGTGTTATTTTGCTGTTTCAGGTCTTTGAGGTGAGTGCGGTCATTGCGTTCTTACAATGCTCCTATAATTTTCTATCGTACAGCATGATGGACAGTCTAAAACTGCAACGCCATCCTCAAGTACCCTCCATCTCTGCTGATTGACATCCTACACTACTGATTGTTCTGTGGTTATTTCATTTGTACAGATAGCTCAGTTAGAGTGGCAAGCAGCAGAAATGATGTTCCATAAAAAGTGAAGTTCTCAGCTTAATCATCAAAATGAATCAGAAGCAGTTTTCAATTATGTTTCTCCTCGTTTATACCATGTTTTATTGTGTATTTTACCTTTTAGTTAAAATATGTGTAGTCTGTATTGTGACCGACATCCAGCTTTACCATGTAACCCTTACTGGTACTAAATTTACTGACTATAACTTTGACCAAGCTACAGAAAATGGCAGTTTAAAGGAATAGTTTGTCATTTTGAGAGATGCGCTTTTTAGTAGTCTTGATAAAAGTAAATTCACTGATATTTCTCAGTTTAATGCAAAACTGACTTAGTTTGGCTTAACAGGAAGATTGGTACTTAGGATACAAATTCTCACCTTATATTTTATGTGTTATTTTCACACAAATAATGAAATATAAAAACAACAGATGGTATATAGGATGTTGGATACTGTACAAAAGTGACAAACTATTCCTTTAATGTTAAGCATGTGTTAAATTAACAGCTCTAACACTTCCCTCTTTTTTGTCCTCTCGGTTACAATCACAGAAATCCACTGAATAGAGGTTTAACTGTCAGGCTGAAATTCAGTTTGTCTCTCTGCTCTTCTGTTTCTGTGTAGCTGAGGAGCTCCTTCAACAAGGCATTCAGCATTAAGAAAGGCTCCAAAACCTACTCCGACATTGAGGAAATCGCCACCCCAGACTCCTCGGCACCCAACTCCCCAAAAATGCCTCATGAAGGGGGAGAGGGAGAAGAGAATCAGCCTTCATGCCTCAAAACCTCAGCCTCTGCCACCTCTTCCGTGTAAGTACACAAACACCTTCCACCTCAGCCTTTTAGCTCAAATCGTGAGATTGCCAGTTTAGCCTTTATTGCTTTCTGCTTCTGATGAGAGCATCTCGGCCCTTCCAGGATCATGGAAACTACAGAGGAGGGAGACAACGAGGAAACAGCAGTATCAGACTTACGCTCAGAGCTGTGGGAGAAAGAGAGGGCGCTGACGGACATCCGACTAGAGGCCTTAAACTCTGCACATCAGCTGGAGCAGCTCCGAGAAGCCATGAACAACATGCAGGTTTGTTTTGCGTGTATGTTCAGTAACGTACAGTATATCCATGAGTGATACTGCAGTTGTGTGTTAATACAACTTGGATTTAAATTTCTAATCTGCTTGTGTTTTAGTCAACGGTGGAGAACCTGAAGGCGGAAAATGATCATTTGAAAACCGGGAGTCAGCTCCACCTCCCTGGTTCAGGTCCCACCTCCTCCACCTCCCAGCCTTCAGGCCTAGCCTCTCTCCTGGGGCCCTCACTGAGACAGCCAATGTCTATGTCCCTCACCAAGTCCTTCAGTCTCAGTCTGAATGATTGTAAAGATCCAGGTAAAGCAAAAGCAAAACCTTCAACAATATCTAGCTCATGGAGATGTGCAGCATGTCCGTATTCCTCATGGCCTCCTCTCTTATAGAAGTGTGTCCTGGTGACATGCTCAGTGTGTCCTCCCAGCGTGAAGAAGTATGCGCACGAGTGCTGGTTCGTATTGGAGATCAAGCAGAGGTAAACATCTTTATTAGATGCAAAATCCAATAATGTTAACAGTGTAAAATGGAACCAGGCGGAAACTGTGCACACTTTCCCTGTTTGTCTCTGCAGGACAGTAAACAGCAGCACGAATATTATCTGGGTTCAGTTCTGGTCAGTGCCAGGACCGACTGGGCCTGTCTCGACTCCCTCATAACTAAGACCTTTAAAGTGAGTGTAATTGTGTCTCCTTTGACTTTGTAGATATAAACAAATATTTTACCAGATGAGCTGGCTGTGATTTGGTCACTCAATCCTCACACATGTTGATTGTAGAGTTTTTTTTCTTCTGTGCAGGACTATTTGACTCAAGTGGACCCGACATCCAGCCTCGGTTTAACCTGCGATTCCCTGCACATGTACCAGCTGACCCAGGGAGGGCAGAGGGTGATTGGAGGGGACAAACCCCAAACGTCACCTTATCGATGTCTTGGCAATGTTCCCGCTCATATTATTGTCACCTTGAAAGGTCAGTAGATATAACAAATGCAGCCAGGCTTTGTGCTTAGTTTCTCAGTCCATTAGAAACCAATATGGTTTTGATTGAAACTGTGTAGACGAAGCAATTACTGGAAACCATTTTGTAAAGTTTCGGATTTGCAACTTTCTAACTCAAGAGCAGCCACTTAATTTATTTCAGTACATTATTAAAAACTTCAAGCAATATTTTATCAAAATTGGGTGATGTTCTTGGTGTGCATAAGACACTGATAACCAAGTTTTTAGAATCTGTAATGAAAGGAGTCTTTCGGTGGATGTCAGAGTGCTAATGAATTGCCACAAGATGACAATGGGACTTAAAAATGTAATTAAGACACAAAATTGCAATTGTGACGGTTGCTTTTCCTCTTTCTCTTTCCCCTGTGTGTGCTCTTTAGGTCTCAGAGAAAAATGTGTTGACTCGCTGGTGTTCGAGACTCTGATTCCAAAGCCCATGATGCTGCACTACATCAGCTTGCTGATGAAGCACAGGCGTCTTGTTCTGTCCGGGCCCAGCGGGACGGGAAAGACTTACCTAGCTCAGCGTCTGGCCCACTACCTCCTGCAGCGCAGCCGGACCGACTCATCTGAGGCCGTCCATGAGCCATGTCTCCTGGGTCGGAGCGCTGCTGTCACCTTCAACATGCACCGCCAGTCGCAGAAGGTAGAACATGACTCAGGATTTCCTGTCAGGCTGTTCTCTTCAAGCTTTCTCTCTTTCATAGACCCACAGAATTATTTGTTTGCTGTTCTTCGCTTTCGCAGGACTTGCAGTTGTATCTGTCAAATCTAGCAAATCAGATTGACAGAGAGAGCGGAGGAGAACTGCCGCTGGTTGTTATCATAGACGACATTAGCGACTCAGCGGCCATCACTGAGCTTGTTAATGGAGCGCTCACCTGCAAGTATCACAAATGGTGAGTTACTTCAAACAACCACCAAGAGTTGAATAAGATATATCTGTTGAAAATTAAACATAATTTCTTCTGTTGATGTTTCAGTCCTTACATTATTGGAACAACCAATCAGCCTGCGAAGATGTCGTCTAACCATGGGCTGCACCTCAGCTTCAGGTCAGCACAGAGTCCCATATAGTTCACACTAGTTCCTCCTAACTGGGGCTTTGTTAAAAACAAAATAATGCTTTCATATTGAAAAAAAAAAGTAATGCTGCTTGAATTTGGTCGCAGGATGGTGATGTTCTCCAACAACGTGGAACCAGCAAACGGGTTCCTGCTGAGGTACTTGCACCGTAAAGCTGTGGAGGCCTACCAGGAGGAGGAGCAGGACTCGGCCCGGCACCAGGCTCTCCTCCGTGTTCTCGACTGGATACCTCAGCTCTGGTATCACCTGCACACGTTCCTGGAGAAACACAGCACTTCAGATTTCCTCATAGGTGAGATATAGTGGACGCAGTTAAGGCTGACTGAGGCGGTGTTGGGTCCGAAAAGAAACTGGTGGGTATTCAAAGCGTTTAGTATGATCGAGGCTTGTTAACAGTAGATGTTGCTTCTCCCAGGTCCCTGCTTCTTCTTGTCATGCCCAGTGTCAGTGGCAGAGTTTAGGCAGTGGTTCATTGACCTGTGGAACCACTCCATCATACCGTACCTGCAGGAGGGAGCCAAAGACGGCATCAAGGTGACACAGATGTCTCCAAAGTGTTACATTAGTGCTATCAAACAGAAGACAGATACTGTTTTACAATGGACTTCTGTCTGTTCTCTCAGGTGCACGGTCACAAAGCAGTATGGGAGGATCCAGTCGAGTGGGTTAGGGGCACCCTCCCTTGGCCCAACGCACAGCAGGACCAGTCCAGGCTCTTTCACCTACCTCCCCCCAGCATAGGTCCACTTAGTGAGGAGAAGAAGCCCCCCAAAGATACACCTCCACCCAGCACACTGGAGTCAGACCCACTGGTGAGTCCACGTTTTGCTATGAGATGCATTTCAGTCCAAGAATTGTGTCACCGAAAGCACAATGTTGCCTGACTATGAGTTATGACGAACTCTCTGCCTCCGCTGTTCAACTTAAAGGTCTAAAGAAGAAGAAAAAAGATTGTGAAAATATAACATGGAACACCACAGACAGCATTTAGGCTACAAAAGAACGCAGCAAGATGTGCCATATTACTGCAGTCAGTCAATAACACCTCCCCTTTTCAAAGCGTATATGAGCATTGTTGTCATGTTTCCATACTTTTAAATTGGTATGAGGGAAAAATTCATCGCAAATATTCTTGCTCAGTGGTCTCAGATAAAGAGTATTACCTGCATTAACTGTCTGAAATAATTTGGGGAAAACATAAACACTATAAAGGTAATTCAGTATCGCAAAGAGCAAATGTAATCAGTGTGGCACAATGTTAGATTATTAGTAAATAACATGAGCAGATAGTAAGGGTAATGTAAATGGACAATTTAGCGCTGATGTGTTCAATAACTTTGAGCACGACTTAGAATATTGTGCCTTGCTTCTACCTACCACACTTATTGAAGGTTATTTATAACTAGACTTTTGCATCCTTCAACTGCTGGAGACCACATAAGAGCAAGTGGTGCATTTGCGGTTATGTACGTGTTTGCAGCCCAGCTAAACAAACTAAAACAGTTTCAGTATTAATAAGACATCAACCAGTAATTTACCACAGAGCAATAGGATGCAGTAGGAGGAGCCTGGCTGCAGCTCTTTGTGACTGTGAAATATTTCAAAACAATCTACTGTTAAAAACATTAAAAACAGCTGTGTCAGTGCAAACTTCTCATAAATATATACAAAAACCGTAACATTCCCTGTGATTGCTTCAATAAAAGTCCTGTTTCTTTGTATATTTGCTTTTAATGTGATACAGTAAAAGTGGAAGTGTTAGTGGCACAGTATTTTGATGTAAATTGCTGCATTCATGTAGTGCTTTTATCCAATTTGCCTCTCATTTTCCCATTTACACACATATACAGTCATGGACTGATTGTACCATGCAAGGTGCTGTCCTAGAGGTTCAGTTTCCAGCCAAAGATGCTGCAACATGTAGCTGAAATGTTAATAACTTGAATATCAATGGCAGGTTGCCATAATGCTTAATGTATACAAAATAGAAACATTTCAAGACATACAGTGTTTCATATATATGTCAACTCTGACCCTGGAAAACAAGATGCGTCTGTAAATCTGCAGTTTGCCTCGCTCTGAATCTCTGTCTCCTCCCTCCCAGATGGCCATGCTGCTGAAACTCCAGGAGTCAGCCAACTACATAGAGTCTCCAGAGAGGGAAGGCAGTCTGGATCCCACTCTGCAAGCTACACTCTGATCGGTTTGTCAATAAAGCTAAGGAACTGTGGACTCCACATTATGGCTGACACGAGTGCAGCCCCCATGAGAATTCAGATTCAATAATGAACTTTATGGTGTGCTCAGTGAGCAGTCGCAAAGCTAAATGTAAAGGATCTACAGAAAGATAGAGTGATTATGGACAAAGGGTTTGCTCTGCCCTGCTGTCAGAACATTGGAAAGACAATTAAACTGCTCTCATAGGAAGCTGTGACGATCAAGTCAGGGAAAGATGTCGACTTGTCTTCTCTTTGCCCTCAGTTTGTCCCAGATGGGTGGTTGTTGACTCTGCAAGTGCATGGTGACCGGAATAGTATGATGCAAAATATTACCTATAGTCCTGTTGATCAAGACCCATTTCTTTCCCTTTCTTTAGTTTTTTTTTTAACTGTCCCATCCTTCATTACAACTATTGGTGCTTACTGGTTTTCTTTGAGGCCACATACTTCACTTAAGAAAAAAGAAAAGCAACACAGCGTGACTCCTCTAGCAGTAGAACCATCACTCGACAGCAGCTAAAATGCACTTTATTTTTTACTTGTGATAATTGGATTTTAGGAGGCTGTGTCGGTAGGTGATGTATCAAATAGGGGACCATCAGTTTGGCCAAGCCATGCAGTTCAATATTAAATCCTGTAGATGGCAGCATCGATTCCTGCCTCAGTGCTCTTTTGGTGCATTCAGTCTTATCAAAGGTGCTCAGTAGAATCTACCACACACTCAGAAGCTACTATGAAAATGGCCTTGAATGTTTTCTTCCTCTTAGTTTAGCCAGTTTTGTCAATTTATCCCGGAGCAAATATCAGAACTGTGAAGCTGTAGGAGTGGCATGCATGGGCAAACAAAGAAATGAATCGGTTTGAATCAAAAATGTCACCATCGGTGGACTCGGTAGCCAAAGGTGTGCTGATATCATAACCACAGAAACTGACACTAACCCAGCTCAACATACTGTATTGTATTCACACACATAAAAAAATAACAAAAAACTGCTTGTCTGCCAAAACAGCCTACCATTTCTGGCTATGCTTGCATATATTCTGTATTTAGATGAGTTTTCAAACCAACTTCTCTTGTAATAGCTGAGGATACAGCTTTGAAAGTCTTGATTTTGTAGGATTTTGTACTGAGTCATCTTCAATGATTGCCTGTATACAGTAAATGTCACCAGTGTATACTCGAGATGCCATCGAGTCCGAGAGGCATTAACAGCACCGTCGTGACCGTTTCCGTCAATTTTCATTCATCATCTCGCAAGAAGAAGTAGACACCATTAGTTTAAAAAAAAAAAAGAAATGTACAAGTAACATTTTCCTTCCCTTTTGCATTTCCTTTTTATATCTTTGATAACCTTTTTCAAATTGCAGATCAGTTTCCTTCTCATGCATTGTTTGGCTTCCTCCCATTCCTTTCTTTCATTGATTTGCACATAAAATACGTTAGAAAGCAGTGGATTACAGTATTTATTGCTCACATCTTGACTGTTATTGCGACGAAGGAAGAAAGTATTAAAAAAAAGTTGTGCAAGAGAAGGAAACTGTAGGTAGTAGAGATACTCTCAAAACTCTGAGCCCCTCCACCCTGAAGTACCTCAGACTGCCATATTCTGTCCAGATGTTCTCTGCTTTCCGATGAAGGTGCTGGTATAAAGTAGAGACATGATGCCTAAGTCTATCTGTGCCTGAAACACAATTTGGCCTAAAGCTGCTTCGGCGCTGCTTTAATCTACCACGCGGAGGCCTCGATTTTAGAGGAAACACGATTACTTCCTCTGACCTACTCTGATGTCACTTTAATGTCATCACCTCGATGCCCAGGTTTCGGGTGTGGAGTGGGTTATCGGTTTTGACGGGGTAGTCATCATGACAGGCTGTTGGTAAAGATGATGTATGTGTTGAACAACTCTGCAGTGAATGTGTACCATGACTTGGCTGCTCGTGTGCCATTTGACACCGTTTTAAACTTAAGCGTGACGTCACTGAGGAGTCGCCTGAGAGCGGAAGAACAGAAACCAGCCTGGAGATGTCGATGCATGTATCCCCGGTGTGTTCCCAAAGTTTGCTTTTCATTGGACCTACCACGCTTAAACCTTACCATGGGAGGGATTTTTAATAACTAGACATCTTCCTCTTTTCGCATTGTTTTTAAAGAGCAGACGTGTGTTTTGTTTTCTTATGCAAATATTTGTAAAGGTTTCTTCCTCTTTTGTACATGACATCACTATTGTAAACACTGTAAATAGTCACTGCATCTGCGACAACAATCACTAAAGAGAGATCTAAGAGGAAGCTTGGCCCCTCCCTGTATGCAGAAAATGAGCATCCTTCTGTGGTTTTATTGTCTTCCTCCTGCAGGAAGGAGCACTTGGCTGAAAAAGTGGGCTTCATAATGGTTGTATGGCATGTCTCTATAGCCACATCAAATCCCATATGTCTAACATTGAGCAATGGACACAATAAAGTCATGCCATCCTTCACATCACCACCTGTTTTGGTTGTGTATTTACCCCTTGGCATCCACTAGAGGGCGCTAATGCTACTGTGTAGAAATAAAAAGTTAGATTGTATGAATTTACTCTGTATATATGGAGGTTTCTGTATGTGTATTTTGCACTGATTTAATTGAAAATGCAATTATAGGGAATGTGTTGCTTGCACTGAATCAAGATTATCTGTGCAAACTCCTGACAAAGATGAGGATGTGGCTCAAGGAGGTAGGCGGGTGTAGAAGTCAGGGAATGGGTGGAGTTGCCCACAAGCCCCCCAACACTCGCTGTATATATATTACCTAAGACTCTTCTGGCTCCTCATCCAGAGAACTGGCCGTCTGTCAGCGCGATGCCAGGCAAACCTGCCCCCATCAAGAAGTCTCCAGCCAAGAAGGCTGCCGAGAAGGCACCTGAGCCTGCCCCGGAGCCCGAACCAGCTCCTGCAGAGGCTCCACCTGCAGAAGCTCTACCTGCGGAGGCTCTACCTGCGGAGGCTCCACCTGCGGAGGCTCCACCTGCAGAAGCTGCTCCAGCCGAGGCACCGGCCGATGCAGCTCCCGCAGCCGAGGGAGAAGCTGCTCCCGCCGCCCCAGCAGAGGAAACCCCCGCTGCTCCTTCAGGTATCTCCATAACTGCAAAAAATAGGTCTTGGAAACGGACGGCGAAACTCACTTTACTAAATGTAAATAGGTTCAATGAAAAATTGGGAACAAAAAAAAAGATTTTAGTTTTTTTCTTGTGAGAGGTATAATAATCACTGTTGAAACTTTTTCAGACAAGTGTTGATTGCAGATTTTAGAGGCTGTCATTTGTGCTGCTGTTAAATTTTATTACATTGGATTTTTTTTCTTTGCACAGTTCTTTTTTTAATCACTAAGTGTAGGTTAAATGCCACGTTTCTGTATAATGCAATACGGTTCAGCAGCACCATAAGCTACTTACTTAAAATAACTTGAATTATAATCTTCATAAGATAAATTAAGATGGGATAAGATAAATTCACAAGTTACAACTGCTTGGTACAAATGAGCCATAATTAGAAACAAGACAAGGAATTTTTAAAAGCGCAGTAAAGATCATAAATACTAAAGATAAAAACGATACACTTTTCACATGTACGGATATGCATGAGGGTAGTTTTTTTTAATTATTGTTGTCTTCTGCGAGTTTTGACTAGCCAAGTCAAATAAACTGAGAACTAAGTGTATATGTATGCTATTTTTATTTGCATGCACCTGATCTTGACAGTGACTCCCACAAATTACAGCCTCTAAAATTCATTTGAAATTCACAGTGTAAATGGAAGGTGAGCAGAGCATGACATTTTGATGCTGTGTAGAAACAGTGATGCTACGCTGCTTGCTCAACCTTCCTAGTTCTCCTAGGAACTGATGAAATAGGTGAATGCATTATGCAAACACTCTGACTCCTTTTTAAAAAACTAATCTGTAGCCCTTTGACTCCTGATGTTCAGCAGTTGACCCCAAGCTATTGCTCATGCAGAAAAGCGGACATCAGGGCATTAACTGTAACCCCTAGTACTCTAGAAGTGTTAATTTCTGAAGCTGTGTCCTGAAAATGAAGCCTGGATCCACACCGAAGATAAACATACTGCATTGTTAAATAGAGCATGTGCACCCTTAATGCTGTTTATCAGTGGTTGAGACTTTGGAGATTTGTGACTATGGAACATTTTAAATTGTTAAACTTAATTGAAGGAAAACCACTGATAACTACATTAGTAAAGTTGCTTTTTTTTTTTTTTTTTTTTTAATTTTCTCTTCAATCCATTGCTCCATCATCTTTCGGCATAAATCTAACATCAAATGTGATTGCATTTGATGCAAATCACATTGTTATTAATCACCATTTACTGGCCATTAATGAAACTAGCCTTTGTCAAAATCCCTGCACCTTGCAGACACAATTCCTATAAGAAGCAACTTAACAAGTACCAGCACAAAATGTATGGGATTTTATGTTTCAGGACCCACCAGTGCTGTCAAACACAGAAGCGAACCAGTTGCATCTCTTTGTCCATTCTTGTTTGAACTGCCTTCTCTTACTCTCTGCCTCCATGCAACAGAAGGCATTCCTCCTGTCTAGTGTTCAAAGAGTCTGTTCACCAGACCTCAGGGGTACATCAGCTGATGGGTTTAGTTGAATGGCATCTGTTTTTTTTGCCTGCTAACCTCGACATGTAACCCCTAACTTCATCTGATGCCTCCGTGACAGAGAAAGGAGCCGATTCGACATCTCCCACTGAGGGTAAACACACACCACAGGCGGCTCGCACACACAGGCTGTAATGCAAGATGTGTGTTTGCGTCCCACTGTGATCTACACATGTCGTGTGTATTTCTTGCTTGTGGTCTGTTGTGTTTAGCCTACTGGTATTTCAGACTGTAACTTCATCATGTGTAAGTTTCTGTCTTTTATGACTGTCTGTTCACCCAACCTGTAAAGTTTCTCTTTGTGGACATGTAAAGGTCTTACACAAATGTCAGGGGTCAGTTTTTGGCTCATCGATTGTTCTTGTCACTGTGACTGTCCTCACTGCTTTGTCCTGCTGCTTGCTTCAGTGGAGTATGTCTTGATCAAATTACCTGCATGAGTAAAGTTTTAATGTACTTTTCTTACTGGCTTCCCTAATGGCATCTTAACGCTAGCTGCTGCTCCTGCTGCTGAAGATGATGCCGCTGCTCCTGCTGCAGATGCTCCATCCGACGGTAAACATTTACCACCACACAGACAATTTTTTTATACCTATGATGCCTTTCCTTCTTTGCAAAGACTTGTGGATTTTTTTTAACCAAACTTTAAACCATACGGAAAAGATGCCCTGGATGTCTATCAGGTCCTTTTTCGCTTGTGTTTGTTTCTATAACGGCATTAACCTCCTGCTTATTTAATGCTAGCTGCTCCAGCTGAAGCTGCTGTAGTTGAGGAGCCACCCAAGGCCCCCACACCCCCACCTCCTGCAGGTAACACCAACATCTCTGCGGTTTAGCTTTGTCCTGCTTTACATTGAGGCATTATGATGGGGACTGAAGAGCCCTCTTTAAAAACCAACAGTATTCTGCTTACTATCATGCATGACAAAGAAAAGCATCAGATACTTTCATTTGAAAAGCTGGGAGTTGCAAATATTTGGCATTTATTCTTTAGAAAATGGCTAAAGTCATATTTTCCCTGCTAAAAGGGTGTTTTCCTTGCCACTGTCACCTTGGGGCTTGCTCTGGTGGTCAGGCATGTGGGTTCTGTAAAGTGTCTTGAGACAATTTGACTGTCATTGGCGCAATATACTGAACTGAATTGAATATTTGATTATCAATAATAGAATGACTTGTTGTACCTTGGTTCAGGTGATGACAGCATAACATGCTTATTAGCATAGCGCAGAACTATCAATAGCTTTGAAAGTGAATTCCAAAGTATTCTTCTTCTTATTATTATTATTATTATGACTTTGTTCCAGTTGTGAAGATCTGCTGCTCTTTTTTGTCTTTAAATTGAATATTGTTGGATTTGGGACTTTTGGTGTTGGCCAGACAGGACATTTGAAGACTCCGCATTGGACTACAGTAAATATGTCATGGATTTTTTTCTACTGTTTTCCCATGACTCATTGTTTAATTAAGAACAATCTGCTAAATACTGATTATTAAAATAATCTACATGTAATAATGTTGTGCAATGGTGAGTTCCATTATGTGTGTATTTTCAGTGTGTTTAAGCTTGTCTTGCTGTTGTCCAAGTCAGCCTTTATTAATTTGCCACGTTTGAACCTCTTACAGTCCCCACCAGTGCTCCTCTGGAAGTGTCTGTGGATGATGTGAACGACTCCAGCCTCACCATTAAGTGGAAGACACCAGAGACCATCGGAGACTCCGGCCTGGATGGATACACCATCGAGTACTGCAAGGATGGAAGTAAGCCTGAGTGTGTGTGTGTTTGTATGTGAGACTGTGAGGCTGCACCTGTCCACAGAGTGTCAGAGGCCACATAGACTCGCAGCCGTATACGGCAGGCATCAGTGCGGCGGCTGTCACCGTATCTCCTGACACCACTTTTAGAAGCGCTCGTTTGCTCAGATGACAGCGTGCCTTCTGAGGTTTCATCATGGTGGCCAAAGTGTGCTTCTTATGGGCAGGTTGTTTGTAAACTTGTGTCGACAGGCGATAAACCACCTAACATGCCTCATTAAGGGATGTTTTATATTTTGGAAATTGAAAAACTTATTAGGACAAAGATGTATTTAAGATATAATTGATTAGGACACATGGGCACAAATGGCATCGAACTGTTTGATTCCTGGCAGGCTGGATCTCTCATTCATCTTTCCTGCTTATCTTCACGGCTTATGAGGCAACAAAGCCACCAAACAGAACAATTTATACAATTTGCAGCTTTTTCAAGCTATAAGGCATATGACTCTCAATTAAAATTACGCCGTAATCCTCTCACTAACCCAAACCCTTGATTTCCCAACAGCAACAGACTGGGTTGTGGCTAACGAGGAGCTGACCCCAGCTAACCGTTATTGCATCAGGAATCTGACAGCCGGTGACCTGCTGCGTGTACGCGTGGTGGCCGTAAACCCCGGTGGCCGCAGCGAGCCTGGTACGCTCGCTGAGCCTGTGCCGATCCGCGAGGTTGGTGGTAAGTAGCAGCCCATGTGATTTGTCCACCGTATATAAAGGGAAACTGCATGCAAGCTGTAGGCCTGAAAGTCTGTTCTGTTCCTCAGAATCATGCGAAGTTTGTTCCCATCTTTGCATCTCTGCACCACATTGTTATTCTTATTTAAGAAGGAACCAAACTTGCCTTAAGAATGAGAGTTTTGCTTGACAGTGGAGCTGCACATAAGTTAACTGTGCACAAACTGCCCAAATCTGCTAGTGGATATCCTTACAAAAATCTCCCCCAAATTCCAACAGTCAAAACAACATGTGTCTATAAAAGATGCAGTCAGTATCTGAAGCCTACGGTGGTGTAAAGACAACTTTTAAAACGTCTGTCTCCAACCTCTTTATCAGGAGATCTCTGATAGTGGCAACTTATGACCTATCCTTAAAATACTCATGTTGCAACCAGGGAGGCAGAGGTGGTATTAACAGCCGGAGTCTCAGATGGACTGCACAGATGCATGTGCATAAATCCCACAGGTGCTGACAAGTGCTTTCATTAGCTGTAAATCATGCTGTCACTCGCATGTACACACATCTTCAGCAGACTGTTGGATTGACATCACAAGTAACACGGTCAAGCTCTCCAATTTTTGCTCCTGCATTTATATTTTTCTTAAATAAGGAACAACAAACTATGCCCCTTTGTTATTTGATGTTATCGTGCTAAAAGCTATTTATTTATTTTATTTTTTATTTTATTTATTTATAACAAGAAATGCATTATAAATAATAATATGTAATAAATATCCATTGTACATTTAAGATTGTAGCAGAAAAAACATATACTTTGTGCAAGAACAGCAAAATGACCCAAAACAAGCATCGAAAAGCATCAAGAATGGATGAGAAGAAATCACTGGACTGTTCTGAAGTTGTCTAATCCTCATCTTAATTAAGTAAAATATCTATTGAAAGAGCTGAAAGTCACACATGTTTAAAGGCGCCATCATATCAATGTGCTACACTATCTGCCTACAAAATGTCTAGTGCTGAGCCAGTCTTCAGGATGATTTAATGGCTGTCATGCAAAAGACTGCATTTGGCTAATGAGGCATCTGGCAGTCATGTTATTTATTGACCTTAACCTTGTCACTGCAGCCTCACTGCACCTGTGTTTATGGCACTACTGCTCCAGCTGTCCTGTTGTCGGAAGCAGGTGCGGCTTAAGAAAGTTTTAATACATGTAAACCAAATATAAGAAATCTCTTTTTAATTCACAGTTGTCGAAGTTACATTTTCATTCAAGCAGTGTGGCTCTAGAGATTGAAACGTTGGTCTTTGATTGGTCTCCTGCTCTGATCCAGACTGAAATATCTGCAGATAGATTGCCAATTTGGTGCAATTAGTATTCGCAAAAGTATCAACTGCAGCGTGCTGAGTACTAATTAGCACATATTAGCATGCTAACACTGTAAACTCAGATGATAAACATTATAGCTGACAAACATCAGCAAATTAGCGCCATCATTATGGCAGTGCTGATGATAGCGTTTAACTTATGCCTTGCTGCGCTTTAATAAAGCATAAAGTGTGAAATGTGAGTTTAAAAAACTACTTTTGTGCCTTGAGAAAAGGATTCTCCATGACAAAAATGAATTCCATGCCAGATAAGAAGTCTTGCCTTTGCTTAAATTAAATGCAAAGTAATACAACTTCCCAAACTATTATTTAAATGCATAACATTCTGAAACTATAGGAAAACAGTCATTTGATGTCAATTTTTATTACTTGACTGATTTCCGTACTTCATACCAGTCAGTACCAAAAAGTAATGCAGTTGATTGTCAGCTCTACTGCACAATACATCTTCCCTCTCATTAAGCTGGTGTGTTTTGTCGAAAATAGAGACATTTTTGGGTATGTCATTAGTTATTATGCTGAAATGTTGGCCACTATTTCACTTGTATGAAGAAGTGCCACTTCAAAATACATGCATCCTCAATTCATGACAGATTTCTACTACTGTCTGAGTAAAGGCTGAAAATGCCCCTAAAGCATGTTTGTGTTTTTATTTGCTGACACCAGATTTGGTTCTGTTGCTGTAGTTGTGATTTTCCATCTGCACCGAGTCACATTGACGCATCGTCAACCTGAGCTGACTTGCCCCAGTTATCCCCATCCAGAAACACAGCTTACTGTCTGAGCATTAGCGCATTTCCTGGTTGGTGTTCAGAGCACTGTGAACAAACAGGAACCTTTGGTGCAGAAATGCGGTCATGCAGTCAGACGTGCTGGTCAACTGAGGGGAGCGAAACATGAGCCTAATTGATGGATTCTGGGTGGCTTGTACGTTCAGCCGTGTGTCAGTCACGCTGTCCGGACCACACAACCATCCACATGTACAAGCTTCTGGTGAAGACACGCTGTCCTACATATGCTGAAAGCCCCCCACAAAGACACTTTATCCGGAGACAAAGACAGATTCTAGATTGTTTGCGGGGGGACTTGCTGGCTGCTGTAATTCCAGCAACACTTCAGGGCATTGTTGGGAGGTGTGCTGATTAGCAGGGATTACTGTTTGAGCCAAATCTGGAGGCAGACATGATCTTCTTGGGAAGTGATGGTTCCAGGAGGCAGATCACAGCCTGTGCAGTGATATAGTGACAAGTGTAAGGACGGAGAGGATCCGGCACACTGGGCAAGACACCAAGTTAGATTTAGTGCAACTGAGGGAGAACGTGTGAGCGTATGATCCTAGTAGAAGATGGACACAAGGCTGATGGGGATTGAGATAAGAGGACATTTTGAGTGGATGAGGAGAAACAGGCTGCAGCAGGATGAAAGAGGTGATGGAGGGCAGCAGCTTGGTGGTTTTATGTATCCTCTAAGCCCAGAGGGCTTTTCAGACATTTGCTGCTTATGCGGAAACATGTGAGGGACGCTGTTCCTGATACTTAGCACCCGGCAGGAACGAAACTATTCAGCATAGTGGTTGGGTAGATATCTCACAAAGTCTTAGCCATGATGCAGTTTCACCCATATGATCTTATTCACAGCTAGAACCTACCAGCATTTGTTGCAACTGACTCTAGATGTGATGTTGGAGCTCTCTAGTCGTTTGTAGCAGATGACATCTTCCTGCTGTTTCTTCGTGCATGACATGAGGGAACACGTGTCAGTGTTCATCTCAGACTTTTTCGTCACCAAAGCTATTTTAGGAGCTACTGGATGCAGGGTCTTCCTCTTTTGCCTCGCTCTGCCCAGATACTATGCTTTTCTTCAGACACTCAGAAACTTTGTCCAGCTAAATTTCCAGTTTTATTCCTTTTTAATCCATGATAAAAGTAGGACTCTGGAGTGTAATATTGCACCGTGACTGAATGCGGTATCATATAAATTTCAAAATACAGGTATAAATGCATTTATCTCAGCCATTTCAGAAAGGACTAATGGTCTAAATGGAGCCTTCTGTTCTGCTTTTTGCATGTGTTCTGCAAAATCTATTCTTTACTGTCTAAAAAAGAAGTTTCAGTGCTTATAGCTAGCAGCTGTTTTGGTTGTCAGTTCATTGTTTAAAATGTGATTTGCAGTTTCTCAGAGTTCCTAGTGATATCCTTAATGTGCTATTTTTTTCAAACAAGATTCCACATTCAAGATTTTCAATCTTTTATTTATATGATAGAGAAAAGCTGCAAATCATTGCATTTCCAGCGCTCAAGCTTGAAAATATTTGGTATTTTTGCTTGAAAAGTTTCTACCAATAAATCGTTATTGATCAATTAACTAATTGCTGTAGCTGTAAATTTTACATTATAATGATAATCCATTCTAAAAGACAAAAAAAACATGTTTATGACATCAGCTTCACTATCAACTGCTAAAATGATTAGTTTTGAGTTCTTTTGTTCAGACATAGAATGATTAGATAGATGCTGATTACTTTGCTTGCTTGAAAAACTAATGTACTAACAAGAAGACATAAGGAACATTTTTGAGCTGATAAAATGATTTTCGGGGATGTGCTTGCATGGTTGGACCATATGAACGAACTTGTGGGTTAATTTTAGCTCCTTCAGTCATGTTCTCTTGACAGCTTTGCCTAGCAGTGACTGATCTATTTGGGTCTTGTTGACCTACCATATGTGACCCTACTTTGAAGGCAGAACGTGTGCACCACACCACTTTGTACACTGTACACTGACTGGTAATGCTAGCTCATGCTGGCAAGTGGATGATTTATGTTGTTGCCCAGATGAAGTCATTTATATTTTAGTACTATATGCAATAAATCAGCTCAATCAATCAGGATCTAGAACGTGGATGAGGCAGCAGATAAACATGCTTGATTTCACTTTTCAGAACGTCCCAAGATCCGCCTGCCCCGCGCTCTCAGATCTCGCTTCGTCAAGCAGGTTGGAGAGCAGATCAACCTGGTCATCCCATTTCTTGTAAGCTAGCACACACATACATCTGCTGTGTAGTTCATGTAAAACACACACAGCTGAGAGACAAACCGCTACATTTTACTTTTGTGTTTTGCCTTTCTTGTTGCAACGCCTCAGGGAAAGCCCAAACCTGCAGTGTCCTGGCTTAAGGATGGTCAACCTTTGGATACCAAGAGGGTCAACATCAGGAACAGTGACAAGGACAGCATCATTTTTATCCGCACAGCTCAGAGGGAGGACTCTGGCGTTTACGAGATGACTGTTAAAGTGGACAGCTTTGAAGACAAAGCCACCATCACCCTTCAGATTGTGGGTCAGTCATAACGTCAACAAGCATGCACATGTGCTTACGTGGAAAGTGTCTGTGTGACGTGTGAATGGGGACTTATTTCCGACCTCCCCGACGAATCTGCTCAGCTGGTGTCCATTTGACTTCATGGCTTGGAGACTTGTGACGTGCTCCAACAGAAATTCGAAGCATTAGACAACATAAATGACACTTCTAATACCAGTGCCCTTTGACTCAGACAGTCTGAACGTGTTGTCAGCTGCTGCTGTTAAATGTATAGGTCGGATGTTGGAGGCATTACGCCGAAAACATATGGTTCACTTTTGATCTTATGTAACTGGGAGACACCTTTCATCCAAAAACAGTAGTTATTATTTTGATCTTTTATGTGATGCTTACAGTAATGTGTCTCCTCAGAGCTGCCTGGTCCTCCTGCTAGTGTGAAGATGGTGGACAGCTGGGGCTTCAATGCTGCTCTGGAATGGACTGCTCCCAAGGATAACGGCAACACAGATATCACAGGATACACCATCCAGAAGGCCGACAGGAAGACCGGGGTACGGCAGATGCTTACATACGCATTTTTACACCAACCAAATGTATTGTCAGACTGTGTGAAGTTGCCAATGTAAGGCAGGATAGTACACATGAGTAGTTTAAGGTCTGATTCCTTCCAGTGGTGACTCAGCGGTTAAGTCTCTGGGCTACTAATCAGAAGGTTGGAGCATCAAACCCCAATCTTGCCACTGTTGGACCTTTGAGCAAGGCCCTTAACCCGTCCTGCAACAGGGGCGCTGTACCATGGCTGGCCCTTTGCTCTAACTCCAATTAGGATAGGCAAAAACAACATATTTCACAATGCTCTGATCGTGACAAATAAAGGCTTCTTCTTCCAGTGATACTGATACCATCAACACAACACCATGTGGATGTATTGTATTCAATCAGGCCATATCGTGTGTTTACCTGTGTTTTCATTCTTTGTTTCAATATGTGATACAAGGAGGGTGAAAAGAGTCGATGTCTCATTACAGGATCATAATGTTGTCAGTGGAAACAGTTTTGTTAGAAAAATGTTACTGAAAACAAGATAAGGGAGCATTTTTTCTAACTAACTATATGTTTTATTCCCTTAGATGCATACCAGCAAAAGAAATATGCAGGTTAAAACACAAGCTGTTTAGTAAACTTAAGGCAGGAAAATCTGAATTAGGTAATATATTTTTAAATCAGCAGCCAAGAAGAACAATGTTGGATATTTTG
Source organism: Amphiprion ocellaris (assembly GCF_022539595.1). Taxonomy (NCBI): domain Eukaryota; kingdom Metazoa; phylum Chordata; class Actinopteri; family Pomacentridae; genus Amphiprion; species Amphiprion ocellaris. The sequence goes on from NC_072773.1 coordinate 29,779,651, forward strand.
TATATTTATGAGTGATTTTAAGAGTCACTTTATCATGCCGACTTACCTGAAACAGAATACTACAAAAAATTTACTGTATATATGAATATATAATCTTGATGTGCGGTTAGACACAGCAATGTCTGAAGTAAAATCAATATTCACACACATAGATATTACATATGCATGTATACACAGTATTTAACCATCAGCATGGTTTGAAAAAGAGTGGATCAGGGTACAAGATGTGAAGAAAATGTGAAAAACAAATTATAAATGATTCAGTACGGTCACTGTTAATTTCCAGACTGACCAGTCTTTTGTATCTCCACCTCCAGGAGTGGTTCACAGTGCTGGAACACTACCACAGGCTAACCGCCACCGTCTCAGACCTCATCATGGGCAACTCGTACGCTTTCAGGGTGTTTTCTGAGAACCAAGTGGGCATGAGTGAGACGAGCGCCGTCACCAAGGAAGTGGCCAAGATCCAGAAGACAGGTAACCTTCTCGATCCAACGCTTTCATTCTTCTGTGGTCAATTTGTTTACAAGAGAAAGGTTTATTTTTATGAGCTGCTCTAAGTCTGTGAGAGTCTAAAGTGAAGTGAAGACTTGAGGAGTGGAAATGGCCTTGGCACTGCTTTAAACACAAGTCGATCACTCTGTTGGCCAGTGCACAGCTATACTGAAATTAATTTTAAGAGGCTGCGACAATATTAAAACAGGTGGTATTACTGTGTGTTTGTGTATGCGTGTGTGTGTATGCACGCCTGAGTGCCAGCAAGTGCTTTAAATTTACCTGTGCCAGCTACCCTGCAACAAATGTCAGCGGTGATGCAGGGTCAGTGTCTGTGTATATCAGTGGTGCTCTGTACTTTCATAGAATGGATTGCATGAAGAGTAGAAACCTATCAATAGCAAGTTATTTACATCTGTTAAGTTTTTAATTACTTTGCATTGTATTGCACAATTTTAACAATAAAAACACGATTGTTGAAATATATTTTCAGTAATATTCCAAAAATAATCAGCCATCTTTGCCCTTTCTTTTGTTTGTTAGGGTTTTGCTCCTGCAGTCTTTGCTGATCTTACATGACCAGTAGCTTATCATAAGCAATTTTAGCAAATTTTGCAATATATTGCATTGCAGTATTGTGCTGTTGCATTAGTTTACCATTTAGCAATCCTGGTACATATTATAGTGCTGACTGGCCACAAAACGTTAACCAGGACTCCTGCATGGACAATGTAGTTGCAGCCATTTAATGTTGTCAATAACTACTGCCCTGTAAATGAATACAGACTGGTTTTGTAATTCTAGATGATGTGACCACTGAGATTTCAACCTTGTTTTATGTATTCACAGGTATTGTCTACAAGCCTCCTGAGTACCCGGAGCATGACTTCAGTGAGGCACCGAAGTTCACCACACCTCTCAGTGACCGGGCCGCCACTGTGGGATACACCACCAAGCTGCTGTGCTCTGTTCGTGGATCTCCTAAGGTCAGACTCACACTCTGACTGTCTAAATGTCGGTGCAGTTTGCACAGTTTTCCATGAATAGGTTAAATAGAATTTGCAAAAGTTTAAATCTTTTTTTTTTGTCTGATTTTCTTACTTTTCTATGACAGTAAAATAATAGATCTTCAGACTAATGATTGGACAAAAGAAGTCACCTTGGGCGTTAGGAAACTGCGACAGCACTGTTTTCTGACATTTAAAAGATCGAACATTTAACCATGAATATAATCAACACTCTATAGTGTTTCTTCTCAAAGTATTATTGTATCATTTGATTGGATGTTTGGAGCACATGCTCACAGAAGAGGTGCAGACAAACCAAAATCTGCCTGGTAAAATGGACTTGCATGTTGGGGCCAAAAGCAATGTGGAGAAGAAATAGCCTAGATAGGGATATAAACACAGTCTGTATGCAACAACAGCAGGCCACATCTCAAAGTTTTAAATTTCGCTGGAATTTTTTTATTGAACCTTGTCACTGTCCTTAAACAAAAAAACAAACAGCGTCTCTTCCTTCTACAGCTCACATTATTTTTCAATACGGTCATGAATATGAATATAAACAAGCAATATTACCTGAATGAGAGAGCAGCCCCAAAGCTTCTCTCAAACCAGCTGGACTTTGCAGAGCCTCGTGACTTCATGGCTCAGTCAGATTTAACTCTGCACAAGTGAAGAAGGTGGGGCGTTTTGCATCCCGGTTTGGGCCTGTAATCTTTCTGTGTAGAGTTTGCATGTTCTCCCTGTGCCTGCGTGGGTTTTCATCAGGTTCTCCGGCTTCCTCTCTCAGTCCAAAGACATGCTGAGGGTAATTGGTGATTCTCAATTGTCTGTAGATATGAGATAGATGAGATGAGGTAGATTTTTCCATAAAAATGTGGATTAAATTTTAATCGAATATAATGAGAAAAGTGCAGTGTGGCTGTTATGGCTGTCACCATCTTCACAGTGTCTTACTCCTCCTGACTCTAAAAGCTGAAACCAAAAATGAACAAAGAGCAGGAATGTGAGTTGAGCTCAGGTAGCAAATCTCTCCAGGCCATGGACTGTCCTGTGATGACCCCACTGTCACCCAGTGGTGGCCACACCCTGAATTATGCATCGATTTAAGCCTTAATACAATGTAAACAAATGAGTTATGTCAAAAGCAATCTTTTTTACAGTTGTCAGTAATGGGGAATGCAGCTGTAGCAACCAAAATAGTTTTTTGTGCCAAGCTGTAAACATGTTTATTTCTGCTGTAAATTTGGGCATTTTAATATGGAAGTTTATGGGGATTGACTCGTTTAAGTGCCAACCTCAAGTGCTGGCTTCATTTTTCACACTTGGTTGAAATTTGGAATACTACTTATAATAAAGGAAGCAGAATGTTGTTTTTTTTAATTAAAAAGCTATTTTTTTTACCAAGGACCTTTGATTAATCATCGGATATACGATATACTGTTTCAACTGAGGTATTAATAACACAGCTACAAAGATGCGCTGTAGAACCGAGGCAGGGCTTGCTCTGGTATGTCTGTGTGAGGTTTCAATATGTCTCTCACTGTTCTTGGCTTCCACTGCTCAAGTTAAACTTATCTTTACAGTTGCCTGACCGACGCACAAAGATTAGGTGGCAGGCCAGGGTGGAAATGCAGTTGATTATTCATCCCGGCTGTCCTTGGCTTCTCCCCAAGGACGGCAGCGGTTGGACGGTCTTCACATGCCAGTATCTGGTAGACAGATGTTTCAAAAACAGCTGAGAATGTTTAGAAGCCATTGCGTGATTTTTTTTCTTTAATGGGGCATTTGTCTGCATGTGAATATAATATTTTACGGCATGGTTCATTGCAGGTGCCAACGACAATTTCTGTGTTTAAGAATAAAGACCTAGTTCCTGGTTTATGCCTGTGCCTGACTTAGACTTGTCTAAATGAGTCTTTCCTGCCGTCTCTGTGGGCCAGAAAGCTTCAGTTCTGCAACCAGAGCAACTGAGTAGTAGCAGCTGTGTGAAACATATCCACTGATCATCTGAAGTCGACTATGGAAAGAGGAGCTTGTAATACCCGTCATACATGAGACCCTCATATTGTGACTGTGTATCTAACCTATGTTTAACCCCATACATACAAAACTGTTGCCACAGATGAATTCCTCAGTATCTCCATTCACAAACTGAAGTTTCTTCTACATCACTAGAACCCATGTAATTAATTATGTGCAGTGTCGTGTCAGTTTCTCTTAAACATTCACTCTGTCTTGCCCAACTACTTGTGCACACTCGTTCCCCCTTTTAACTTCATCATTTATATGGCTACTATAAATAAAATTATGTCCTGCTTAGTGGGTTGTAAGTGTTTCATAGCAAGTGTTTATTGAGCCACTATCTCTTCCATGGCATGGAGTGAGGAGACTGTTGAGGAGGTGCAGCAGAAAGGCATGTTCAGTGGTGTGATAACTTTTCCCACCGTCTCTGATAAAGAGCTGTCACATACAGAGGTAGAGACTACATTAGGAGCTGTGGGAGGAAAGATAAGCAGGAGGAACAAAGAAGAGACAGTGATAAAGACGATGGCCTGTTGTTCTGTCATGGTTAAGTGGAGATGATTCTGTATCGCAGGAGGTACTATTTTTGCCACCCGTCCAGACTGCAGCTCTGGTGTCAGTATGAGTGACTGTCTGTAACATGTGTGGACAAACATGAGACAGAACAGGGAGAAAAGAATATTGAGTAACAGGACTGGGAGAGGTGAATGGATTGGTTTTCAACTGTCTTTGTTTAGCCACTTCTGTCAGTTAAACAAGACCAATAGCTTTGAACTTTGAACATGCACAGAGTGACAACACAATGTAACATGCCAATGTTTAGGATGGACAATGTTCGTCATGTTCGTCGTCTTAGTTTAGTGTGTTAGAATCCTAGCAATTGCTATTTACTATCAAAACAAAGCACAGCTGAGGCTTGTGAAAATTTTACAAGTCATAAATCAAAGTACTGGACAAACCAGGTGACAGTGTTAGATGAAAGGTTCACTGTGGATCACCAATGCTATTCAAATATTCCCAAGGGTTAGGGTTAGGAGTATATCTCACATAAACCCACAAACGTCAACCTCCTGGCGTTGCTTTAGAAATAGTCAGTGGATTTCTGAAGTTACTAAGACTCACCATCCCAGTAATAAAACTAGCAAACCATCCAACAGATCATGAGATATTTAAGTCCAGAACAAAGTAGGGGTCTGACTGACCAACATGGTCAGCCATGGAGTCATGGTGCTAGCATAGCTAAAAATGGATCTGCTTCAGTTTCTTTTTTTTTGTAATTGAAGTTTTTATTCCATGTTTTTACATTTTAACCACAGAACACAGACAAAAACACCCAAACAACAAAATGTGAGGTTCAGTACAAAACCAGCTGTCGTAATGCATTAAGTTTGTATTCAGTTTGTAGACAGGAAGGTGCAAAAATTGTCCCATTGTTCCATCGCGTCTTCATTCCTAGAGGTTAGTCGTCCTAACATCTTCTCACAGGCCACATTCTCAGTCATTTTTTCTTTCCACATTTTCAGAGTTGGGGAATGAGGATCCTTCCATAACTTTAGGATCAGACATGCACATGTCACAAGAGCAGTATTTAAAACTCTAAAACTATGTCTGTTTAACAAGGGCACCTCTGTTCTATCTCCTAATAAACATAGTCTAGGTGATTTGGGTACATTACAAGATAACCAACTCTGCATATAACTTAAAACATTGTTCCAAATCGGAAAAACCAAAGGGCACTCCCACAGAGCATGCATCAAAGTACCCTGAGCTTTCTGACATTTCCAACACAGATCATTTCTGCTAATACCCATTTTATAAAGTCGAGAGGGGGTATAGTAATATCTATTGAGAATTTTATATTGAATGAATTTTCCCTTGGCTTCTCTAACATATAATCCACAATTTGACATAATTGAATCCCAAATATCGTCATCTATAAAACAATGTAAATCTTTTTCCCATATTGCTTTTAGACTTTTAATTGTGTTATTATTTGCCCAAGGGCAAACGTTATACCATTTAGAGGCTTTACACAGTAATGGAGGTAATAGCAGAAATGTCTCTACTGGGGTTCTCTCCTGTGATTTATATTTTCCTTTTAAACAGTCCCGTATCTGTAAATACTTCCAAAAGTGGCCATGACCCTCTAATTTGAATTTCTGCTTGATTTCATTAAATGTCATAAAGACATCGCCCTCAAATAAGTCACCAACAGTTCTTATACCTTTTCGTAGCCATTGTGCCCAGTAGATAGACTGTTTGCCAATCTTAATTTTGGGGTTGTTCCATAAAGACGAGTACCTCATGACATACGGATCAAGCTTGTATTTTCTATGTACCTCCAGCCATACCATTTTGGAAAATTTTAAGATTGGATTTTCAAACTTGTCTTTGTTCAACTTTTGAGATAAAGTTTCGATTGGCGTAAATGGAGAAGTAAGTTCCTGTTCAATTAAAATCCAATCCAGGTCAACTTTCCCCGCCCAATGTTTGGCTAGTCTAGACATTTCGAAGGATATACTGTAGTGTTCCACATTGGGCAGGGCTAAGCCCCCTTCCTTTTTCGGCTGACAGAGTCGACTTAGGTTAATGCGTGGTTTACGACCATCCCAGAGAAAGTGTTTTATCATGTTATTGTAATTTAATAATAGTGGCTGGGGGATACATATTGGTAACATTCCGGTATAGTAATTAATAAGTGGGGTTATGACCATTTTCACTGCATTTACCTTCCCCCATAATGTCAAATTTAATTTACTCCATTTATCCAAATTTGTCTTAATTTTGTTTATCAATTTGCCCATGCTGTCAGCCAAAATATCCTCAATGTCTGGGTCCAACTCAATTCCTAGATACTTCATCCCTTTATGCATCCACCTGAAATTGAAACCAGACACAGAGCCGTGACTGCAAGATTGAGAGACTGGCATGGCTTCAGATTTTTGCCAATTAATTTTATACCCAGAGTACATTGAGTATTCATCAATAACCTCTAGCAGAGTTGTAATAGAGTTAGCAGGGTCTTTACTTAAAACCAAAATGTCGTCTGCGTATAAAAACAATTTGTGTTCCCTTCCTCCCCCCAACACACCTCTGATTAGTGAATTTTCTCTAATTTGAATAGCCAAGGGCTCTAGAAAGATGGTAAATAAAAGAGGGCTTAAACTGCACCCTTGACGGGTCGATCTGGAAATATCGAAAAAATGGGAGAGTACCCCGTTAGTAAAAACAGCTGCCTGTGGCTTGGAATACAGAATCTTAATCCAGTGACAAAAATTGTCACCCAAACCAAACCTTTTCAGAGCAGTAAATAAAAAAGACCATTCTACCCTGTCGAACGCTTTTTGGGCGTCTAAAGATATGGCTAACACAGGATCAACGTTGTTTTTGTTCAACCATAAGAGATGTAACAACCTTCTCATATTATCAGATGCAGATCTGCCCTTGATAAACCCAACTTGGTCTTTATGTATAATTTGTGGTAACCCAGTTTCTAATCTTGTTGCTAGTATTTTAGATAATATTTTACAGTCAACATTTATTAAACTTATTGGTCTATAATTGGCTGGGTCCGTTACGTCTTTGTCAGTCTTCGGGATAAGTGATATTATTGCCTGATTAAAACTTGGAGGAAGCAACCCATGTTCAAAAGCTTCATGAAATACTCTTGTTAAAAATGGGCAGAGTGTGTCTGTAAATCTCCTGTAAAATTCAGCCGGAAAGCCATCAATCCCCGGTGACTTTCCAGTTTTTCACCACACCTCTCAGTGACCGGGCCGCCACTGTGGGATACACCACCAAGCTGCTGTGCTCTGTTCGTGGATCTCCTAAGGTCAGACTCACACTCTGACTGTCTAAATGTCGGTGCAGTTTGCACAGTTTTCCATGAATAGGTTAAATAGAATTTGCAAAAGTTTAAATCTTTTTTTTTTGTCTGATTTTCTTACTTTTCTATGACAGTAAAATAATAGATCTTCAGACTAATGATTGGACAAAAGAAGTCACCTTGGGCGTTAGGAAACTGCGACAGCACTGTTTTCTGACATTTAAAAGATCGAACATTTAACCATGAATATAATCAACACTCTATAGTGTTTCTTCTCAAAGTATTATTGTATCATTTGATTGGATGTTTGGAGCACATGCTCACAGAAGAGGTGCAGACAAACCAAAATCTGCCTGGTAAAATGGACTTGCATGTTGGGGCCAAAAGCAATGTGGAGAAGAAATAGCCTAGATAGGGATATAAACACAGTCTGTATGCAACAACAGCAGGCCACATCTCAAAGTTTTAAATTTCGCTGGAATTTTTTTATTGAACCTTGTCACTGTCCTTAAACAAAAAAACAAACAGCGTCTCTTCCTTCTACAGCTCACATTATTTTTCAATACGGTCATGAATATGAATATAAACAAGCAATATTACCTGAATGAGAGAGCAGCCCCAAAGCTTCTCTCAAACCAGCTGGACTTTGCAGAGCCTCGTGACTTCATGGCTCAGTCAGATTTAACTCTGCACAAGTGAAGAAGGTGGGGCGTTTTGCATCCCGGTTTGGGCCTGTAATCTTTCTGTGTAGAGTTTGCATGTTCTCCCTGTGCCTGCGTGGGTTTTCATCAGGTTCTCCGGCTTCCTCTCTCAGTCCAAAGACATGCTGAGGGTAATTGGTGATTCTCAATTGTCTGTAGATATGAGATAGATGAGATGAGGTAGATTTTTCCATAAAAATGTGGATTAAATTTTAATCGAATATAATGAGAAAAGTGCAGTGTGGCTGTTATGGCTGTCACCATCTTCACAGTGTCTTACTCCTCCTGACTCTAAAAGCTGAAACCAAAAATGAACAAAGAGCAGGAATGTGAGTTGAGCTCAGGTAGCAAATCTCTCCAGGCCATGGACTGTCCTGCGATGACCCCACTGTCACCCAGTGGTGGCCACACCCTGAATTATGCATCGATTTAAGCCTTAATACAATGTAAACAAATGAGTTATGTCAAAAGCAATCTTTTTTACAGTTGTCAGTAATGGGGAATGCAGCTGTAGCAACCAAAATAGTTTTTTGTGCCAAGCTGTAAACATGTTTATTTCTGCTGTAAATTTGGGCATTTTAATATGGAAGTTTATGGGGATTGACTCGTTTAAGTGCCAACCTCAAGTGCTGGCTTCATTTTTCACACTTGGTTGAAATTTGGAATACTACTTATAATAAAGGAAGCAGAATGTTGTTTTTTTTAATTAAAAAGCTATTTTTTTTACCAAGGACCTTTGATTAATCATCGGATATACGATATACTGTTTCAACTGAGGTATTAATAACACAGCTACAAAGATGCGCTGTAGAACCGAGGCAGGGCTTGCTCTGGTATGTCTGTGTGAGGTTTCAATATGTCTCTCACTGTTCTTGGCTTCCACTGCTCAAGTTAAACTTATCTTTACAGTTGCCTGACCGACGCACAAAGATTAGGTGGCAGGCCAGGGTGGAAATGCAGTTGATTATTCATCCCGGCTGTCCTTGGCTTCTCCCCAAGGACGGCAGCGGTTGGACGGTCTTCACATGCCAGTATCTGGTAGACAGATGTTTCAAAAACAGCTGAGAATGTTTAGAAGCCATTGCGTGATTTTTTTTCTTTAATGGGGCATTTGTCTGCATGTGAATATAATATTTTACGGCATGGTTCATTGCAGGTGCCAACGACAATTTCTGTGTTTAAGAATAAAGACCTAGTTCCTGGTTTATGCCTGTGCCTGACTTAGACTTGTCTAAATGAGTCTTTCCTGCCGTCTCTGTGGGCCAGAAAGCTTCAGTTCTGCAACCAGAGCAACTGAGTAGTAGCAGCTGTGTGAAACATATCCACTGATCATCTGAAGTCGACTATGGAAAGAGGAGCTTGTAATACCCGTCATACATGAGACCCTCATATTGTGACTGTGTATCTAACCTATGTTTAACCCCATACATACAAAACTGTTGCCACAGATGAATTCCTCAGTATCTCCATTCACAAACTGAAGTTTCTTCTACATCACTAGAACCCATGTAATTAATTATGTGCAGTGTCGTGTCAGTTTCTCTTAAACATTCACTCTGTCTTGCCCAACTACTTGTGCACACTCGTTCCCCCTTTTAACTTCATCATTTATATGGCTACTATAAATAAAATTATGTCCTGCTTAGTGGGTTGTAAGTGTTTCATAGCAAGTGTTTATTGAGCCACTATCTCTTCCATGGCATGGAGTGAGGAGACTGTTGAGGAGGTGCAGCAGAAAGGCATGTTCAGTGGTGTGATAACTTTTCCCACCGTCTCTGATAAAGAGCTGTCACATACAGAGGTAGAGACTACATTAGGAGCTGTGGGAGGAAAGATAAGCAGGAGGAACAAAGAAGAGACAGTGATAAAGACGATGGCCTGTTGTTCTGTCATGGTTAAGTGGAGATGATTCTGTATCGCAGGAGGTACTATTTTTGCCACCCGTCCAGACTGCAGCTCTGGTGTCAGTATGAGTGACTGTCTGTAACATGTGTGGACAAACATGAGACAGAACAGGGAGAAAAGAATATTGAGTAACAGGACTGGGAGAGGTGAATGGATTGGTTTTCAACTGTCTTTGTTTAGCCACTTCTGTCAGTTAAACAAGACCAATAGCTTTGAACTTTGAACATGCACAGAGTGACAACACAATGTAACATGCCAATGTTTAGGATGGACAATGTTCGTCATGTTCGTCGTCTTAGTTTAGTGTGTTAGAATCCTAGCAATTGCTATTTACTATCAAAACAAAGCACAGCTGAGGCTTGTGAAAATTTTACAAGTCATAAATCAAAGTACTGGACAAACCAGGTGACAGTGTTAGATGAAAGGTTCACTGTGGATCACCAATGCTATTCAAATATTCCCAAGGGTTAGGGTTAGGAGTATATCTCACATAAACCCACAAACGTCAACCTCCTGGCGTTGCTTTAGAAATAGTCAGTGGATTTCTGAAGTTACTAAGACTCACCATCCCAGTAATAAAACTAGCAAACCATCCAACAGATCATGAGATATTTAAGTCCAGAACAAAGTAGGGGTCTGACTGACCAACATGGTCAGCCATGGAGTCATGGTGCTAGCATAGCTAAAAATGGATCTGCTTCAGTTTCTTTTTCTGTGTGTTTATGCTTTTACAGGCTGGTTCCAAAATCCATATTCATTACAATCTCCTATTCTCATGTAACCATGGAATATGATGCAAAACACAACTCTTTCTATTGTATAAAACCTGCAGCTTTAACGTATGGTCAGTGTGTTGGTTTGCAATGACATCGCATCGTCAGCATTAGCAAATATCAAGTATTCAGTAATCAGTCTTCTACCTAGGATGGTAAAAATAGTAAATGGGCTACACTAATATAGTGTTTTCCTACCTTTATAGACAAAGCGCTTTACAATTTTGCCTGCCAGTCATCCGTCCTCTTTCCAGCAGCCCATTGGGAGCACCTTGGGATTCAGTGTCTTCATCACATGGATGATGAGGAGCCAGGACTGCCATTAGCAAAAACCTAACTTACCACAACCACCTAAACCACAGCTGCTCCAGTGTGAAAACATGTCCCTGGTTTTTGTCAAATTGGACATGCAGCGGACTCAATAAATGGTATTAGTTTTCATTTCGCAGTGTTTTTACAGATTAGTTTAACTTAAACTAAACTTGACAAAGTCTCTGAGATGTTAGAATCTGCAAGAATCTGAAAAAGAACCAGAAAAATGTTGAATTAAAAAAGAATATTGCATTGCCAAAGCTATTTTGCTATATTAACCCCTAAGTTCCCCTACAATAAATATATTTCATTTAATATTATTCTGGGTATTTAAACCTCAATCCCTACAGCTTAGATGCTGGTGTGTGCACCTGCAGAGCCATGAAAACCCAGTGAGAGGCCACTTGTTTCACACATCATTGAGAAAATTTGGAAACAGTTCAGAAATGTATCAGCTGAGGTGCAACAGAGTCACCTTGCATGAAGTTGGGCCATGAGGTAATCCTCACAGAGAGCGTGCTACTGAAACCCAATTCAATACACCTGGGGTCAGGAAAAGGTTTATGTTTCTTCCACTCTATCCAACTCTCACACTCAGCACCAGTGATCCGAGCTCAGTGGAAAACAAGCTGGAAACAGACACTACACAGTTGCTGTGTTAAAAGCTTGTACTGATAAAAAAAAAAAAAAAAACAGATCTGATCAGTGGGTTTGCTGTAATAAACTGTTGGGATTTCCACTGCAGTTTTCAACTCGAGAGGAATATTTATTGCATATTTATTGTCTAATGCGATTTAGAGAGACTGACAGCCTCTTTGGATATGGTAAAGACATTGACATTGACTTGTTGGAGCACAAAGTGTATAAGATAGACAATCATATTTATGAGTGTTAAAGGAGCTTTGTAAAATGCTGATCATCATACATAAAATTATACATTTTTTCTTCATTTTCTTGTTGAATAAACCTTTTATTGTAGTTTTTATTGTCCTGCAAAAACAATTTCTAATTGAGAGACAGTAAAAAAACGGAACTAAATTATAACCTTAAAGTTCATTCCAGGTTTCTGCTTCCGTTTCAAAAACTAGCACAGGTGCTAATGTAAGTTCAAGACATGAGCATGAGCTGAGAGGAAATTTTAGAATATGTCATAGCATCAATATGCCTAAAGACCAAGATAGAATAAGGTAAGTTTGAGGAATGGAAATGTTAATGAGTGTATAAATGTGTCCTCTCCATCTCTCAGCCAAAGATTGAGTGGCTGAAGAATCAAATGATAATTGGTGACGACCCAAAGTTTCGTCAGCTCTCCAACCAGGGCATTTGCTCCCTCGAGATCCGTAAGCCCTGCAGCTTCGATGGTGGCGTGTACACCTGCAGAGCCAAGAACGCCCAGGGAGAGGCCACTGTCTCCTGCAAACTGGAGGTCAAACGTATGTATCTTGAGAAATATGGTCTTCCAAACCATTATGAGATACACTGGTATTTATGTCTGTACACACTGAAATTTTTAACTAATACTGACCTTGTTCTCCCAACAGAGGTTATTCTTGCAGAGACTGACAAGGAGAAGGGCAAATAAACCAATAACTAAACCCTCGGCGGTAAGAAATACAACATTAGTTGGTAATTAATTTGCTAATTGTACCAGTTAATTAATGGAATCGACTGTCCACTGTTTCCATTAAGCATGTATATTTGTTTTTCATCCATGAATATGCAATAATGTCTGAGCCAGCCACAATGTTATGTTGTTTTTCTTTCCGAGGAGCGTCAGTAGAAAGCAACTGGTTTTTGAAGAAATTCCACTTCTCATCCAAGAGGCTTCTGACTCAAGAAGTAAGGGAGAGCTCAGAACTGAAGAAGCCTCTTAAATGAGATGAATCGTCTTCAAATACGAAAATGAAAAGTTCGGTAGCTTTCTACTGAAGGTCTTAGGATTACCGTGACCTGGATGACTGAGAATCTACACAGAACTGCTTGGCAACTCCTAAAAGAAAGCCTAAACAGACCTCTTTCTGGCCATATATTTTGGATCACAGATGATCATAAGAACAGAACAGGCTTCTCCTGAGACCTATAGCATGCAAAACATGTCATTTGTGCAAATAAATGGACCAGGCCCTAGAACAGACAGCCCTCCCTTGTGCTTGTTTCCTCATGTGTTGTAGGAGTTTTTGACTTTGTTCTCCACTCAGCCACCCATTCCTCCATGGGTGAGTTCAACAGGAACTGTTGGCATTCTTTAGCAGACAGGTCTCGACCCAAAACTTCCATTCACTCATGAGCGCAGCTATGACGTTTTTATACAACTGTGCAGCTGTTTTTTTTCCTGCAGAGCTGAACTGGCCCAGCTGTGTTGTTTTAAAGGAAGCCCCAGATATGTTACTTGTGGGAGCACATTTCAGTGCTATATATTTATCTCCTAAGAAATAGTTTCTTATTACCGCTTTCACACAAAAGCCTTGTGCTTGAGAGATAACCACACAGTTGTCTGAGATTCAGATTGATAATACTCCCACGGCTGCTGACCAGCCATGAGTGACAGCATTCTTAAACACACTGCATTACATTAAAACCAGTCACAACTAATGTTCGCGTCTCTCTTGCCCTCCTCTTTCCTCCTCATCTCTGCTTTCTCCTCTGTACATCTTGTACTTTGCCAACCCTGCTTTTGGATGTGGTAATGTGCCAAAGATTAATGTCGGTGCAAAAGAAATGCCAAATTTGATTGTTTTTACAGCTCTCGTCTTTCTATTTATACCTCACTATTACTCACATTCATGTTTGGCATATTGGTGTTTTAAATGCTTGAGTGGTGTAGCCTTTCAAGGAGTGTCGGGAGGCTTTACTCATTGTGTTGCTTCAAGTGTTGACAAGAGAGGCCTCATTAAAGTCTTTAAATAAAGCATAAAGTGGTGAACGACAGTGGCAAGATGAAAAATACAGAAAGGAGAGACACTTGAGAAGGTAAGAATAGCAAGATATATGTCTAAACTGTCTGGTAAAGAGATGCACTGGATGGTTGAAGGTTGTAAAGGAGTTAGAGAGCGAAGGATAGTGGTTTAATTCTACTGCTAAAGGACATGCCACTAGTTCTTTTTACAGGACTATGAAACACTACCACTTTCCACACCTACTTTATGTCACACATGAAGAAGAAGCCAATTACATTAAATAATTTCTCAATGGCAGTTTTTTTTCTCTCTGCAGTTAGTTTTTTTCTCCTAAGCAGAACTTAATCTTGACCAAAAGCCTCCCTGGAGTAATAAAATGCACAACAATTTAGGTAGGACAAGGCATTAGATAACACAGTAGTGAGTGATGCTTTTAGTGGGATTCTTCTATAACTCATTCAGGAAATTTGCTTATTATTTACATTTTCAACCCAGTTAATCAATGATAAGGCTCCATTATTTGTAATACCTTTTAGCCAAGGTTGTGAGTTTAAACTGCTGTTCAGTTGTAATTTAAACTGCTAAATTTGTGATGTGAAATCAGTGGACAAATGAGTGTAGGGTGTCACGGCAGATTTTAGCAAACATTGTTAAAGTCTAAATTAATTGCATATTTAGTGGAAATTGCTTACATCAGTTGGTTGTGAGTTATAATGAGTATTTATAGCACCAGGACTGGAAATGACTAGATTCTAAGCAGTTTATCCTATTGCTCCCCTCCTCCCCCTTTAAGACAAGTTGTCTTGTCCAGTTTGAGAATTATCAGATACACAAGAAAAGCAGGACTGTCTTTTACTGGGCTCATCAGCTTCTCTGATTTTTCTTTTTAATATCGGTATGTAGCAAAAAATAGACTAATAACAGAGAAATCCCAGCTGACATTGGTCCAGACCACGAATCTTTATTAGAAATTAAAACTTCCATCCAAACACATGCGCAACGAAAAGGAAAATAAAAGTAATAGTACATTGAGAACATCGCCATTATGGCTACATAGAAAGAACAAAGTGCCACATAAAATTTTAAAAAACTAGTGCAGTGCCACAGGCATGTTAGCATCAGCTAAAAAAAATCACAATCTCAACAAGAAAAGCACTCAGAGCGCGCGATACTCCACCAAGACTTTTCATTCCCTGACCTTGTGCTGAACACAGGTGTTTGTTATGCATGTGTTCGTTATGTACGGCCTGACCTAAATATGTAGGGTGGCGGGAATCGATGGGACTCAGACACCCCCACAATTTAATCAATTGTTCCTTGTTTCATTTCCAAAAATTCGGCAGCTGTAGATTTGTAGTAGGATCGCAATCATGTGTACGTGTGTATGTACTGTTCACTTGTCATAGTTACAGTGAGGCCATGCTGCTATTTCAATGGGAAATCCTTAACAAATCCGTGGATCCAGATTATAAGCCGCATCACTGCCAAAATCTAATCACTTGGTCCTTGTGTCATTTCTGACCTTCCCTGAAAATTTCTTCTAAATCCATTAGTCTGTTTTTGAATAATGTTGTGCACAGATGGAAGGAAGGAAGGAAGGAAGGAAGGAAGGAAGGAAGGAAGGAAGGAAGGAAGGAAGGAAGGAAGGAAGGAAGGAAGGAAGGAAGGAAGGAAGGAAGGATGGATGGATGGATTCACATGTGCGGATCATTACATAACTCCACCGTGTTCCTTGGTGGAGTAAAAATGGTCACTACTCATCCAAATGACTGCACGTCCTCAGATCCCCATGTTTGAAGGTGTATGATTGGCTGTATGAATCATGAAATGTGCAAAACAAAAAAAAACACATACTCACATACAGACTGAGATTTGTGCATTTATTAGTGAGATTAGCAACAAGTCTGAGACACTGAGTTTCACATCCAGATCTTGAGTGGGATAATTGTGAGAAAAAAAATTCACAGAGTTGAGACTTACATTTGATCACTAAGAAAAAAAATCTGATACCATTTTAATTCAGTTCAGTTTTTATAAAGTACCAGTTTACAGCACGTCAGATCAAAGGACTTCACATAGTCATCAGAATGCATCTCAGAGTGACATTTTAATCAAATGTTGGTGTCCAGCTCAAATTTTATTTTGTAATTGGGAAATATAACAGTAAATGCATTAGTGGAAGATTGCGATGTCATTCTGCAGCTTTACCTTGAATACAGGGCCTCACTTCCCTGTCTTAGCTGTTGATACTGGCCAATAAACTGGATGCAGTCGCCGTGCCACATGCACACTGCAAAGTGACCTTCAGTGTGGTCAGGGACACAAGTGTGTTCACACTATACTGTAAACGGGGTCACATGCCTTCCTGACCACCCTACAAATGAGGCTCAAGCGATCAGATCTTAATGCATTCTCAATGTGTTTGGATGCATTCACACCTGTATGTACAGCTGTCCTCCTGCGATCAGATTACCAGAAGTGTAAACTGTGCTCTATAAATGACGTGATCATGCTCGTGAGTCTGTGCACAGTGTCAGGATGTGGTCCCATAAGACGCAGCCATACATGGGAGGGCCCCACAAGGGGGAGAACGAGGGATTAGGCAGGGAGCGCCTTTGGGTGGGAGGTAGCGGTGATGTCAGTGCGGCACTCCACAGCTTCTAAAAATGACTCCAGATGATGTGACACACAGCCAAACTCTTCACATTACCATGAGTCAACAGGCCAAGTGGAGTGCTGTGAGAGGAAGGGAGAATGGGCTAAGAGGGCAAAAAAACAAGCCAGAAGATAATCCTTGATGGAAAATACCCAGGGGAGCTCACAAGCACACACGCACATAGAAGACCTTAAAAACATCAACACACACATTGGTGGCTGAAGTGATTAACACCTGATGACCCCTTTAACCCTCCTCTTTCTCTAATCATCTTTCCATCAGTGCCTATAAAGGACCAGCGGAAGTCCACGTCTTATGTTTTAAGGTGAGTGTGTGTGTGTGTGTGTGTGTGTGTGTGTGTGTGTGTGTGTGTGTGTGTGTGTGTGTGTGTGTGTGTGTGTGTGTGTGTGTGTGTGTGTGTGTGTGTGTGTGTGTGTGTGTGTGTGTGTGTGTGTGTTTCCTGTTCTGTGGAGATCTCGTTACAGAGTCACATTGTGGGGACACACCTCCCTTTTGTGGACATTCACAAGTCCTCAAGATAAGTCTTAAAATTTAATGAACGTATAAGTAATGTAATGTCCTTTGAAGTGATGTAAACACGACATGTTTTTGTGCCCCAAACAGTGTTGTCATCACTCCAAATAATTGTATAGTAATGTATTACTTTGTAATGCTTTTCCTAATGAAGCATAAACTAAGTCACAAATCAAGGGCCAGAGTCTAAGACTCGACCGTGTTCAAATGTTAAAGATATACAAAAGAATCACCAAGAGAAGTCAGCGTTTGGAGGCAGCAGGATTTCTTGTTGACAAAAATCCAGGATTAGTTCTTAGCAGTGATTAACACCACAAGAAAAAACGGAGATACTGAGCTATGCATTGTCTTTTATGCTTTGGGAGTTGATCATTTTTCCCATGCCTATAGGGCATATTATTGGAGTGACAGTTCTGACACTATTATACTTTTCTAAATCTATTTGTCAGATCATGATGTCAGGTTATCGTATTTCACCCCTAGATCTCGCTTTACAGAAGACATGCGCATCAGGTTATCATTAGGTCATGTTTTACAGAGAACATGTTCAAACTTTGCCCTAGTATTTTGAGACAGATTACATGCATATTATACCTTTATGTATTGTTATGTTTCTGATACACCTCTTTCAAAAGTTATATTACTTTAAGTTTACACCATTATGTTTTGAGTAATCCACTTATCATTTGATTTGTCTTCACCCCAACAATACATGTTTTCCTTTATGATCCTCCACAGACACACACCATACCATCAAAACATCGGTGATTACTAAAACCTTCATCATTATATATTTTACACGTATGTTTTAACTCTGGTCTTCAGTCTAATAGCATTTGCCATAATTATATCATCTTTTACTTTTAGCACATTGTACCCAAAAAATATTACACTACATACCTATACAACTGGCCCCAGCATATAAAAAAATCTCTCTAATCCTTTGTGTATGTCTCCTATTTCTTCCAGAGTGTTTGAGGAGGTTAGAAAAAGTTGTCGCGGGCTGTGCGGCATTGTGTACATAATGAAGAAAGAGACAAAACACCACAGCGACATCTCCATATCTATTTCTACTCACTCATCCTGACTTTTTCACTTCTAGTGTGCAGGGAAGACACACACCATCCTGCATATCTTAGTTTGCCAATTGTTGTATGTTATTTTAATTGGTGACATGTTTGTAAAGCTATAGTTACCGTGTTTTTTTTCTGCCTTTGCCCATTTGCTGTTTGTTACGGTACATATACAGTATATGTACAACTCAATAAAACTGAATCCTCGGAGATGGTATTGCAATGACTGTATGGATGTTTAATAAAAATTGTATTTTATTATATATTATGTGGATTTCTGCACAAATTTCAAGACATTTCCAATCAAAT
Source organism: Amphiprion ocellaris (assembly GCF_022539595.1). NCBI lineage: Eukaryota > Metazoa > Chordata > Actinopteri > Pomacentridae > Amphiprion > Amphiprion ocellaris. The sequence continues at coordinate 29,798,161 of NC_072773.1, forward strand.
GTCACACATGGTTTTATACTAGACACAGTTTTGAGGTTTGTCGGATTTGTAGCAAGTTGTATAGCACTATATTTGAGAATTGGCACGTGTGAAGAAGTTGATTCATGAAGATTTTTTAATACTTGGTAGCCATTCAGATACATTAGAATTTATCTGGCAAGGTTTCAAGATCCAAATGTAAAATTTCTGCTGCCACTGTGAGTGGTACTGAGTGGGATTTTTGTTTATCTTATTCTGATCAATGGTAAATAAAATATGGGGTAAAAAAAAAACATTTGGATGTAGTCAAAAGAGAAAAAACACAACAAAACAAGCACTTTCTACAGTATTCTAGTGAGGTTAGTTAAAACACCATGAAAAGCTGTCAAAAATGCCCCTTATAACAAATAAGGATAAATGGTTTAATGTTTGGTAGCAGTTTATGTTCTCTAGACATGAAATAAAAGGAAACTTATACTTAAGTAAAAGGAAATAAAAAAATAGTTTATATTAATGCACAATAGACCTGAGCTTGTTTTCCTGGTCTTTGGGTTTTGTTTTTGTTTTGTTAAATTCCTTCCTGTGTGTTTTTCTTTGTCATGTCTCCTGTGTCTGCTTGTTTGTGTCTCCCCCTGTCACTTTTTATCTTCCACGTCCCTTTTCAGTTACTTCCGGTTTTATTTTGAAATTACCTTTCCTTGTGTATCACTGGTGTCTTTACTTCTACCCCTTGTCTGTTTTTTTCTCCTTTTTGATTGCCCTTATTAGTTTCACCTTTGTCTCGTGACTTACCTGTATTTTGTCTCCCTGATCAGTTCTCTGTGTATAAATAGTCTTGTCTTTGCTTTGTCCTGTTTGCCTCCCTCGTGTTCCCCTGCCTGGGTACCACTGTTCCCTCTAAGCTGCGCGCGTGCGCAATTGCGCACTGCTGACACGGTCTCCGCGCATAGAAAATCTGCGCTGCGCACACACAAAAAAATCCAACCTAAATTGTAAATAAAATAAACACGTAACAATTCATTCTGTGCTATTTTTCAATGTGAGTCAGTGAGTGACCAGTGACTGGCTGCTGCAGCCAATGATGCGATTCACATACGTATTTACCATAGACTGTATATAATGGTATTTACGCAGCTAATCAACGTCCTGCGTCCTTATGTGTAGCCACCGTTGTTCTCATAGATATGAATGAGTAGATAGGACACGCCCCTTTGAGCTGCGTGCTACAGCGAGGCTAAGCTAGTGGGGGCAAAGTTTCAGTGCATTCTGTTGATGTAGACGGCGTGAAAACGGAAACAAGAAGAATGCCGGCTCACTGTGCTGCATACAGTTACACACTACGTCGTACGATTGAGACAAGGAAACTTGGAATGACTTTTCATAGGTAAGAATAGTTTTTGGCTCTTTTTTCATTATGAAATCTTGTTGAGAGCTTCCAGTCTATGAGAGCTAACTAGTTAGCCACTAGCAAAACACTAAGGCAAGCTAGCAGCTTGACAAGCAAATACCAGACGATTAATAGTAGCTGTAGTATAGTTGTACAAGCAGTAGTAGTAATACTAAAAGTACAAGCAGCAGTAGTAGTATAAACAGCTGTTAGAGTCGTAGAAGTAGTGTTAGCATTTGTAATAGTATTACAAGTTGTAGTAGCAGTGCCAGTATCAGCAGCAGTAATGTACTACCACTACTAGTAGTAGTAGTCACATTGCTATTACTACCACCAATACTACCAATAGTAGTTATAAAGCCTAACTCATGTATATCCAGATTACCATCTATGTTCTTCCTCCAAACCCATTTTATGATTGGGATTACAGGCAATTCTTTAGGACTGCTCTCAAATAATTGAAATGTTACTAAACAAGGTTATACTTATCAAATTAAATAGCTCTGGTCTCCAGTATATTGGCGAATTCGGTTATTTGTACTTAATTTATTAGCATGATTTATTTTTAATATGTTGTGTACAGACTTACTTACTTCTCTGTCTACTTTTCTTACTCCATGTAGGTTTCCCAGAGACTACGGGTTGAGGAGGAATTGGAAGTTTGTCGGCTTAGACCTGGTGTCATTCCATCAGTGTTAAACTTCCCGGCTCATCTTGGAAGAGTACGTGCCAGAAAGACCACGACCAAGCAGCCTTGAGATCTTAGGCAGCGTCTCCCTCAGGTGGGTGTCAACGGTGTTCACGGTCAGGTCTGTGGTAATCCCGTCAAAAAACAAAACAGAAAAAAATCTAGATTATAAATCAACATGTAACGAAAGCACTCTGTGTATAACGCCATAGTGTAGAATGTAGTTCAGAAAATGTCAAAGTATAGTATACTTTACTCAAGAATAACATAGTATGGCCTGTAGTTCATAGTATAGCATGTCTGCAAAAAAACCCCATAGATTATTATGTGGTTCAAAAAGCGCAAAATGATAGGATGTTGCCTAAAATTGTCATGTATGATATGTGGTTCAAAATATGTCATAGTGCAATATATTGCCAAAATAGTATGTTATTCAAGAAAACATCATAGTATAATATGTCGTCTAAAAAATGCCATAGAATAATATTTCATTGCACAAGTAAATGTATAGTAAGTTTTAAAACTGTTCAAATTCTTCTAATATGTTGCTAAAAAACAACAAAAAAAACTAAAACAAAAAAAAAAGTCAGTAATATGTCAAATAAAAAAGCCTATAGTATAGTGTGTCGCCCAACAAACATCATAGTATAGCATGTCACTCTAAAAACGTCACAGTATAGCCTTTAGGCCACAGCTGTCAGTAGATGAGGAGCAACACAAAAACAGTCCAAACGCTGCTTTCCAGAGGGTTAGACGAGAATTTATTTGAAAGAGTAAGTTTACAACAACACAACATGTGAGGGGGTTAAAAACAAATGGGTGTTAGTAAAATAAAAATAAATAAACAGAACTAAAAGTGAACTTCATGTTGACATTGATGGGCATTCCAACCAGGAACAAAGTAAAAGATAATCAATACGAAAAAAAACTCTTCCTGTTCACCTCTTCAAGCCCAAAAACACACCGCAGTAGCACCCTAAACTAAAACTACCAATGGGTTCCCTGTTTTCCTTTTTGAACAATTTGAAGGTCCCTCTCTATCTCCCCACACATCCACCAACCACTGGAACACATCTCCAAAGTTCTGCCGAGCCAGCTCAGCTTCCCTTCAGAAGAAGTGCCGCCACCTGCCAGATGAAGGAGCCTTTTGAGAGGCAGCTGGCATCGTGATTGGACTGTACTTTGGTCTGTTCCAATCCAGCTTCAGCTCCAGAGACAGCAGGCGGGACGAGTCAACGGAGGCCGGGTGGACGAAGGCATGCAGCTGAGTACAATCCAGAAAACAACAGAGGAGGAGTGCAGGGCCAGAACAAGCAGAGTAGCATCGTATGTCTCTTAGAAAACATCATAGTATAACCTTTGGGATGAAAAAACGGCATAATATACATCGTATATTGTACAAATAACAAGTCAAAGGAAAGAGACATCAACTGTAGAATTGTAGTAATTGTGGCCTGACTGATTTACTGATTATCAGTATTTTATTTTTTACTGATTTACGGAAATAAATACATTCAAAAATGGTGCTACTTTGGCTCTGAACCTTTATCTACCTGTGGTCGCTCTGTCTTCTGGAGTGATTTGATTGGTTATACGTCATGAATAAAACTCCTTTAACATCTGTAAACAAAACAAAAACGTATCAAAGTTTTCTGTTAGAGTTTGTGTTCTTCTAAGTTTAACTCCAAGATTTTAAATACTTTCATTTACTGCAAATGAATATCTACTCCAAAAGTCTCACTAATAATCATTATCAGCCTTAAAAACCCACAAAACACCCCTCTATACTCGACCAAACTTAGTACAGTCCGGTTTCCCCTTCTATCAATCTGCTTGGAATCGTCCACTTCCTGTTTGTCAAAGTGGCCTTCTACTTGGACAGGTTTTGTTGGAGCTCATACAGCAAATATTTTGGGTAACTGCACTTTAATATGGATGGATGACACTGAATTAGAGTCCGTTTTGTTGAGACTGAGTTAAGATGTGTAGCTCTGTCGTTAAATAGGAAATTTTTTCTCAGAATTCACAGAGAAAAGTCTGAAATGTTTGCTCGGTTAGCGTCCCACATGTTCTTTGGCTCAGCTAAAGCTAACTCTCCAACTTCTGGATCTCTTGAGTTGCTTGTTGTTAAATTATCTTGCTAGAGGTGCTGAAGCTCAGAAAGTCTGAGATGTTTGTTCAAAATAAGCTCATTCTCAAGTCTTATCTGAACTGTCCTCTTTTGTTTGAACTTTCCCTAAACTTAGGAGTTAATGACAGAGCAGCACATCCAGACTCAGTCTCATTTATGTAGAGATTAAACTTCAGTGTCATTCATTGATGTTAAAGTGCAGTTTTTCAAATGTTTGTTGCACATGCTCCCGACCAAACCAGTCCAGGTGGAAGATGATGTGAAGAGAAAGCTCCAGAGGATAAATATCACACATTTACGTTGGAAATAAATGTCCTTTAATTAGACATTGTCATGCAAAAGTTGGATTTCCCTTTAATGATGTTCAAATCTTTGTTGAGTGTTTTGTTGATGTTGGTTTCTAAATGTTTTTTGACACTCGGCCCCAAAGATTAAAACCTTCTACGGCTCACAAGCTGCAACGATTCACACATTATCAACTATCTTTCTGACTAAACTAAGATAAAAAGTGAAAAACTGTCTGATTCCTGCATCATGAATGTAAATCTTTTTGGTTTTTATGACAGTAAACTGAATATATTTGGGTTTGACATTTTATAAACCAAAACAAGAAATGAATTACTGGAGAAAACGACAGTTTAATGGACAAAGAAAATGTGTTTTCTAACATATATGGCTGAATTACTCCAACATTACAAGATACATACAATTTTAATTCAATTTTATTAATATAGCGCCAATTACAGGTCAAATTGTCTCAAGACTTTATTTTTATATTTTTTTGTCATATTTAAAATATGACAAAGTAAGAAATTTAAACCTCTTGACTAATCCAATTTATTATTTAGTTTTTAAGAGACTAATTGACAAAACTTTCTCCACTAAAACTAATAAACATGAGGTCAAATAGAAGGAACAGTTTTAAATACTACAGTCCCACGACGACAAGAATAAAGTTTGTCAACAAAACAAAATCTGCTGGTGGATTCCATTAAAATCCTAATAAATGATAAAAAAAAAGTGTGATACTAAAGGTTTGTGGTGCTAAAAATGTTGAACATCTGGATGGAGGTTGATAAAAGTTGACCTCCCTTCATTTCTCATTTCATTTCTCTGGAGCAGACTCCATGGATTTTATGGATGGTGGTTAAAGACCTGCTCTTCTAGTGGTCTTCCTTCTAGTCGCTGTAAAAATTCACTCCATCCTGGCCGACTTCAACACCTCTTCATGACAACTTGTTCTGCCTCCGACCTCGTGGAAACTCAAGAAACTCGGGAAAACATGTCGAGACTCGAAGAACTCGTCGGGCGGGGGACGGTGTGGTGGGCGGTGGGGGAGTAGAGGGGGGAGGCCGCCACCCACGTCCCCGCCTACTCTCCGCCCTGACTCCACCCAGACTCCGCCTTGGCTCCACCCATGTGGTCACTTCGGAAACTACGATGCCAAAGGGAGGACGAATTTATTTCTTTTTATCTGATCTGTAGCTCAGTGAGTTAAGGATTTGCCTATGGAGCTGCAGGTCGCTGGTTCAAGACCAGACACTTCTTAAATTTTCTCAAAATTCTGACAAAGACAAAGAAAGAAAACTGCCAGTGGCGGGTCTTGAACCTGCGACCTTCCACTTGGTAGTCTGTCTTCTTTTCCCCTGAGCTATTCGCTCAGATACTAATTCTTCTTTTTTTTGCGCATTTATCATCTATTTTTTGTCGTTTTTGATTTTTTTTTTTTAACTTGAGTCTCGACTCGACCGTTTTTGTCAGGAGGTGGGACTTCAGCCTTTGTGCTGGAGGGTTGAACCCTCAGTTCCAAGACTTTCCAAGCCTCCAGACCTCCCGAGTCCTCAGGACCTGAGCTTTCACACAGTCTGAGGGCTGAAATTTTCTAAGTCCCACAGTAGTTCTCTGTTAGATTGAACTTTCAGACAGTCCAAGGACTGATATCTTCTAAGTTCCTGAGTAGTTCTCTGTTAGTTTGAACCTTCAGACAGTCTGAGGGCTGAAATTTTGTAAGTCCCACAGTAGTTCTCTGTTAGTTTAAACCTTCAGACAGTCTGAGGACTGAAATCCTAAAAGTTTCTCAGTACTTCTCTGTTAGTTTGAACTTTCTGGTTAACAGAAGCCTTAAAACTTGTGACCATGAGTCTTGATTTCACATTTAGACCATCCATCTGAGTTCTTCTCAGACCTTCACCTGTGGGTTTTTTAGAAATCCTTAACAAACTTTGATTCTCTTCACTGAACAGTAAAGTTTGTGGAGATCAGAAGGTAACATTAGTTTGATCAATGCCTTCAACTACTAGTAGACTTTATCTGGAAATCAGTTTTCTGAAATGAGTTCTTAGTAAATCTGTCCACAATCAAACCAAGAACATAGAAAGAGGAAATGTTTGAAGAAACAACTTGATGTTTTCATTTCAGACTAGAAAACGCTTTAAGACTTTGATCTGTTTTTGCTCTTTTTCATCGTTTTATTGTCTCTTCTGTTTAATTTGATCTTCTAAAGTTTAACTGGTGTCTTTTCAAATGTCTTTAGTTTGATTCTTCTTAAATGTTTAGTTTTGCTCTTTTCTCACCTTTTATTCTTTTCTAATATCTGATTTGATTTTGAAATGTTTTGTCTTTTTAATGTTTAATTGTTGTTTTTTCAAATGTTTTATTGGCTTGTTTCCTTTTCTTTCCCTGTGTTTAATTTTTTGATTAAATCTTTAAGGTTTTTCTTTTTAAATGTTTTACCACCTTTTAATGTTGAATTTTCTTTTTAAATGCTTCATTGTATTTTCTGTTTAATTCCTATTTAAAGTTTTATTGTCTTTAAGATTTAATTTTTTAATTAAACATTTAATTTTTTAATTAAATATTTTGTCTTTTTAAAGGTTTAATAATCTAATTAAATGTGTATTTTTTTAAATGTTTAATATTCTTCTTGTTTAATTGTATTTGTTAAATGTTTAATGATCTAAAATATTTCATCTTCAATGTTAAATATTTTTGTTTAATGTCATAATTACATGTTTTGTATCTTCCATTTAATTATCTAATTAAATACTTTGTCTCTTTAATATAATTTTATTGTATTTAATGTTTAGTTTTCTTGTTAAAAGTTTTATTGTATTAAACATTTTTTCCTTTGATTTAATTGCTTTTTTATATGCAATTTATTTCTTTAATCTTTTTTTGTCAAGATTTTAACCCCAACCTTAAAAATGAAACAAACCCTTAAATCACAATGAAAATATTTCTGTTGTCACAATCATGAGTTAATCAATTATTCACTTTATCAATTCAGCTTTATTTGTTTAGCATCTTTCACACAGATTACAAAATTAAACAAAGAGAAAAAACTGCTAAAACTATGATTAAAACAGTTAAAAAAAAAAAAAAAAAAAAAAAAAAAAGATGTAACATGGTAATAAAATGTGTTGTGTCCAGGGGATGAAGGGAGTTTATTGAAGTCTTCTTGGGCTCACGGTAAATCATTTAAAATATAAACTTGATAGTCAGTCTAAGGAAACTGCAGAGCGACAGAAGAACCAACAATATCTCCTTTTTTCTCCTTTAATGAGTCGACTCTTCTTGTGCTTTCAGACCAAAGAACTACAGACTCTTCACAACCTGCTCAAACTCTTGGTACAGGACCTCACCACACGGGTCAAGAAGGTTTCCTTCTCCTCATTTCTACTCTGAAGCTCACCTTCTCCTGCTCAAACTGCTGACAAATGTTTCTGCTGCTCTAAAGTCTGCTCTCCAGAACTTCCTAAAAACTCTCAAAGTCTCTTCTGCTGCAGGTTGCTTTGTAGAACTGTTGAAGAAAACCTCACTAAACCACATGGAGGGGCCTCAAGATAGTCGTCCAAATGAAACCGAACAAAAACCAAACTAGCACAACCCAAACGCTAAAGTCTCCTGCAGCCTACCAGAGAACCTCTGAGAACAGAGAATCAGGACAGGAACTCTTACCTTTTGGACAACCAACGTTGGTTCACAAGAATACAGAATGTGCCTGACCAAAAACCTCTGAAGACTCACTACAGCCAAGATAAAGAACCAACTCAGCTGCAGCAAATCCACAAATTCACTGCACACATTAGCACCATGTGTTAACTGTGGCTAAAGAACCACATTTACCAAGACAACTATCCAGTACAAAGCCCTAAAACACACCAAGAAACACATTAAAGATGATTTTACTGCTGGAAGCTGCAAACCAACGCCTAAAGAACAAACTAAAGTAACGGCGCCAAACCCAGTTCTGTGGTGAAGAGAAGCAGAGGAAATGTTTGTCTGCAGCTAAATAAAGCAGGAAGACACTGAGCTGCTCAGGTGTTCCTGATAACACCAAGCAGCCACCTGGACAGCCAATAGGAACACAGCTTACTGGAAGTCCAACATGTGATTGCTCTATTCTGTAATCAGCTATGACTGCGCCGTGATTTTAATTCAATTCCCCACAGGAAGATTAAAAAGGATCAGGACGAGCTCATGTCTGATTCCATTCTTCAACCCGACAACATGAGTGATACAAACTGTTAATAGAAATGTATGTTTTGTGCCGTTTCTCAGTAGGCCACTGTTTAATCCCTGTGTCTATTTCCTGTAGGAGTCCTGGTTTGCAAGACAGTTCCCTTTGTGCAAACCACAGCCATAGTGACAGGAATCCTCACAATGACCTGCATTGCCATTAAGAGGTACCAGGGCATTGTATTCCCGCTGAAAATGAGGCGGCAGTACTCGTCCCAAAGAGCATTCAAGATGCTAGGTATGTTTGCAGGAGTGGCTTATTATGCTTTTAAGAGCACAACCTCTGCTCTGTGAACAAACGAAACAAATGAAAGATGGAGTCGATTCACTGAAAGTAAATAAACACGTGTTAGGCCTCTGGTGTACTCGCATCGAGCGACATCACGTGTGCACGTTGGCCATTTTGCTCCTTTTATGTGTTCTGCACCCAGCATGAACACTGTACTTCCACAAAATTCAATTAACAAAAGAATAATCCTGCAGAATAAACCATGTCTGTGGACGTTCGAGGAAAAAGCCTTCAACAAAAGCTGAAATATGCTTCTCCTGGTTGCATGGAAACAAACATGCACAGGATGCTTTGATGTTTGTCTTACACTTGTATGGATTCATAAAAACGATGCTTGCATGCTTTTCATTTTACACTTTAAAGCCACATTCCTAAATGGAGATAAATTAACTGATCAGCTTGTCTTATGAGCAGACTTGATGCATTGTTGATAGTGGTAATTGTGTGTTTCAGTTGCTTTGCAACCTATAGTTACTCATGGCAACCTTGAAACAGAGATGTTAAGATTGCAAAAAGCCATGCAAGTAGACCACAGACAACAACAATGCAAATGCCTCTGTGCACATCTTTAGTTCCGCTGTAATCCCTCAAACAATCCAGGTGCCACATTTGTGTGTTAATTAAGCAACAATTATGTGAGGTCGAAGTTGTCCATTAAGATGTCGCTTTAGCTTTCTACGCTATAATTTCAACCAAAGCAACATAGTCACCTCCCAGATTCTTACCACGTTTACTTACACTGAAAAAAGAAAAGACTTGGAACAACTTAATTGAATTGTTTCATGTGGTAACATCTAATTATTTAAGATATTTGAAATTAGGTTACTGAGTTACATTAACACAATGATTTAAGTTACACCTACTTAATAACCTAATAATTCAATGATTCTCAAATCAACATTTTGCATTAATCGAACTTAAAATTAAGAAAGTCAACTTAAAATTTTCAGTTTTTCCAACTCAGTAATTTGCATAACCCAAAAGTAAAATAATGCTCCTTTCTAACCTAATATTATGGTTTCATGAAAATTACTTTTTGTAGTAACCTTGAAATGAAATGTAATTTTAATATAACTAAAATTACAATTTTAAGTTGGCTGAGAATATTTTAAAAAACCAAAAAAAACAAAAACCAAATCTGATCGGGTTTTTTTATACTTTATTGTGTAAATGTTAAATTCATGGCCACCAACACAGCTTTTGGGCCAACACAGTGCACGTTTGTCCTTTTTAAAACACATGCACAAAATGCACAACTGTTAGTAAGACCACAAAGTATTTGTTGGCAAAGTGCAAAATAGTGCATCAAATAGGGATGGGACGAGATCTCGTGGCACGAGATCTCGCGAGATAAAAATGTCACGAGAATTCCCGTGCACGCCTTCCACGAGATTGTAGTTTAAGTAACAGTCCTTTAGTATTTATTTTATCTTGGCCTGTTCAATATACTACTGCTGAGTTATGCAATGACACCCCCCACCACTAAGGGGCGACAGTGCGCAATGAGTGCGCGGGTTGTTTTGATTCGTGTGTGCCGGTGTGTGCACAGACGTGCTGCAGTCGAGACAGAGAACCGCCAGAAATGCAATGGAGTACGAAGGAGAAATCCAGGATCCATCCCCAACTTTTAAATCTCCAGTGTGGCAACACTTTGGTTTTCCGGTGGAAGAAAAAGATGGTAAAATATCCGCAAACAAGACACAAACCGTTTGTAAACACTGCAAAAAGATGTTGCCATATACAGGAGCTAACACGAGCTGTATGCAAAGACATTTACAGAACTACCACAAAAGCCTGAACCTGACCACGCCACCAAAAACAACCTCGAAACAACAACAGATTAGTATATATATATTTTTTGAGTTATCCACAAATGTTTGCACATTTTGTTTTGCACTTTAAAAAGAAAGCACTTTTAGTTTGTTAACCTTCTCAGCTAAAAACAATTTTATTGCAGAGAGAATTACACTCCTGTTAAGAGCTGATATTTAGAGTTAAATTTGTTAATGACGTTGCAGTCTGCTTAATAAAAAGAAAATATATTGTGAAAAATAGGTTTCATGTATTATTAAAAACGGTAGTTAAAATCTCGTCTCGTCTCGATCTCGTGAACTCAATCTCGTGAGATGTCTCGTCTCGTGGAAATTGTGTCTCGTCCCACCCCTAGCATCAAAGTATTACACAAATATGCCTAAAAATATCAACACATACAGTGTTCTCACAACTATGAAAACGTGCCAAGACTATGCAGAAACCTCTTTCATCAACTAAAGCCAGTGAATATTATGGATCTGAACACTATAACTGAATAATGGGGATGAAAAAATATGAACACTTCTATGAGAGTATTAAATCACAGTTACACATGGTCACAACTGTTTGTTGTGTAACTGAACACACCAAATTGAAATGCAACCTTTCCCTACAAACAGAAGGAAATATGTTTGGAGAAAACAAACTCCTGCCAAACCATGACAAAATCAGTGTAAAAGCACTTCAAATTGTGGTTTTCAGGAACATTTGTTGAGTCTCGTCGAGCATTAAAATGAGGCCCAACAACCGAAAGAGACACATTTTTTAAATGCATTATGTGCAAACACCATTGTTTTTTCACAGTATGGCACTAGGCCGTTTGTTGGCCCAGAGGAGGAATCCATCGTAGTGTATCGTTACTGTGAGGTTTGAAGTTTGCTATACAGATTATAGACTTTGGGGGACATCTTATGCTGATCAAGCTGCATCAGGATTTTTTGGAGTACTTCAAAAGTGAAGCGAAGGGGTTTTGGATAAGCTAGGTTTAGTGCATAAATCAAACCTAAAAGCATGGCACAAGCTGAGGCAACCGAAGTCAGTTCATGCAGTACTTCCGTGCCGTCAATGACGATGCCATTGTCTTCAGGTGGCTCCTGAAGTCCTTCCCCCTCCTTCCGAATGACAAACACTGCCATGGTGAACTGCTCCAGCTCCCTCTGAGTATCATCTGTTCCAGAGTGCTACAGAAGGGTACAGGACACAAACACAAATCATCATTTGCCTCACTTCTTACTGTGATGAAACTTCTGGGTGATATCACATTATCTGTGTTATGTGCTGGGCTATTTCTTGACTGGGTGTCATCACACACCACAACCTGCAGAGAGAGGTGAAACTATTCCTTTGAACTTGCATAATCAAATAAGCCAGGCAAAAATCCTTTTTATTTAAAAAAAAAAAATATATATATATATATATACACACACACACACACACACACACACACACACACACACACACAACACACACACACACACACACACACACACACACACTTGATCCAATATGTTGTGCATTGGTGCTGGCAATTACATTATATCCAATATGGCCATGATAATAAAAACAACAGTTGAGAAAATCTCTCTTTTATAGAACATTAAATCTAGAATATTTTGTGTCCGTTTGACAGATGTACTGTCATGCAAATAACTGTTGAAACTTACAAGATATTCCTTGATGAGGTCATTTACATCTTCTCCCATGAAGATGGTGAGGGCTTTCAGCACACATTCCCTCCGAAGATTAATGTCCACAGTCTAGAACAACAAACGATTAATTTTATTGTTCTAAATTTCATAAGACAGACATCCTTACTCTTATAGCTTAACTCTTGCACTTTATTCAAAAACAGTCATTTACAAGCCCAGAGATTCATTACAGAAAAAAGGGATGAGCTCAGTGTAGTGTTTGAGTCGCTAAAAACATTCATGCATATGAAAGCCATGATCAGCACTGGCCTGCCCATATTAATGTATTTATGAAGACTACAGATACATTGTGACAGCCCTCTTAGTTATGAAGGGTTTCGTTTGATGGTGCAGATCTACCTGGTCCAAAGTGTCCATGATATCTGAAGTCTTTTGGCGTGTTGCTCCTCCTTTGGCACGGATGACTTTGATCAGCTGACTTGAGTGCATGTCTAACTGTGCCATGAACTTCTCCTCAAGAGGAACAGCCGTGATCCTCTGGAACTCTGTATTAATCTAAAAACAAAACACAAATGACAGTAGATATTGTATTATGGAAAAAAGTTACTGGTCTCATCCTGTATACAAACTCAGAATACACATGAAGTACAACACTGGAGAAACCAAGAGATGGGCTTTACTGGTGAAACCTGAGTTACACTGGACATATATAAAAGAGAAAAACGCAGAGTAGGGTTCAGAAATATTACAATACATCGATATGGTGATATGAGACTAGATGTCATCTTAGGTTTTGGATAATGAACAAAATCGTGATGTGACATTTTTGCCATATTGCCCACCCCTAACACAAAGCAAAGAATTTTTTTGGGCTTACTTACCTTTACTGTTGATGAAGTTAAAGCAGGTGCAGGTTCACAGATAAAATGAGCTGCCTGTCACGCCTCCACACAGGGCTGTCACTCCTGAGGTAGTACAATACAGCAGATCAGGTGGGGGGAGCAGTCACACTGGACACCACGCCAAAAGTTGTGAAACCGATCAAGGTCCCAACCAGAGGCCATGTAATCCTGTTGACAGGAAGCTCTGGAGTACAGAAGTCCTGAGGGTTAAAGATATGTAGTTAGTTTGCGCAATCATATTATGATAGAGTGTCTTTCATGATGTTTACAGTGTTCATCTGCATCTATGTACTTAAACAAATGAAATATATGTATTCAGACTCATACTGGAAGTGTGCTGGGCCAACAAAAAATCTGACAGCTCTATTTTCAGAGTTAAATAGTGTTATACTTTTTTCTATAATTTCAAATTTTGACTTATAGACATTTGTCCTCCATTCTACAAAGACTGAGTTGTGCTGATTATACCAGTGTGATTGTGTATGACGTGTTTATCCATTTGTTTGTTCATGTTTTTAATTGCAAAACTGCACATTAAACGTTGGTACAGTTCGTGCTGAAACAGGCCTGTAAACAATCACCTGCATTTCACTATTATTGTAACTGTTGACATGACTTTTATTTTTTCGGAGGGACAGAGCTGGCACAACACGAAGCTGGGACACAATTCACACAGCAAACAGTCATCACTACTGCCTCCATGTGCAGCGTAAATACGACAGCAGCCCTGTCACCGAGACACCGCACACCATATACTCCCTCTCCCTCACCACAACCGATCGGTGTGTACGTGCGCCGCACGCACCCTCTGTCCTCTCCCTCTTAACGTTGGGTATATTGAAAACGACGCAGGCGGCAGTAAATTCACGCATCCTGGAAGCACCACAGTTAAAACATAATCAACCTTCCCTCCCACATTACCTGTGGCCATGAGGACAATCCAAAAGCGTGACCGCATGAACTGCGCGCGCCGACAGGCATGCGAACCAACACTCATGTATAAATGGGCGCGCCCGAAGTCGTCTCAAGAGAAACGAGGGCCCAGCTTGCTGCTATAAAGAGCTAATGTTACGGAATAACTACACTTAAGTCAACGCCAATACGCTGCATGAATACACAACATTAAGCTACGATAATAAACCAAGAGAGTCCCGCCCGCAAACTACTAACTGACCTGTCCAAGTTCAAACTACCAATTGGTGTGATAATGAACAGCTCAAGGAAAGCCCCGCTAGCAGAATGCTAGCGGTAGCTAACACAGCAGCAGGGTACAGCTAATTTACTGACCCGCTAAAGTATCACTGGAGTATAAATTTTCTCGATATCACACATCAGTGAATTGAACATGAATCTATAACAATAGATTTTTAACAAAACCAGCAAACTGTATTGAAATTGTGCTAATGTAAAACTTGCTAATGTCCGCAGGACTGAAAGATAGCCGGTTTGGCTCGGTCAGTTTACTAAAAACTTAACAAATTCACCAATACAGTTGGGCCATTTATATACAACATATTAAAGGATTTATTTTACCTTTGACTTACCTTCAGACACGACGGAAAAGTAGTAATCCTTTGCTGTTGAGAAACTGGCGCAACTGCAAGTAGAACATTCTGGAGAAGGCGGAGACGTCATGACGTCAGACGCACAGCATCATGAGAAACCTAATTGGTTCGTGTTGACTCAAATGAGAATAGCAGGTTAAATGTGTACTGAGGGAACAACATGTAATTCCAATTTGATAAATTTCACAAATGTAAATTGTCTTCACGAAAGCAGAAATCTAAATGTAACTCACTCAGAATTTTACATTACTTCAACTACTGCTGAAATACACATGTTGATGCTGTGCAAAACTGGAATCCACAAAAATGCTATTTTTTTGTTTACCCACAGATGACAGGGCCCAGTTGTGCCTAGTAGAGGATTTAGTTTTTTTTTTAATCCTCCATGCACATAAACCACATTTACATTCTTACTGGTACACAAACAAACGTAAATTATGCAGCTTGCAAACACCTCAAGTGCTGATAACAATTAGTAGTCAGTATTGGTGTCTGTGTGTTGTTGGTTGATATGTAAAGAGAAACGAGTAAGCAAATGTTACTCACGCTGACTTTCATTAAAGAATATAAGTATAATTTTGAGGAAAAAAGGTACACTACTGTTCAAAAGTTTGGGGTCACCCAGAAAATTTAAAATGTTTTCCATGAAAACTCACTTTTATTCATGTGCTAACATAACTGCACAAGGGTTTTCTAATCATTAGTTAGCCCTTTAACCCAATTAGCTAACACAGTGTAGCATTAGAACACAGGAGTGATGGTTGCTGGAAATGTTCCTCTGTACCCCTATGGAGATATTCCATTAAAAATCAGCCGTTTCCAGCTACAACAGTCATTAACCACATTAACAATGTCTAGACTGGATTTATGACTCGTTTAATGTTATTTTGATTGAAAAAACTGCTTTTCTTTCAAAAATAAGGACTTTTCTAAGTGACCCCAAATTTTTGAACGGTAGTGTATATATTTCTCACATCTCATTAATAATGATATTTGAGACTTCCATGCCAAGAGTGTCGATCATCTACCTTTTGGTCTTTAGTTAAAGTAAGAGTTAAACCATATTCCTTCATAAGAGAATGAAAAATGTGTGCACTTAAAGTGTTTTTGTATGTGAAATGGTGAGACAAAACTTATATTCATATTTCAGATAGCAAAGCAAAAGAGTAAAATTATGCCTTGGTATTTTGGGTTTGCACTGTTGGAGTTCATAACAAAGATCTGTGGAGGAGAAGAGACGACGCTCCAAATGATTGACAGGTTCTTAATTATCCAAGAGAGGAATTTAATTTTGTAGCTGCTGCGGCTCCGGTTTGGCATTAATCACACAGAGGTTGCTCTCCTTGATGGTCCTTGGCAGCCACTGCATTTATCAAATTGTACATCCTGTATACTCAGTGTATTGGACCCTGCAGATTGTATCTGACCATATTACATATATGTCTGCCTCCTGCACGCAGGGATTGTATGGATCGCCTCAGTGATAGTGGGTTCACCAATGCTGTTTGTACAGCAGCTAAAGGTAAGTGCCTTTCAGAGCAATGACAAAATTGCTTTCTATAGCCTCCTTCAGCTGTGACTGCACAGCATAAAAACCACATTCATGATACGAGTGAATGTCAGAAGCTTGATTCAGCTCCAGAGAGCTTAGAATTATTTGATTATATGATGTTTTCTT
Source organism: Amphiprion ocellaris (assembly GCF_022539595.1). NCBI lineage: Eukaryota > Metazoa > Chordata > Actinopteri > Pomacentridae > Amphiprion > Amphiprion ocellaris. The sequence continues at coordinate 29,814,759 of NC_072773.1, forward strand.
TTCAAAGCTGAGTGTGTGTGCCGAACAGTGATTTTTGTGTACTGCAACACCCTTACCTCTTCCTGTGTAATTCGGTAGCATTTGCCATTTATTGTCCTCTTGCACTGCTGTGACTGACACTTTGTTTTTTGCTCCATAGGACCAGACCTGCTGGGATCTGTACAGATGTCTCGATGAGGGTGGGAGTGGTTTCAGTAAAGGAGAGCTGGATCAGTCTACAAACACATTGTTGTAACCAGTGTGGGAAAGCTTTCAGGCAGTCAAGTTATTTGAAACGCCATATGCTCATCCACACTGAAGAAATTAGTTTTTTACTGTGATATTTCCTCATGTTTGACAAAGTGGTTATTATCTTAACTGTGAAATAAAAGCCCTCCTTAAACATTATTTAATCTAGTCTCTTTTTCAAAAGAGGCCTGAGAACAACAGACATTCCAATAAACTACCCTTAGTTAGTAAACTGAAACTAAATCAATCGTATTTTTAACTATTATAACCAAACCTCCACTGCCATATTAGAACAGGATATGCTTTTATTTCTAAAACATTGCCAATGATTTTGACAAATCATTCTGTGGTTTTATTTGAGAAAGTTGTTGCCCCAGCATTGTCCTACAGGGGGCAGTAAAACTACATTTGTCTTCCATGTGTCACCATTTGCTTGCATATTTCATAAACATCACAATCACTAATTTCCAACACTATACTGATGATATTTTCCTGGTTTTCTTAGCTGGCAGGAGATGAATTTTTGCATCCCTACCCTGATTGTCATTATCGAGGCTCGCTTTTTTCCCTAACATTCTCCCACAACGGGAGTATTTGACCTTTAAAGTCACGGTTTCTTCTACTGACCGGCACCTTTGTGATTAATCCTTGCAGCTCTACTGCATGATCTACTGTTTGCTTTACCCCGTTAGTCATTCTCTACTAACACTGCAGTTTCTGCTGCTGCTGGTTTTCAACAAATTCCAGGAGAAGAACATACATTACTCCCATTCACGTCTCCCTGTGATTTACTATTGATTTAGCTGATTTAGCTTTAAAGCACAGCATGCTCCCCTTCTGTCTTCCGTTAGGCTCTGCTAAGCCTCCTGCTGCTGAAGCTTCTTACCTGAGCATTGGTTTGGAAAAATAAGTAAATAAAGTCCAAGGATTCACCTATGTGGGCCCCTCAAAATTTTTCATTATCACTCCCTGTTTTACCTCTGCTATTTTTTTCGTCATGATTTTTGACGGTTTATTCAGTGTTATTGTATAACTTTGTTTTTCAAAGCGGTGTCAATGTTTTAAAGCTTTATACCCATGGGAGATGACTTTTAATATGTGTTTTTCATCCCACCAAACAGAGGTGGGATATTTGTATGCATTGCACTTATCAGCCAGGAATAGAGCTAAAGATGAAATAACCCAGGTTTGACTCCTCTGTCAGTAAAAAGTATTTTTCTGTACAAACTGTCTCTTAATGTTAAATGAATGCATTTAACTTGCATATGAACTGTTCCATCAGTCGCTTTGGTTTGACATCAAACAAACAGTTTATTGCCATTTCAAAATGAATGCATCCCTTTCCATTTGACAAACAAAGGAAGTTTTTCTCTCAGCAAAATATAGGCTTTGTTATAATAATAATAATAATAATAATAATAATAATAATAATAATAATAATAATAATAATAATAATAATAATGATCAACCCAAGAGCTGAATAACAGGTGGAGAAGGATTTAACAATGCAGAAAAATCTACAAAAAGAAACAAAAACAAAAAAACCAAGGAGGACAAGCACAAATTCTTTGGACTTGCTTGGTAACCAACTACAGAGCAGGTGGTGGGATAGTAGGCTGAAGCCTGGAGGCTGAAATCACCAAAATGTGGGCAGAAAAAAACACATGCGCCGAAAGCTATCCAGACCTTGCGACGGGGACATGCTTAACGTAATTCAAAAAACTAACAAAAACAAGGAGTGAGCTAGAATAACAGAAATGTTAGCATGCTATTCTAATGTAGCAAGCTACAGGACCGATTCAGGGCATTAACTTACTGTTTACATGCTGCCAACAACATGGACTGCACTCACATTTTGCTGAATGATTTTGTGGAGGTTGATCAGAACAATTTGATGCCTCATCTCATTTCCCAGTTTGTACGTCCGCAATCTGAGGAGTCAAGGCAACAGGCATTTCATTTAAATGAGACATCTTTGCCCTGGAGCTGTTGTTTTAATGTGGCATCAGTTAAACACAACGCAGCTGCATCATCTGTCTATTGTTTTGCTATAATATACCCCTGTTATACATTCTACTATTTTAAGATCCCTGTCAGGAGCAGAAAAGTGTTCATGATAACTTACAATACATAATTACTCATAATTCAATTCACAATGTGGCAACATGTAACAAGAACGTACAGATGATATCCTTTCATTATTTAGCAAACACTGGCGGTGAAGGATAAAAGGCATAACATACAAAAGAGTACTATACAAACAAAGAGTGACAAGTATTCTGGTGAGATGAGCCTAGAGCCAGAAGTAGTGTGCATGATAACTGTCTTCCATTCAGTTAAGTGTTGGGTTGAATATGAAAAGGCTGTTGTAGGAGTATGTTTTGTTCAGCTTATTAAAACTCCTCTTGGTCAAACACACATCCAGCTCTCACGCTTTTCTGCCTATTTCTTGCATTGTTTTAATTCCTGATTCCATTTGAATATAAAGATAACAGCACGATCTCTAGGTTTAAACTAATCTACACTGATGTCCAGGCAGTAGTCTGTGTTTTTTAGCCATGCATTCAATATGATTCTATGGATTAAAATGTTGCTCTTTCAGTCGCTCCATTTTGGTCTTGTCTGAAATCCCATTGGATAGATTGTCCAGTGAAATTTTGTAAAAGCATTTATGGTTCCCAGAGGATGATTCCAAAAAACTGTGGTGATTCTTTGTGCCAACAGTAGTTTGGAAAATTGGCCTCTGAATGAAATAAGCTTGGGCAAACCTAAGCTTCCATGTAGCTCCATTATCAAAGCAAAATGTGAATTTCTCAAATACTTATATGTTAAGAACTTTGAGTGTTTTGACAAAAATATGGCAAATTATGAGGACAAAAATATTTTAAATCTGAATACAAACTGGCACTGTATTGAACCATCAAAAACAAATGTAGAAAATACATGATCTGTCATTTCTGGGACACGCTAACAACCATGAGAAATGTCAGGGTAAGCTTGTTATCATGCTGATGTTAGTATGTACAGTAGTGAAAAAAAGCTTACATACACTTGTAAAGACCGTGCATATTGTGGCAATCTTGAATTTTCAGTGACTGCTATAGCTCTTAATTTTCTATGCTGGAATGAACGAAACACGCGTCTTTGTCCCAAAAAACATTCGTGCATGTTGGTTCTTGTGGATGATTATCTCCACATTCTTCGGGAAAACCTCAAATCATCAGCCAGAAGGAGTCTTGGATGGAGTTAAGTGATCCAACAAGACAATGACCAAAAACATGGTAAAGGAATGGTTAAATCGGGCAAGAATTAAGGTTTTAGACTGGTTTTAACTCCTGACTTTAACCCCATTGAGAACCTGTGGACTGTGCTGAAGAAACAAGTCTGTGTGAGTCAACAAATTTAGTTGGACTGCACCGATTCTGTCAAGATGGGTGGTCAAGGACACAGCCAGAAACTTGGAGATGGCTACTGAAAGCATCTAGTTGAGGTGAAAATGACCAAGGGATGTTTAACCAAATATTACCATTGCTGTTTGCACATTCTTTTTGAAGCAGTGGATTTTGTCATATTTCCAAAGTACCTGTCATCGATGAAAAAACAACATGCATGATTGTTTTTTGTGACAGAGTGTGTTTTAATGATTCCATGACAATAAATTCAGAGTTACGGGAGTCACTGGAAACTCAGGACCACCATGACATACGTGTTCTTTGCAAGTCTATGTAAATCTTTGTTCACAAATGTAGTTTGTATTCATGGTGCAATGCAATGCATAGCCCCGAGAGCTATGAGTGTTGCTGAAGAAGAACTGGTATCTGTCTGTACATATACAGCGAGACTTAATGAAGAGTGTCTGCAGTGGGTGGGCGGCTGACTTCCACCAAAGATAGGCAGAGTCGTGAAAACTCAGCAGTGTAGGCCGGTGGGGTGGCGATTAACGGCAGCTCTGAAGTTACCGAGATGGCAATCATGCAATGAAGTAGATAAAAAAGAGGAGAATGGAGCTGCTGTTTGTACAGATTGGTGGTCAGAAGCAGTGTGAATATGTTTTTAAATCCAGAAAAAGGGGTTAAAAAAAATCTTCTTCTGCATTTTTATCATCTACTTTGAATAGAACGTCTGATGAGTAATCAGTAATGTATTCTACATCTATTTAATAGATGTATTTTTGTATATTTTAATATAATGTATTTTCCTTTCACTGTGTAAGAATGACTGAGCTGAGCCAGAAAACAGTCCTTGAAGGAGGGCTGAAAAACAAAAGCAAGAAATTCTCTTGAAATGGAATTGCAGATGGAATGACCTGCTTAGCCTGCTGGAACTGGTCATGTGGAGGGAAATGAATGGATGGATGAATGTGTCAGCATTGAAGAACGGTCTATGTGCACCTATTGCTATTCTGCTGTGGGTGGAAATACGTCCCGGTTTCTTTGTATGTCTTTACCCCTGTCAGTCAAAATCATATTAGGCATGCAGCAATGGTGTCCCTGCAAAATCACCTCTGAGGGAATTTGTTTTGGTGGAACATTTGTGCATATAGAAGTGAGCACCTTCATTAAAATGGCTAATTCACTGAAAGAACCAAGCGGACCTGCCTGCCATTTTCAGCACGGTGACTAGCACTGTGATTGTTGCTTTTTCCAAAGTAAATGGGAAAACAGTAACGCTCGAATAGCAAAAGGGGAAAAGAATATTACATGAAATGCTGCTGGAAATGGCAGGCACCTACCTGCAACAGCACATTTGGTGAGTCAGACTAAAAATGTGTTAAGAACATGTCCAATGTTCAGGATTCTTTTTTTTTTAAAGGCTTTTTGCTGTCTAAAATGGGGAGGAAGTAGCTCAAGGGACATTCAGATTTGTTAATGAAGAGTTATTGGAGTCTTAATTCATTCTGTTTTGTTAATGAAATGAGTAAGAAACCACATTGTCAGAGATTTGAGAACTGATAGGACTGATTATAGAGTTGAATCTATGAAATCAAGTCTTTCAATACTCAGCCTTGTTTTATCATCCTGTTTAATAAAGCTTTAACTCTGTTGTTTTTAGACTTCCATAGTAAATGACTGATTAAGTGTTTCACCTTTTTCTCCTGCTGTTTTTTTTCTTCTTTGCATTTAGCCACACTTTAATCTGTGATTAAAACTTTCTACTGTGTCTCTCTGCTTCCTGAATCTTCCACCTGCCTGCAGTCTGATTGCAGCAATGAGAATCAGCTGCCGTAATTGGCTCACACCAGTCACCTGTTTGCAATTCCACCTCCCAGCATATAAGCCAGCTCTGTCATTCACTCTCTGCTCCACCATGAGCTCTGATGGCCTGCATCAACTCGTGACCACCGGAGCTTCTTGGACACGACTCTGCCCTTGTACCCCTGCCGGTTCCTGTATGGGTTTCCTACCTACCCCTTCAGCTGAGTTTCTTCCCGTTGTAAGTATCCGGTTTTGATGGATTAGTTTAGGTTATTCATTTATGGTTTTCTTAAATTTCCCCTCTGTTGTTAGTTTAGAGTCTTTGTTGAATTTTGTAGTCTTGTCTGTTTTCCTAATCAGATTTTGCTTGTCTGCTTTCAGCCCTTCCTCCCTGAATCTTCCACCTGCCTTCAGTCTGATTGCAGCAATGAGAATCAGCTGCCGTAATTGGCTCACACCAGTCACCTGTTTGCAATTCCACCTCCCAGCATATAAGCCAGCTCTGTCATTCACTCCCTGCTCCACCATGGAGTCGCATATCCTGCGTCGACTCGTGACCACCAGAGCTTCTTGGACACGACTCTGCCCTTGTACCCCTGCCGGTTCCTGTATGGGTTTCCTACCTACCCCTTCAGCTGAGTTTCTTCCCGTTGTAAGTATCCGGTTTTGATGGATTAGTTTAGGTTATTCATTTATGGTTTTCTTAAATTTCCCCTCTGTTGTTAGTTTAGAGTCTTTGTTGAATTTTGTAGTCTTGTCTGTTTTCCTAATCAGATTTTGCTTGTCTGCTTTCAGCCCTTCCTCCCTGACTGTTCCACCTGCCTGCAGTCTGATTGCAGCAATGAGAATCAGCTGCCGTAATTGGCTCACACCAGTCACCTGTTTGCAATTCCACCTCCCAGCATATAAGCCAGCTCTGTCATTCCCTCCCTGCTCCACCATGGACGTGCACATCCTGCGTCGACTCGTGACCACCAGAGCTTCTTGGACACGACTCTGCCCTTGTACCCCTGCCGGTTCCTGTTTGGGTTTCCTACCTACCCCTTCAGCTGAGTTTCTTCCCGTTGTAAGTATCCGGTTTTGATGGATTAGTTTAGGTTATTCATTTATGGTTTTCTTAAATTTCCCCTCTGTTGTTAGTTTAGAGTCTTTGTTGAATTTTGTAGTCTTGTCTGTTTTCCTAATCAGATTTTGCTTGTCTGCTTTCAGCCCTTCCTCCCTGAATCTTCCACCTGCCTGCAGTCTGATTGCAGCAATGAGAATCAGCTGCCGTAATTGGCTCACACCAGTCACCTGTTTGCAATTCCACCTCCCAGCATATAAGCCAGCTCTGTCATTCCCTCCCTGCTCCACCATGGAGTCGCACATCCTGCGTCGACTCGTGACCACCAGAGCTTCTTGGACACGACTCTGCCCTTGTACCCCTGCCGGTTCCTGTATGGGTTTCCTACCTACCCCTTCAGCTGAGTTTCTTCCCGTTGTAAGTATCCGGTTTTGATGGATTAGTTTAGGTTATTCATTTATGGTTTTCTTAAATTTCCCCTCTGTTGTTAGTTTAGAGTCTTTGTTGAATTTTGTAGTCTTGTCTGTTTTCCTAATCAGATTTTGCTTGTCTGCTTTCAGCCCTTCCTCCCTGAATCTTCCACCTGCCTGCAGTCTGATTGCAGCAATGAGAATCAGCTGCCGTAATTGGCTCACACCAGTCACCTGTTTGCAATTCCACCTCCCAGCATATAAGCCAGCTCTGTCATTCCCTCCCTGCTCCACCATGGACGTGCACATCCTGCGTCGACTCGTGACCACCAGAGCTTCTTGGACACGACTCTGCCCTTGTACCCCTGCCGGTTCCTGTTTGGGTTTCCTACCTACCCCTTCAGCTGAGTTTCTTCCCGTTGTAAGTATCCGGTTTTGATGGATTAGTTTAGGTTATTCATTTATGGTTTTCTTAAATTTCCCCTCTGTTGTTAGTTTAGAGTCTTTGTTGAATTTTGTAGTCTTGTCTGTTTTCCTAATCAGATTTTGCTTGTCTGCTTTCAGCCCTTCCTCCCTGAATCTTCCACCTGCCTGCAGTCTGATTGCAGCAATGAGAATCAGCTGCCGTAATTGGCTCACACCAGTCACCTGTTTGCAATTCCACCTCCCAGCATATAAGCCAGCTCTGTCATTCCCTCCCTGCTCCACCATGGACGTGCACATCCTGCGTCGACTCGTGACCACCAGAGCTTCTTGGACACGACTCTGCCCTTGTACCCCTGCCGGTTCCTGTTTGGGTTTCCTACCTACCCCTTCAGCTGAGTTTCTTCCCGTTGTAAGTATCCGGTTTTGATGGATTAGTTTAGGTTATTCATTTATGGTTTTCTTAAATTTCCCCTCTGTTGTTAGTTTAGAGTCTTTGTTGAATTTTGTAGTCTTGTCTGTTTTCCTAATCAGATTTTGCTTGTCTGCTTTCAGCCCTTCCTCCCTGAATCTTCCACCTGCCTGCAGTCTGATTGCAGCAATGAGAATCAGCTGCCGTAATTGGCTCACACCAGTCACCTGTTTGCAATTCCACCTCCCAGCATATAAGCCAGCTCTGTCATTCCCTCCCTGCTCCACCATGGACGTGCACATCCTGCGTCGACTCGTGACCACCAGAGCTTCTTGGACACGACTCTGCCCTTGTACCCCTGCCGGTTCCTGTTTGGGTTTCCTACCTACCCCTTCAGCTGAGTTTCTTCCCGTTGTAAGTATCCGGTTTTGATGGATTAGTTTAGGTTATTCATTTATGGTTTTCTTAAATTTCCCCTCTGTTGTTAGTTTAGAGTCTTTGTTGAATTTTGTAGTCTTGTCTGTTTTCCTAATCAGATTTTGCTTGTCTGCTTTCAGCCCTTCCTCCCTGAATCTTCCACCTGCCTGCAGTCTGATTGCAGCAATGAGAATCAGCTGCCGTAATTGGCTCACACCAGTCACCTGTTTGCAATTCCACCTCCCAGCATATAAGCCAGCTCTGTCATTCCCTCCCTGCTCCACCATGGACGTGCACATCCTGCGTCGACTCGTGACCACCAGAGCTTCTTGGACACGACTCTGCCCTTGTACCCCTGCCGGTTCCTGTATGGGTTTCCTACCTACCCCTTCAGCTGAGTTTCTTCCCGTTGTAAGTATCCGGTTTTGATGGATTAGTTTAGGTTATTCATTTATGGTTTTCTTAAATTTCCCCTCTGTTGTTAGTTTAGAGTCTTTGTTGAATTTTGTAGTCTTGTCTGTTTTCCTAATCAGATTTTGCTTGTCTGCTTTCAGCCCTTCCTCCCTGAATCTTCCACCTGCCTGCAGTCTGATTGCAGCAATGAGAATCAGCTGCCGTAATTGGCTCACACCAGTCACCTGTTTGCAATTCCACCTCCCAGCATATAAGCCAGCTCTGTCATTCCCTCCCTGCTCCACCATGGACGTGCACATCCTGCGTCGACTCGTGACCACCAGAGCTTCTTGGACACGACTCTGCCCTTGTACCCCTGCCGGTTCCTGTTTGGGTTTCCTACCTACCCCTTCAGCTGAGTTTCTTCCCGTTGTAAGTATCCGGTTTTGATGGATTAGTTTAGGTTATTCATTTATGGTTTTCTTAAATTTCCCCTCTGTTGTTAGTTTAGAGTCTTTGTTGAATTTTGTAGTCTTGTCTGTTTTCCTAATCAGATTTTGCTTGTCTGCTTTCAGCCCTTCCTCCCTGAATCTTCCACCTGCCTGCAGTCTGATTGCAGCAATGAGAATCAGCTGCCGTAATTGGCTCACACCAGTCACCTGTTTGCAATTCCACCTCCCAGCATATAAGCCAGCTCTGTCATTCCCTCCCTGCTCCACCATGGAGTCGCACATCCTGCGTCGACTCGTGACCACCAGAGCTTCTTGGACACGACTCTGCCCTTGTACCCCTGCCGGTTCCTGTATGGGTTTCCTACCTACCCCTTCAGCTGAGTTTCTTCCCGTGGTAAGTATCCAGTTTTGATGGATTAGTTTAGGTTATTCATGTATAAATCCTCATAAACGTTTAAAACCCACACAGGTGAATTTCCTCATGGATAAAATGCAGTGCTTCATATATATGCCCTAGTGTGTGGCTTTCAGCTTTCTATACTTCAACACATTTTTTTTGATGTTTTCCTCCCCCAGACCATCTGCTACAAAGCATTACCGGGTAACAAATACACCTGATGAAGATCAGAAATATTCAAGCAGAAACCTTCAGCTTCCACGAAGGTGGAAATCATTCTGCCATGAAGACCTAACAACCTTCAAAGACAATCTGAAAATGGGTAAGAAATGAAAGCACACACCGTTTAGTCTAGACCATCATTTGTGCTGACATCTGTGCTTTTAGATTCCATCAAGACGGGGGAAAAAAAAAAAAAACTGATAAAAGTGTAGTCTGCGTAAAATACATCACCTGCTTAAGCGTGACTGGCTGGATTTTGAACTGACCTACTGATAAATGTTTCAAAGGTGACACGGACCTTCCTGGAGGATGTTGCACAAGGAGTTTTGTCAATGTTGCCACATTCTGGTGTCGACTCCATTCCACTTGACTCCATTCCACTCTACTCCATTTGACTGCATTGATTGCCTTTGGTATTTATAGATTATTGTGAGAAATTGCAAGAATTGATTCTTTTTTTTATGTTTTGTACAAGTTTGTTGTCAATAAAAACAAAAACCTTTATTGAAAAAATTGTTTGGATTGTAAACTATTGTCACAGGAAGAACCTCAGTCACTGTAACTTGATGCTCTGTTATTGTTGCAGGAAGAACGTCAGGCGCTGCAACTTGGTTCTCTGTTATTGTTGCAGGAAGAATGTCAGGTGCTGCTACTTGGCTCTCTGTTGTTGTTGCAGGAAGAATGTCAGTCGCTGCAAGTTGTTGCTCTGTTATTGTTGCAGGAAGAAGCGCTGCGTCACTCTGCGAAGCGCTGCGTCACTCTGCGAAGCGCTGCGTCACTCTGCGAAGCGCTGCGTCACTCTGCGAAGCGCTGCGTCAACTCAACTCAACTCAACTCAACTCAACTCAACTCAACTCAACTCAACTCAACTCAACTCAACTCAACTCAACTCAACTCAACTCAACTCAACTCAACTCAACTCAACTCAACTCAACTCAACTCAACTCAACTCAACTCAACTCAACTCAACTCAACTCAACTCAACTCAACTCAACTCAACTCAACTCAACTCAACTCAACTCAACTCAACTCAACTCAACTCAACTCAACTCAACTCAACTCAACTCAACTCAACTCAACTCAACTCAACTCAACTCAACTCAACTCAACTCAACTCAACTCAACTCAACTCAACTCAACTCAACTCAACTCAACTCAACTCAACTCAACTCAACTCAACTCAACTCAACTCAACTCAACTCAACTCAACTCAACTCAACTCAACTCAACTCAACTCAACTCAACTCAACTCAACTCAACTCAACTCAACTCAACTCAACTCAACTCAACTCAACTCAACTCAACTCAACTCAACTCAACTCAACTCAACTCAACTCAACTCAACTCAACTCAACTCAACTCAACTCAACTCAACTCAACTCAACTCAACTCAACTCAACTCAACTCAACTCAACTCAACTCAACTCAACTCAACTCAACTCAACTCAACTCAACTCAACTCAACTCAACTCAACTCAACTCAACTCAACTCAACTCAACTCAACTCAACTCAACTCAACTCAACTCAACTCAACTCAACTCAACTCAACTCAACTCAACTCAACTCAACTCAACTCAACTCAACTCAACTCAACTCAACTCAACTCAACTCAACTCAACTCAACTCAACTCAACTCAACTCAACTCAACTCAACTCAACTCAACTCAACTCAACTCAACTCAACTCAACTCAACTCAACTCAACTCAACTCAACTCAACTCAACTCAACTCAACTCAACTCAACTCAACTCAACTCAACTCAACTCAACTCAACTCAACTCAACTCAACTCAACTCAACTCAACTCAACTCAACTCAACTCAACTCAACTCAACTCAACTCAACTCAACTCAACTCAACTCAACTCAACTCAACTCAACTCAACTCAACTCAACTCAACTCAACTCAACTCAACTCAACTCAACTCAACTCAACTCAACTCAACTCAACTCAACTCAACTCAACTCAACTCAACTCAACTCAACTCAACTCAACTCAACTCAACTCAACTCAACTCAACTCAACTCAACTCACTCAACTCAACTCAACTCAACTCAACTCAACTCAACTCAACTCAACTCAACTCAACTCAACTCAACTCAACTCAACTCAACTCAACTCAACTCAACTCAACTCAACTCAACTCAACTCAACTCAACTCAACTCAACTCAACTCAACTCAACTCAACTCAACTCAACTCAACTCAACTCAACTCAACTCAACTCAACTCAACTCTGACGTA